>NW_022436997.1:6555579-6860063 GCF_009761245.1 Sapajus apella
TGTGTGTGTGTGTGTGTGTGTGTGTGTGTGTGTGTGTGTGTGTGTGTTTTCTGGCTTGTTTATTCAGTAGTAAACTAAAAATTTAGAAAAAGTGATTTTAGCAGACCATGTCTTTTTTGTTCTAAATTCGATGAAGAACAGAAGAGGTTTCTTAGGTAGTGGACTGACTATAGATTATCTTTGGCCTGTTTATTGCAAGACTTAGGAAGGCAAGAAACTTCTCTGGAATATCACAGCTCCTCCTAGCCGTGACCTCTCTGGATATCAGTATAGGTTTATGATACTTCATAGGCAATAATCCTACTACTAAAGAATGGTTACTTAAGCAAGTCCAATCAAGCCAATGGTTGCAAGAATATATTTTTGTTGACTTTTTCCTCTACTATCACTTCTGGCGTTTCCATTCTTCCTCTTCTCTTTCATTTTATTAGATTGTCTCTTCTACTGAAAGAGTTGTCTAAAACATCTACCTACCAATATAACTAAGCCAGGTGACAGACAACATGGTTATGATACTAGTATCTAATTTTAACAAGGATTTGCAAAGAAAAGACTAAGTTCTCAAGATTCAAAATATTAACGTGATAAGGCAAGAGTATAAAAGGCACCTTGAAAGTTCATCTGATCCAACGGCTTGTTAGGTGCACAGCCACACTGAAAATCTGCCTATTCAGGAAGTTCAGCCCAATTCCTAGTCAACTCAATAGGGGCTTATTCTCTACATTCTCTAAGGAGGAATTATAAACACGCTCTACTTGATTTGAAACAAACAAAAACAACCAAATACTTGGAAAGACTAATGAAATTCTTTGTAGAAGACTAATGATGTCCATTGACTCTATTTATATAAAAAATAGAAGTCTTGTAAAAATTACTGTAAAACATAAAAGGTAACAAATGATTTACATTTTCTTCAAAAAGCAGTGTTCTAATAAAAATAACCAATTCTGTGATCAATGCTTTTATCCCCTTAATTCTTAGCAGCAATGATTTTATTATGTCTCTTTAGTTTTCTTGACCCCTTCACAGAATGCACATACATTCTATTTATCTCATTGGTCTCTAGTACAGGAATCAGTTAAGTGTTTTGTATGATCCAAAAGTGAGTATTTGTTTAACATTTCAAAGATTTATAAAAACAAACAAACAAAAAGGAAAAATGAATACTTAAAAGACTGACAAAAGAGACCATAAGAAGCCTGCAAAGCCTAAAATATTTACTACATGGCCTTTTATCGAAAAAAAAAAAGTTACCTGCCTCTGTTCTAATAAGTAGAGCTAACCCTGTAAGTATGAATAAAATTTTTGAAAGATAAGCAATGGTCAAAGTTGGAGAGGCTTGTGAATTGTGCTTTGAAAAACATTGGCATTTAATTAAATGTTGAAGCTAGAAAAGGCACTAGAAAGAAATATGGTAGGGCTCTATTACTCAAAAAAAGTCATTGAACATGAAAAAAAATTGCAGGACAAGGAACTCAGATATGTCATTGATGGACTGTGTTTGTGGTACTGAAACCAATGGGAAAATACCAGAAGCTGTGGGATGATGATATTGAAAGGTCACACTAATCTAAGCCTATATTACAAGTTCAAGACATGAGACTGAGAACCTGAGCAAAATTTACTGCCAAAAATGGGACAAGAAAACAGAGGAACTCACGAGCAAGGAATGTCAAGCCATATGAGCAAAGATATTGGTGACTTGGATTATAAGCCCAAAAGTAAAACAAGGGGCATTGGTTGCACTTAAAAGGGACTCTGAAGAAAGGATGAGCACCCTAACACTGTATTTTTCTTTTAAATGTTATGCAATTGTGTTTGCCATTTGGAATATATTTTTACTCTATGTTCTTCCTGTGTCTAAAATGCAAGATTTCTAAAATTTAAATTATCATAATGCTCAAAAAATTAACTTCTTTTCTAGACCATCAGAGGATGACTGATTGAACCACCCACCAGGTGTATTGGTTAATTGGTGTGTGGCCAACTCCCTTAAGAATCACCTTGGTTCTGGCTTCAGTTCAATGCAGCAAAGAAATCCATCATTCTGCCTGCCTCAAATGACTTGTAGGCAAAAGTGGCATGTGCCTATCTGTAACATGTCAGAGTGCTTTTCCCTGTAACAGAAAAACAAAGAAAAGTGTTGTAATGAGTTACAAAGTAAATTGCCCCAGACATTTCCATGGAATCAACAAAATTAAGGCACATTAGAAAAAGAGAGTGATAAATATATTTAATATAACCCATTACTCAGATTTGAGCTATAATAATATAGACTGAACTAAAGTTCCATAAGTACATGACAGGATCTTACATTATAGTGATGTCAGCTCTTGTCTATTGAACAATTGTCTAGATAGCAAACGACATGTGACTATTGAGGTAGAGCTTTGAATGGATTGATGCATACTATTAGGATGCCATGAATACCCAGGTGCTCCAAAAGAAGAAAGATGAAAAGGGTCAGAGTACATCACAGATGCCTATTAAAAAATAATGTGAAACACTCAAGGAAGACATTAAGTGCTCAAGAAAGAGTTTCCCTTTTAAAGTCATTCCTTTTATGATTGTGATATAAAGATCAATATGCATCTGTAGTGACCCTTCTGATTTCACCAGACAGAACTGAAAATTAGTCTTGTTATTTTATGGATCTCAAGGTTTCTCATATGTATATATACATACACATATATACATATACACACTTATACCTCTGTGTGTATGTCTGTGTGTATACATATACATGATACCTTGGATACCTGAGATTCCTAAATATCTAAGGTCATGTGTATATATATATGATCTTATATATAATGTATATATGTATATGTATATATGATGTTTGTATATGTATATGTGTGTGTATAGATGATATCCTGACAATGTAATATCATATATATGCATATGTATATTATATATACACACATGTATACATCATATATATACATATATATGATAATGATTGCCTGATTGCCAGGATATCATTATTCAACTTATTCATTCATCTTCATCACTTGGCTTCAGGTGCTTTTGCTCTAAAAAAAAAAAAAAAGTTGATTCTGGGGCTGGGGACTTTTATATTAAAAACAGTAAAATATTTAAAACTTTAAAAATATTCTCTTTGACCCAGTCACACCTTATGTGCAAATAGCCTTGTATGCAAATGTAACCTATTAGAGACATAAAATGTAGACCGTAATATTTCTTTTTACCTATAAAAGCAGTCCGGTTTTGGGGTGTCGGCAGAAGAGGAGATACAATTTTGGGGTGTCGGCAGAAGAGGAGATACAAGTTACGTGTTACTCATCACTTGAGATGACCTCTTTCCTTACAGCACATGGACTCTAAACTTCCACCTTTGAAAATCTACCCCTTTGTGTTCTGCCTTGCCTCTTCCAATGGCTATCATTTTTGAAGTTTAAGTATCTCTGGACAAGTTATCAAATGCAATGTGTATACTTTAATAAGAATGATTTTGTTAGATTGCTTCCTCTCATTGGCAAAATCAAAATAGCATGAGAATACCATTGATCTGAAAGTGAGAAAACATGAGTCATGAAAAAGGAGCAAAGAAGACACAGATCCTGAAGGGATGAAGAAAAATAAAGGCGAACTTTAGTGATGTGGTTTTAGTAGGGCTTATTCTTACCACTCTTGTTCTTTGGTTGTTTCCCTTATCTCCTGAGGTTAAGCCTGACTGGTTTTCTTTTCTTTTTAAAGTAACGTTCAGCAAATACCACACATGTGTTGAGTTTGAAAGGAGAAGAATGCTATGAGCTCTCAAAGGGGTGGTGGAAATTATAGGTAGCAAAAATGTAATTATCCAACTTGGAGTTTTTCCAGGCCAGATCCACCTGATCAGAGACATTAGAGCAAATGCATTACACTTTTTAAAAGTCTCCTGCTGAGCTCACTGAATGAGAGTAATATCATATTGCCTTTGGTTCTGGTAAATAAAAAGCATCATTAACAATAACACAATGTGAAGAGCCTACTGAAATGAATACTGTATTTAGCCATGATGGTCCATCAAAATCATGAGCCTGGCTTTGGAAAGGGCTGGACGCACTGGAGGGGCAAACAGTGATGATTAAAAAATGCAGTCAGAGTGAGAGCAAAAATCTTTCTAGCTTCTTCTAACAGAAACTTTGCTCTTCAAAAACAGTCACACTTGGAAATGTATTCCACTTCAGAACAGGAGAGAGTATTGTACTGAATGTGTGTAAATAAGTTTGTTCTATTCTGGCACAGTGGCACAGTCACCAAATCAAGGAAAATGCATTTGCAGTGATGGATCTCTGGCTGGGTACAGAGCTGGCAAAGCTGAGAATGAAAAGAGAGATCAACAATGGATGGAGAACAATGAACATGTCACTCTCCATTCCTAACAATCTAATTTTATAAAATTTACAAATATTTTGAAGTGTTTTTAATATGCAGGTGTTGCCTATGATATTGTAAGTTATGAAATAACTGTGACATGCTGCCTTTTCTGAAAAATCATTAAAATCTATTTAGGGGATGGGGCATGGAAATTATAATATGAAAATTAGACTAATTAAAAGGTTTAAACTCTCTAAAATAAAATAGACATGTGAAAATGTGCTGTGGGAATCCAATGAAAGAGGCTTTTGTGAACAGTAGATGGTATCAATAAAGACATCAAGGAGAAAGTGCTATTTAATATGGATATTGAATTCAGATAAATATGAGGCATATAGCAGCTTCTAGGCAAAAATATGGCCACCCTAGTTGTTTATGGCCACTCTGTTCTTAGTGGATGGAATTGGGTAGACAGCTTAGATTTGTACATATAGAAAAGGAAGCAGAGATAGTACATGTGTTGGCATATAACATATCCAATAGTTTCTATTCAGAGGAATAAATAGATTATGTATATAAAATCCATATCTCTCAATTGGCCACATCTAGTAAGTGTAATATGTATTGTAATAATTGTAATATCTATCAAATGACTACCATTGGAGAGCCCACTGTGTGTACTCATATCATCTCTAACTTTCACAACTATGTCTATTATTCTCATTCCTGAATGAGAAAACAATATCAGTGCGAGTGTGATTGCTCAGGGACAGACAGGAAGACAATATGGCAGGTTCATTCTCACTTCTGTGGTGATTGAAAAAAAAAAAAAAAACTAGACTTTTTCCCATTGCCATGCTATTCATATAGACCTGCAATATAGAGGAACCATTTTTGACAAAAACGTTGAAAGAATTATGTGAATTGTGCTCAGTTCACAAGTAGTATGTGACAATGCAGGAGCACCATCACCTGGGACAAACACCACCACTTTGAATTCCAGCTCCCTTTCTAACCTCATGCATTTCAAGGAAATCACTTGTCTTCTAACAACAAGCAGCCAGAAAGAGCAGAGATAATAAAACACAGATAAGACAGCTCAGGCACAGAGGGAGGAGGGAAAGTGTCTTGTGTAATCACCAAACTTCACACTCATACAATGGTCCCCAGTAAAACAGTGGGCCTTAATAAGTACATTCCTTTCCCTTTAGGTGTACCAAAAAGGAGAAGTTGAAAGCAGACTCAGAGGGTATGCCTGCAGGTGCAGGAAGGTATGTGGGAACAGACACAAGACTCTCCCTTCCAGATAAGCAAAACAAAGAGACACAGAAATAGTCCAAACCTCTGATAAGCTCTCCCATCCTAAATTCTTAAAAACTCTTAGTCTGTAAGAGAGAAAGCCTTTGACCTAACTCGGCTTGAAGCCCTTCTCAGGTTTATTCTCCAAAATAAACCCTGTCTTTGACTGTTGAGCTCTTTTTAGTGTTTCTTTCCTCTTTCTTTAACTCTTACAGTATGCTTGCAGAAGAAAGAACTAGAATTTTGTACTGTAGAAATCCAAAGATGAAGAAGCAGCAGCAGGTGGTTTGTGCCATCTGAGAGAACCATGGCAGTCCCTTTCTTCTAAATGCATCCCTTTTGCTGCATTTCCTGCATCAAGTCTATATATATATATATATATAAAATATATATATAATATATATATACTTTTTTTTTTTTTTTTTTGAAACAGAGTTTTGCCTAGTTGCCCAGGCTGGAGTGCAATGACATAATCTCGACTCACTGCAACCTCTGCCTCCCAGGTTCAAACAATTCTCGTGCGTTAGCCTCCTGAGTAGCTGGGACTCCAGGTGGGCACCACCACGCCCAGCTAATTTTTGTATTTTTAGTAGAGACAGGGTTTCACCATGTTGACCAGAATGGTCTTGGTCTCTTGACCTTGTGATCCACCACCTCGGCCTCCCAAAGTGCTGGGATTACAGGAGTGAGCCACCACGCCTGGCCCAAATCTATATTTTTTAATAATAACTTTTACTTTTCTCTAGAACTAGCATGATTTCAGGTGGCATGAAAGCATTTACCTTCCATTATTATGTGCTTTCTTGAATGGAAAACTAAGAAATATACAAAAGGAGTGAGAGTAGAATATAGACATTCTCTTCTCAAAGTAGGTCTATGCCCCACTCTGATGATACATACTTTTTCTGATAACACCATGTTCTTTTGAGTTATAGAAATCCTGACATACTCTAAGCATCCTGAGTAATTCAACAACCTACAAACAAATCAAGGATATCACTGTGTTGTTAGTTGTGCCTTCAAATTTTTTTGTTGAATGGATATTCTACTTCCCTTCAATCGTCTAAGCCAACCCTTCTGTTAACATTTTATTCAAGCAACCCCTGTCTCAGAAGTCTACAAGATTCAGAAAAAAAATGGCATCCCATCTGATAACCCTTTCTTTAAAGCAACATAAGCCCATCCTCTACCAAAGCTTAATCAAGTTCGCTTGACAATTAGCAAATGCTGTGTGATGATGGTGATGAAGACAGGTTATATAATTTGGATTTTTGCCCCCTCAAAATCTCATGTCGAAGTATGATCCCCAATGTTGGAGGTAGGGCCTCCTTGAAGGTGTTTGGCTCATGAGGGTGGATCCCTCAGTAATGAATCAGTGCCCTCCCTGTGATGATCCTCGTTCTATTTTTTCGTGTGAGAGCCAGTTGTTTAAAAGAGCCTGGCATCACCCTCTCTTCCCCTCGACGTGGGACATGCAAGATCCCTTGTCCCTTCTGTTATGTTTGGAAGCTCCCAGAGGCCCTCATCAGAAGCAGATGCTAGTGCCATGCTTCTTGTGCGTCCTGCAAAACAGTGAGGCAAATACATCTCTTCTCTTTGTAAATTACCAAGCCTCAGATATTCCCTTATAGCAATGCAAAATGGGCTAAATAAGTCCAGAAAACATAAATATTTGGATTTTTATGTAAAAATAATCACAAGTCATTATATAGGATCAAATAACTCAGTGTTTTTGTGGGCTAAATATGATGCATTGTGTGTGTGCGTGTGTTATGATGCTTTCTACCTGTCTTTAGATGCTTATCATCTAATATACAAATCTCTGTAAATGTACTTGGAAAGACTCTATAGAAGGCATTAGCTCTGGCAGAATTTCAGAACTCTTCCATTAAAAATAAATAAAATTTTATAAATTTTATTTAAAATGTGAAATTTGGAATCTGTCATGAAACTGACAAGAAAATTAGTGTTCCTAAGTGTTTGGACAGAGAATGGGAAACCAGAAAGTGAAGTGAGCTCTTCAGGTGACTCTCACTGGGCATTATCTGCCTGCCATGACCAGGAGCTTATTTAGTTCATACCCTTTTGTTCTCTGCTATGCTTATTATATTAACAGTTCTATATGGAAAAAAGACAATATGCCAAAAAAGAGAATGAGAGAGTTATTAAAGATTTGACAAGCTATAATACAGGAAAGGTATCTCCAAGGAAGTGTTTTTCAAGGAGACCTAAGAGATAAGATAACACAACACAGTCTGACAGGCATTAACATGAATTTAAGGGAAAAATATCTGTGAAGGCCTATTGTTGGAAAAAAATTGATACCTTAAAGCAACTGAAAGAAGGCCATGTCAATAACACCTTTGGAGTGAAAGAAAGTAGGTTGGATAGAGGTTGGCTATGCAGTTATGAGTCAGACACATACAGTATTGAGTTCTGGCTAATTAAATGAATTTCTATATAAAATATAGTCATTAATGGCTTTTCGCCAGAGAGGTAACATAATTGTTTTTTTTTTGTTTTTTTTTTATGGTTGTTGTTAGTTTTAAAATTATGACTTCGTGCTGCTTTTCTTCACGTGGGTTTCATCCATCAACATTTATCAAACCAGAAACTAATATTGAGAAAAATTTAAATATTTGTTAATTTATTTTGTTTTAGTCTCTCTTTTTTTCTTTTTGTGGAGAATGGAGTCTTGCCATGTTGCCCAGGCAGGTCTTGAACTCCTGGACTGAAGCTCTGCTCCCTCCTCAGCTTCCCTAAGTCCTGTATTACAGGTGTGAGCCACTGCAGTCAGCCATTAATTTATTTTAATGATAAATGTAAAATAACAAATTAAATGTTAATGTCAATAGCATATTTTTCTGAAAATATTTTAAAAATGTTAGAAGAAATATTTTTTTAGGCCATTCTTGCTTTTCTATAAAGAAATACCTGAGACTGGGTAATTTATAAAGAAAAGAGGTTTAATTAGCTCATGGTTCTGCAAGTTATAGGGAGCATAGTGGTGGCTGACCTTTACCTTCTGCCATGAATGTAGGATTCCTGAGGCCTCCCTGGAAGCAGAGCAGACGCCATGAAAATTACACGGCAAAAGCAGGAGTAAGCAAGAAAGAGTTGTGGGGAGGTGTCACACACTTCTAAGTGACCAGTCCTCAGGATAACTCAATGTTACAAAGGCAGGACCAAGTCATGCAGGATCTGCTCCCATAATCCAAATATCTCTTACCAGGCCCTACCTTTAACCTTTGGGATTACAATTCAAAATGAGATTTGGGCAGGGACAAATATCCAAACTATATCAAATAGTATTATTGCTTTGAATTTTTGAAAATTTATTTGGTGGCTGATGAACAGAAGATAACTAGATTCTCATGTGTGTTTCTGCCTTCAATCTGATGCAGTATCAGCCTTTGGAAAACTCCACAATAGGCTCATCAGAAAACCTTAGTGAAAAAGATGCATGATGCCTTAGTTTTATTATGAAAATTGCTTTGCACTTGTTGACTTTCTGAAAGGGTTTTTGGAATCCCTGGAAGTTCCTGGACCACATCCTGAGGACTGCTAAGCTAGATGGAATACATACATGTTTGGAATTTAAAGACCTTCGCAATCTATATTCTTTCAAATGTACCTTCTGCTTGTCAAAATTTTCCTCCAAGACAAGTAGAACCCAAGGCTATTGTATCTATAAGGAAAATCAGGCTTAAAACAGGACTTACCCTAAGGCCAGAACATAGAGCTAAAGCTAATTTGACGTACAGTATTCATGGATAAAACAGAAATAAGCAGCCATATGTCAGTCCTACAGGGACATTGGTCTGCGGAGGACATCAGGCTGCAGAAATATATAAGAGGCCAGGGGCTTAGGTTTCAGATAGGTGTTGGAGAGGCTGACCCTCCCCCTGATAATTTTGAGAAAGTAAGATGAGAGAATCTTCCTGCACTGGTGAAGTAGAGCTGCAGAGTTACAGGGGCTTTTGTAAAAATTTGCAGCACAATTATGATGGGCAGGGAAGACATTTTAAGAAGAATTGTTTGTCAAAGTATGTATCCTTAAAAAATTCAGTAAAAAAATATCAACATTGTGAACAAAAGCAACAACAAAAACCCAAACAGGAGAGCCAACCAATACAAACATGAAATAAACTCAAAAGCTCATTAGTCAACACAAATTGTGAAATCAGGAGTCAGTTTCCACATTTCACCCTTCATATTGACAAAGTTCAAACACCAGAAAATACAGCTAGTGATTAGTTAAGCATTTTAATACACTAGTGGAGGGAGTTCCAAATTTTGCTTTTTTAGAATAAAACTTGACTGAATGTCAGAAACTTACTTCAAGAATCCCTACTTCCAAGGTTATCCAAAGAATGCTTAAAATACATTATCAAAGTTTTTATATGTATATTAAATAAAAACTTGTGAGTCCTTACAGATAAGAAATGCTTAAATAAATAAGTAAATAAATAAATGGTATGAAAAGAACTCTATAGTGGAATGCTTATTAATAAATGAGGAAGTAATAACAGGGGTGGAATATCAACACTTTATAATCATCAGAGACATAATGATTCCGATGAAAGTTATTAACAAATGCAAATATTTGATGATGAACATGATATTTAGAGAGGCTCAAAAGATGCACTCATTCAAAGAGAAAAGCAGTAACTTTAAAATGAACACCTTAAACAAATTATCAAAGTTAATGTGACTGATAATGGGACACACCAACATCCTTGATTGATGAACTGAGACAGCATAACTTTATGTAGTATTTGTGCCAAGAATAAATAAACTGAATTTAATTGTGAGGGAACACAAATGAGGGACAGTCTACAAACTAAGTAGGCTGTTTATGCTTTTCAAAACTGTCTATCTCATGAAAGACAAAGAAAGATTGAAAAACTGTTCCAGTTAAAAGTCCCAGTGAGTCATTATAGTTTCTTGATGCAATATGCAATATGAATTGGACCTTGTGGAAAAAGTTGTCATGAAAATACTACTGAAACAGTTTGTGAAATTGGAATATGTGCTATAGATTAGATAATATTCCTTTATAAATATTAAAATTTTTGGATTTATTAACTGCACTACAGTCATTTACTTGTTTGTAGAAAATGTCCTCTGAAGAATTTATGGTTAAAAAGCATAGTGTATGCAATTGTCACTGAAAGGGTGTAAAAAAATCAATCAATAAATGTTTATCTTGGCTGGTCACTATGGTTTACACCTGTAATCCCGACAGTTTGGGAGGTGGAGACAGGAAGAGCACTTGAGGACAAGAGTTCGAGACCAGCCTGGCCAATATGATGAAACTCCATCTCTACCCAAAATACAAAAATTACCAGGGCTTGGTGGCACATGCCTGTAATCTTAGCAACTTGGGTGACTGAGGCAGGATCGCTTGAACCCTGGAGGTGAAGGTTAAAGTGAGCCAAGATCATGCCACTGCACTCCAGTATGGGCAACAGAGTAAGACTCTGTCTGAAAGAAAATAAACAGAAGGCACTATAACTTGTATCTATGTCTATATATATGAGAAAGAATAATAAAATAAATGTGGCAAATTTTTTAAAAATTGCGAATCTGAATAAGGGGTATTCAAGAATTCTTTATATTGTTCTTGAAACTTCTTGAAATTTATCTGGACATTTGATATCCAAATACGTTTGGAAAATATCACAGGTGTTCATGTCATGGGTGTTCATGGAAAACCTATTTAATGTATATGTTAAAGACCACAAAATTTTCTCCAAGTACTGCTTTATCTAGATTCTATGGGTTTTAATATATATCACTTCCATTCTATCTAAGTAATTAAAATTTAATTTAATTTTTTTAGAAGAATGTTAATCACTTTTAAAGGTATGGAGAATTTGTGGTTGTTGTTATGGATTTAGTTTACTTTGTTATTTCTTTCCTTTTTAAACAAACTTTTCCCTACTCTTCTTCTTTTCTTCTTTGCAATTTTTTTTTGGTTTTATGTTGATTTCTAATTTACTGCATTGTTATCACTTGATGAGGTCTGTATAATATCAATTAAAAAATATTGAGACATTCTTGTTGGACTAAAATGTAGCAATTTATGTAAATATACCCTGTATATTAAAAGTATTTTAAAAGATTGTGTATATTGAGAGACTGAATATCCCAACAGTGAATAGCCCAATCATAAATAAAAATAGAGCTCTGACCCACAACCTGCAGGAACCCCTTATCTAACAATAACTGACCAGGAAGTAACGATTGTAGAAAATCATGCTGTTATTTCAGTACCAATCCAGTAAGCCAAACAAACAATAACTTCTTTAACTATCAGTCTGAAATGGCCAGGACTTGATTAATCAATAACTGCTTTCATAATTTTTCATCTTCATTTCAACTTAGGACCAGTCAGAGAAAGCCAAATATGTACCCCCTGACCAATCATATAGCATATGCTGCTTCTACTAAGCCAACATACAGCTTCCCCATACGAAGCATCTCTATTAGAGCAGACTTGAAGCTTCCCTTTTGTTCACTATAAAGCTTTACCACTCCTTTGCCTGCCTTTCAGTCTCTTCCAAAACAGAAGTAATAATGGTTGATTCTCTTGCTATAGCAAGCTCTCAATAAATATCATTTGCTTTTCTCATTTGGTTGGTCTTCATTTATTTTCATGATATTTTGTTTGAATTTTTTCCATGTCTCTGTATGCCTCTCTGTCTCTATAAAAACACACATGCAAACATATATACCTAAACACGAACACAGTGAAAAGAAGAAATGATCTAAATGCTCTGAAATGGGAAGACAATTAAATACATTATGAATCATCTACATAAAGGATAATTATTTACATTAAAAATTATGCTGTTCAAACATGAGGTTAACCATGAATCTCAATATATTGTAAAACACTTTTAAAATAAAGGGCAGTATATCTTGATTTAAAAAAATCAAGATACAGAATTCCATAGGATCAGAGTCCAAATTTTTAGAACAATAGCAATAATAAGTTGTCTACTTATGGAAGAAAAAAGGTCAATAAATTATTGAATATAGTAACCGTGAATTTTTGAAAGTGGTAAGATTATATAGTTTTTATTTTTATTTAATTAACTACATTTTATGAATTATCTGCTGTTACTATGAATTTGTTTTATAAACAGGATTTTAAAAATCTACAAATGGCCCTGGAAAACTGCTTAACGACCTATCAATCTCATAGTGGAAGTTCGGAAAAGAGAAAGTTTAAGTCTATACAGTACATAACTGCATATATGTATAGCGGGTGGTAAATTTCGTTGCAGAAATTCAAATCACCTTTTTAAATATATTAAATATTGCTAGTGCATAGTAAAAATCTATATTGAAAGGGTTAATGACTTAAGCTCAAGGAAAATCTAAGGGGTTCGTAATGAGATAAAGTGAAACAAAATAATTGGGATCAAATAAGATGAAATGTACTTGAACTGGCAAAAATGGTAAAAATGTCATAAAAATGTATTCTGTGTTTTGAACTACTCACTTATGGTGAATGTGGTGGGCAGGGGAAGCTGCTTTAGGGAACGTCATTCAGCAACTTATAGTTCCTTTCTTTTTAAATCCACATCTATTCTGTTAGCAAGCCAGCGATATAATTTTGGAAATCCCATTTGAATACCCCTATCTCAAAGCTCAAGGTAGTGCATTCCCTATAGTGAATTCTTTGTTATTTGTGTACTCTGTTTTTAAATGACAATGCTACCAATAATCTTCCCCTGGGATTCCACTGCCTCCAGCCCCCACCAAGGACAAATCCAGGGATTATTATGATGAACATTTAAACACATGTGGAGCATGGTGTTCACAACCCTCAAGGGGGACCCTCGCATCAAAGTCTGGAAGTTAGGGTGTGAATGTTAGCTCTTTCAAGTCCAAGTCATTGAGCAGAGGTTGCAAGGTCTTAACTTCATACTTCTATGACCTTGAAGACAATATTCTAGCACTAAAGCTTACAGCAAATTCCCTTAAAAGAAATAAACCTCATGGCATGCAATCCTAGATATTAGCCATTTTAATTTATTTTGTTTAGACACCTTATTCTCAATATATTTTCACTCCATAATACACCATTTTATTCCATAAGTCATTTTTCTTAACACTTTCAACTTAAAAGTGTACTCTGATTTCTTTTATATAAAAATTATGACAATTAATTTTGTTAGGTTTTTAAAAGTATTTTCTTTCTATTTTTTGTAAAACACATGTAACACAAAATTTACTATCATGATCAGTTTAGGTGTACAGTTCAATGATATTAAATACATTCATAATGTGGCACCATCCAACTCTGTAACTCTTTCCACTTTGTAAAACTGAAACTCTATACCTATTAAACAATTCCTCAATACTTCTGCCTCCAGTCCCTGGAAAATACCATTCTACTTTCTGTCTCTATGATTTTGACTACATTAACTAGCTCATATAAATGAACTCATACAGTATTTGTCTTTATGTGACTTGTATTATTTTACTTAGCATAATGTTCCCGAAGGTTCATCAATGTTATAGCATATGCCAGGCTTTTCTTCATTTCTTTTTTTAAAAAAGGCTGAATTATACTCTATTGTATGCATATACCACATTTATTTATCTATCCATCCATGAACACTTGAGTGGCTTCCAAATTTTAGCTATTTTGAATAATGCTGCTATAAATATGAGTGTATAAATATCTCCTTGACACCTTGCTTTCAATTTTGGGGGGAATATACCCCAAAGTAGAATTAATGGGTCATATGGAAATTCTATTTCCAATTTTAGGAGGTACGTAACATGTTGTTTTCCATAGTGTCTTTTTTTTTTTTGGGATGGAGTTTCGCTCTTGTTACCCAGGCTGGAGTGCAATGGCGGGATCTCGGCTCACCGCAACCTCCGCCCCCTGGGTTCAGGCAATTCTCCTGCCTCAGCCTCCTGAGTAGCTGGGATTACAGGCACGCACCATCATGCCCAGCTAATTTTTTGTATTTTTAGTAGAGACAGGGTTTCACCATGTTGACCAGGATGGTCTCGATCTCTTGACCTCGTGATCCACCCGCCTCGGCCTCCCAAAGTGCTGGGATTACAGGCTTGAGCCACCGCGCCCGGCCCTTCCACAGTGTCTATCTACTATTTTTGAGAAGAATGTTCTGTATATGTCTGCTAGACCTACTTGGCTTATTATAATTTTTAAATCCTCTATTCCTTTATTTGTTTTCTATCTCTTTGTTTCTATCCATTACTGAGAGTGGGCTATGGAATTTACCAACTGTTACTGTAGAACTATCTATTTATTTCTTCAATTCTGTCAGTTTTTGCTTCATATATTTTGATGGTCTATTATAGGTATCTAAATGTTTATAATTGCTATATCTGCTTGCTTTGTTAAAATGTTTATTAATATATAATTTTCTTTTTTGGCTTTTTAAATCTTTTTTGACTTAAAGTCTATTTTATTTAGTATTAGGATAGCCATTCTTGCTCTCTTTTAATTACTGTTTACATAGAATATATTTTTCCATCCTTTTAGTTTCAATCTGTTTGTCTCTAACTTAAAGTGAGTCTCTTATAGACAGCACATATGTGCATCATCTATTTTTAATCCATTCTGCCAATTTTGTCTTTTCATTGAAAAGTTTAATCCATTTACATTTAAAGTAATTATTGATAAGGATGAATTTGTCATTTGCTATTTGTTTTTTATATGCCTTATAGCTTTCTTATCCCTCATTTCCTACTATATTCTCCTCTTGCGTGTGTGTGTGTAAACTTAAAACAGTGTTTAAATTATTTTCGAATTTTCTTTTGTATATATTCTACATCTATTTTTTGTGGTTACCATGGAGATTATATTTAGCATCTTAAAGTTATAATGTTATATATATTTGTAAGAGATTAAATTCAGTAACATGTAAAAACTCTGCTTCTTTACAGTTTCATCCTTACTCTTTCAGTTGTTGATATGACAAAATTACATCTTATATACTCTATGACCCTCAAAAGTACTAATAATTCTATTATATGTGTTAATCTCCTTTTTCTATTTTAAAATATTTTGATAGGCTTTTATATTATGTAGAAAAAATGTATATTTTCAAATCAAAGTTACAATAAAATTAGTTTTCAACCTAATAATTGTGTTTTTTAAAAAAATGTGTTAGTTTCTTAAGTCATCCAAAAACCAAAAACTAGAGTTACAAACCACTATTACAGTAATAGTAGCTTTCAGAATTTTTAATTTATTTACCTTTATTGGAATATTTCTTTACCTTTATTGGAATATTATAATTTACCTTTATATTATAATATATTATATTATAATATTATAATTATACCTTTATTGGAATATTATAATTTCTTTATAATAACATGGTAAATCTGGAAATCAGATTCTCCTTCTTAACTAGGGCTCACTTTTTTTTTGTATTTTTTTTAACTTTTTTTTGTTATTGTTGTAAGCTATCTATGTACCAGGATTTAGCCTGATGGGTAAACTTAAGGTCTTAGGTTCTTTCAGAGTCCACATCTTTTCCTGGGCATGCACATAACTTTCTAATTTTCTCTATATATGCAAATGCTTTTGAATATTTAATCTTTAATGTGAAGCTATAGGAGAAAAAACTGAGGGGATTGAAAGGTACTAGGCTTTTAAGTTCTCTAGAAGTTAGTTCAGCCCGAAAGGAAATTGTTGCAACAATGGTAAGAAGTGCTACAATGATGGCCATCCATCTCTTTGTCTATATCTCTTTAATAAGAGCAACAATCAGTAACCAGAGCACAAATCCCCGGTATGTGGAGCACAGGGTCCTTTTTGCTTCTTGTGGCTCCCAGAAGCTGCTTGCAAGCTGTTCCAAGACCACAAGGACAGCTGCTGGGGAATGGGGAATGAGTAGCTGATACTGTGCTAAGATCTGAAATCGACTTAAATTAACTACAATTTGCAGCCCAAGACTTCCCTGGCATGTTACAAACCTTCAATACACTCCAGACTTCTAAAATAGTTGCTTTGGATAGATTCTGTCAATGAGTACAATTGTTGTCTAGGTGGGAGACAGCTTCCTCATATTCTGTATTCTTCCCAGAATCTTTAAAATATTTTATTTGAACTATTTTTATAATGCACAAGAAGAAAGAAAATTGAATAAAATTATTTTGGTTATGCTAATTAAATTTTCTTATGGAAACAGTACGTTTGTGACATGCAGGAAATATTAAAACAAAGAAGAAACATTGCATATAATTTCTCCTGAACAGAGAGACACTTAATTTTGACTTATTTTCCTGTCATTTCCTTGGTTTTAATGTTAAAATTTTTTTAACTAAATTATGTGTTTAAATATGTGGTACTATGTGGTTGAATGAACAATAACAACAATAAATCAAAAATAAACTGAAAACAAAATGAGACTTATGTTTTAACCTGTCAGATCAAATATTTTTATCTGTTTCTTTCTAAAACTATACCACAATTTAAAAAAAAAAGGTGTAATCTTATGAGGAAAATAAGAACAATATGGGAAATTACTCCAGATAAGTGATGTCAGCAAAAGGTTGGAAAATACAGAGTGACAAGTAGTATTAGACTGAGCAGAGCAGGGAAAAAATGAAACTTGCAATCCTACTGAAAAAAAGAATTTTAAAGGAAGCACATTTGTACTTCACAAGTCTGGAGAAACTTATGCATTAAAGGCAACTAGGTAAGTTCTACAGGGAGTGGAGCAGGACAGAAGGATCTCTGCCACTACCCTGCATAGTTATAGTCAGACATTCCTATCTTGCAAAAGGAAACACAAAGACATTCTCGGAGAAATTAATTAGGGATGCTCTGGAATTTGGACATCACCAAAGCTGAGAATTAGTGTCATGACATCCTTGGCTACACTAGTATCTAATAAAACATGACATCTTTAGAATTATTCTGAGTATAACCTAAAATGAAGAATAAAAGAAACTGCAAACTTAATTGACCAAAAAACTAAAATGTGACTAGAAGGAAATGATTTTTCTTATTTTACCAAAAAAAAAAAAAAAAAAATCTGTACCAAGATTCATAATATGAGGAAAAAGTTAATATTTTTTGTTTAGCAAAGTACAGTAAAAGAGGTAAAATTTGGCTTGATTGAGATGCTAGGCTTACTTGTTATTGAATTTGAGCTCTGTGATGATAACATCCATAGATCAAGGCAAGAGAAATTGGAGAAACAATTCCTATTTAATAACTGTTCATATCTGGTGGTTATTGAATAGTAATTCAGGAGGAAACATTCATCTGAAGTCAAATGTGCAAAAGAAAATATCTCCCTTACAATCTCATAAATTTAGATTTAGAAAATTAGAAGGAATCTTAGATACCATTTAGGCTAAATTTCTACTTAATCAAGACATCTTTTTTTAAAAAAATATTCCTGACAGCTTGCTATTCAGAGTATACTTGGTCATTTTATATCCTCCATATTAAACATCATGTCTTCTTATGTGTTTGGTGGATGTATATATATGTTTGTTATGAGACAACATTTGTATCTTTGGAATTTCCATCACTTAATCATAGTTTTATACTGAGGACCTATTTAAAACATGTTCATTCTTGTAGTGAACATGTACAATGCTTTTTCATTTTCTAACCTAATGTTCCAAATCATTTGACTAGTTCTCATATTACAGAATTTCCAAATATTTTACTACCCTGCCTTACCTTCCCTGAATTTATTTTGACCTGTTATTTTCTTTAAAAATTCTGGGACCCCAAATATAGTAAGATCTTCTAAAGTCTTCTAACCAATTTAGCTAATCTTACCTTATTTAAACACTGAATTTTGCCTTTGTTTTTATGATTTAGGATTTAATTAGCTATTTTGAAAGTTAAATTACATTCTAGCCTGCTCAGATCTTGGAGTCACCCATAATTTCAAGACTGTAAGAAATATCTCTTGATTTAAGCTTTAAAACAGATATTCAAATTAACATGTATCCTTACTACCTTTGTTCTCATCTGTGATGCATCATTCTAGCCAAACCTTTTTCTACTAAAAGTCTCTGACATGATGATTTAGTTATTCATCTGACTTCGAAAAAAAAAAAAATCTAGGACACTATGTAAACTTCTACTTCCACATCTACTTTTTAAATAAAATAAGTCAAATTTATATACCCTTGATGGAGTCAGGAGGGGTCTTTACAAATCTTGATCTTCCTTACTGTGGTTTTTCCAAATTCTGGCAACATAGCAGGCATGTGACACATATGTGTGCAAAAAAGCAACACAGTCCTGAGACATCTCTTTGGATTGACATTCTTCCTTTAAGAAACATAGTCCAACTAACCGTGATTTTATTAAAATGTCAACATCGTTTCTTTCATTTTTTTCAGACATATTTTATTAGAAAAACTTTGCTGACATCTAGAAGCATTGTTACTGAAACTTTTTGCATTTCCAGGCTGAAACAGTATCAGAAATAGAAACAGAAGATTAGTTTAACATATTATTTGTTTTTTGGTGAAAACACATTTATTTTCCATTATCAGTTTTTCCTTTTTCAAATATGGACAAATAGATTATTTAGCAATCACCTGTACAATTCTAGTTGTTATGAATGTCAGGTCCTTAAGCTATAATTTTCAGAATCTACCTTTCTCTCCTTATGAACAATTGATATGAGACTTTTGCATTTGTTTTCTAGCACTTCACTCTTCCATTTCCCCGATTATTTTATAATGGCTGCATGACTCTGAAATTGTATATGCAATATTTTCTTATTTAAAATAACCATGCTTCCTTTTTAAATTTTTCTGCCTTTTTTAGACTGTAATGTTGTAATAAATCTGATTGTTTTGCCTTTTACAGTTTGAATATGTTTTCCTTTTTAATAATGAAGACGGAAAGATACGTATTTTTTGTGGGTGAAGATTTTCAGATCATAGACTGTGTCACTAATGGAGGTTAACTGGAGTCTTTTTACTTTTTAGAAGATCCAAATAAAGAGGGCCAAAGCTAATTAGTTTTGTTGTTTAAATTAGGAATTTGCCTGTGAGCAGACACATGGCTTGATGACCAATTGGTACTCCTAAAAGAGCTTATCCTCCTTAATCTCCCTTCCTTTAGCTTTCTCAGTGCACAATCTCACACATTCCTCCTGAAAACATATGTCCTTTCCAAGCTTTGGGAATTCACCAAGGCATGAGCAGCTGTAAAAAAGTCTTCAGCGTAACACCATGATCTTTTTCCCTGACTCATCAGTCTCCTTTTGGCTTCCCAGGGGATTTTCTTTCTGGGGCTCAGAAAGGCTTGTTAAGACAATTGTTTTTCTTGTCTTCCCTTGGACTAAAATTTCTGGATGTCCTGCTTCTGACATTCTCTGTGTTGCCATGTTACCTGATTACCTGGACGAATAGCGTTTGCATTCCCGGTGCCCCAGCAGCTTGCACAGGCAGGGGAGTTTGATCTTTTTCAGATTTTGCAGTTATATTAGATGAGATGTCCCTGTAAGCTAATTACTTTGGCAACCAAGAGGGCACCAACAATTCTGTCAGGCATCCATGGGGGCACCTTAATAGTGTTTTAAACAATGTATACAGAAGGGGTTAAAAGCTGCACAGAGAGGAGCAGAGCCTGAGGGGAAAGACACTGCAGGTGTGTGGTTAACAAGGAACTAATTGGGTAACCAGGCAGGAGGAGAAGCAAGCATAAAGCTGGTCAACAGGCATGTGTAGAATTCCAGCAGTTAGCTGGTGCTGAGCCCTTGAGGAGTTGAAATAAAGACAAGTTGAATCTGGAGTCTATTTTTTCCTGTGATCTTTGCTAGAAACTGCAAATTGGGACTTGACAGCTTTCTTCGCCTCCTGTTGCTTTGTTTCAGGTGGTATTGTTTTGAACTAGCTAAGAGCTGACATTCTGGATGTGTAGCCTGGGTGTCTTGTATCCGACAGAAATGTGCATCAGCTCTTAAAGGCTTGTTACTCTTTCTTCTCTTCTTAATGATCACTGAATATTGTGAGTGTGGTAGTAGATAGTGAAATGAGTGTTGGTCTACTATTCAGGAGACTTCTTTCTAATTCCAATTGTACATCCAGTAGTGTCAGCTTGTGCCAGTTACCCCATCTGTATGGCCTTTGTTGCTTTCCAAGCTGTAAAAAGAATGAGGTTGTGTGTGTTTCCCTTTTCAATGTCTTTGAGCTGTAAGTTTTTTGTTGTTGTTGTTTTTTGTTTGTTTTTGTAAGATTGATTAGTTTTCTTTATTGAAACTTGACCAAGTGTGAAAAATAGATGATGCAATATGGAAAACACAGAGAATGAAAGACATGTTTTCTGTCTTCAATAATTTTTCCAAAAAATAAAACAATAGAAATTCTGAATACTGTGATATAGATGGGCAAAAAGGCCATTCTGCAGAAGTTAGCATGCAAATGCAGTAGGCCAGAGAGCACCTGCAGACTTCACAAAGAATGTGTCATGTTTTGAATGTTCGTGTCACCCTAAATTTCATATGTTGAGATCCTAACCCCAAAGTGATGGTATTAGGAGACGGAGAATTTGGGAGATTATTAGGTCATGAAAGTAAGCTCTCAGAAACAGGATAGTGGCCATATAAAAGATACTCAAAAGAGATCCCACTAACCTCTTCCACTATGTGAGAACACAGCAAGAAGTCATTGTTTGTAAGTCAGAAAGCATGCCTTCACCAGACATTGAATCTGTCTTGATCTTGGACTTCCCATACATAAGTACTATGATAAACAAATTTATGTCATTTATAAGCTATCCAATTTATAGTATTTTGTTATAGAAGCCTGAACAGACTAAAATAGGATAGGTCTTGGAATAAGCCTTCACAAAGAAGCTGCCTTTGTTGTGATACCCCAGGTAGTTCTCTAAGCTGAAGGAAACATTGAAAGTATGGCTCAAGATTGATAATAAACCCATTGAGGGGAGCATGTAGGAAAGAGATCAATCAGACAGAAGTGAAGACCAGTTAATAAGGAGCAATAAAAATTGCTTTCTTAGGTAGAGAGAAATTATTGATAACCCAAAAAGACAGGTAAGCAAGTCTTAGGGAAGAGAAAGAAAATATGTTAGATTTTAGAATATATTGAAAAACAGTATTTACAAAAATTATTCTGGCTGTTGATTAACATATTAGAGTAACACAATTTTAATTATCATTTTATTTAAATGGTAATAGAGTGTATAATAAAAAAGAAAAAAACTATTCTACAAACCAAGTAAGTTTCTAGGAGTTTCCAAAGGAACATATCTTCTGGTAGTTTTTTAGCATAGATACCATAGGACCTAATCTAGAGAGTCAATATAGTATATCATGTTCACAGGTTTCAAAGTTGGGCACCAAACTTCCTGCAGACATAATATATTTGCTTACTTGGTCAATTCACTAATATGGGCCTGCACTTTACATTGATTCTAATACTCTTTATTGTCCTGTACCCATTCCACTGGACTCCTTTATGGTTTGTGAGGTTAGTCCTGGGTATAACTGCAGATTAGGCCTGGCACTAACACTGAGTGAGCTGAGTCTTTGCAACCCATTTAAGCTTTCTAGCCTCTAGATTCACATTTGGCAAAAGAGAGTATTTGACAAAAGTAGCTCTATTTTCTCTTCTAACTATAAAGTTCGGCAATACTTAATAAGATATAACATTTTTATACCATGATGGTGTGATAGGACAGCTTGGAAAGAGGTGGGAAGGTAACTTTTAAAAACCAGATTCATGAAATGCAAATTGCTGCCATACAACTTTTATTTTAAAGAAATTACCTCATTTGTGCTGATTTTTCTGAACAACCATATCACAATTCTTAAAGAAATTTTGCACAATCAGAATCCCAATACCTGACATGTCTTTCTCCACCCACGTCCATTCAAGTTTAACTTAGAGGAAAGAAAGAACATTTTTAAAGGAGCATAGAATTAAACTCAAACAGCAAATTCTATAGTTTGAAGACATTTTACACATTTTAACAATAGCTGCACCAACACTTTAGCAATTCATTGGATTCAGTGATTTCTTTAGACTAGCTATAGGAAAGTTCAACTTCTGAATAAAACTTGCTGGTTGAAATTTTATATAAAAATAGAGATATTCCACGAGATTTATAATATAGTTTTTCCAGTTTCCAATTTCTATTTCTCAAGGGACAGTGCCATCAAGCAAAACTCACATTTATTGAGCACACATTCAATCTTATTTCTATAATACAGTCTTTATTAATTGCTTTCTTGTCTTTGATATGAGTAGAAACTATGACATATAGCTTCCATATGCCACCAAAGACCCATTTTCCTCCTCTTTTCCTCTTGTCTAACCAAATTCTTCAAGTTGGTTAGTCATTTATTTATACTGAATCTCTAAAAAGTTCTTGAATAACAAGCATTACATTTTTTTAATTCAAAATCCTCTCTCATGCTATTCTCATTGTTTCTGTGAGCGAGTGTGTGTGTATTTCTGGCTGGGTAAGAAGTAGTACAAAAATAAATGACTGATGACCATATTATGAATAGCTTTATATTGATGTAGGGATAGGTTAAATGGAATACCCACAGTTTCCTCCATATCGCTTACATGATGCCCTGGAGTCTTAATGATAATTACCAGTGACAGTGAATTTGTGGTTTTATTATTGAAGAAACTATTTCTACATTTATAAAAATACCTCGATGTTCTAAACTTATCTACTTACCCCTTTGTCCAGGCCTTCTCTACTTATATGAACATAATGATAAGTGCAAAATGATCAGTGTCTCCTCCAGTTTTCCTGGTATTCAAAAGAAGCTTCAAAATATGATGTTGTCTAACATATTTCGCCAATAATTATAACATTTTGAATTTTTATGATAAATAGGCTCCTGGAAGCCCATAGACATTAATTCATTTATTCAGTCCATGTTTAATGAACACTTTTTATGTATAAAGCTTTCTGTTTGGATCAGGAGACAGTGGCTTACAAGAAATATGATCTTTGCCATTTCAGCTCTAACATTATGGGAAAGATGGCATGCAATAAATAAGTATATATAAATAAAGAAGTTATTTGTGAGAACTACTCTAAAGAAAAAAACAGAGCTCTGTGGTAGAAAGTAAAGAAGTAATGTCGCAGTAGCTTGAGTTATCTTAGGCTACCAATGAGCTAAATAAGACCTTTTTGAGTAGGGAACATCCAGGTGAAGTTCTGAAATTGTAAAACAGTTAGTCATGCCAAGGTTTAGGGCAGAGCCTAGAGCGCAGCAGAGGTAGAAATTGCAGAGGCAGGAAAGAGCTTGGTGGCTTTGAGCAGGGGCTGAAGAGTGATAGATTTCCAGGAGGGATTAGAGTAGATTGTGGAAGGCAAGAAGTGATAAGAGCAAAAATTGGAGAGGCTGAATGTTGCCATATCATGAAAAGTCATGTAAGTCACATTTAGGAGTTTGTATTTAATTTAAGTGAAGTTAAAGATTTTTAATATTAGGCTACAAGGTAGATCATCTACTTTCTCTCCTGGCTGTAGGGAATAGATTGAAGAGGAACAAGAGTAAAACAGGAAGTCCAGTTAGAAAGAAGTCCTGGGCATCATTACCCGTACAAAACTGATTCCTCTAGAAATGGAGATAAATGGTCAGATTGGAAATACATATAGTTTGGAGGCAGAAAAAACAGAGCTTTCAAATATATTGTCTTTAGAAAGGAATCAATGAAAAGTCTTAGTTTTCTGATCTTAAAAACTTCATGTTTCATAGTATCGTTTAGTAAGAGAAGACATAGGGACAAATAATTATTTGTGTGTTTACATATGTGGGCTCAGGTGTGTATCAATAATTCTAGTTATAGTTAAAATGTCTATGAAATATCTTTCAAGTAACTATGTCAATTAAGAATCTGGATACAGTACAGCAGTCTCAAATTACATGAAGAGTTATTGCTTAAATAGTTAACTGTGGAAGCCCGTAGGATACACACCATTCTCACCATGCAGAAGGAACAGGGTCTATCTCTTGGAGAAGTTTTTTAGATAGCCAGAGAAATAGAGACTAGAACAGATAGTCAACACATGAGGATATGGCTAGACATACAGAGAATCAGAAAATTTTCCAAGTGTTCTCAGGAATCTTTTAAAGGATATTTTCTATTAAATTAAAAGCCAATAAAAAGGAATCACAAGAGTAAACAAAAAGGAAATAAAGGCACATGTACGCTTTTAAATGTTTTAATAGGTACATTTGGAAAACAATAGAAACTAATAAAATTGATTTCTAAAATATACTTTATTGACCAAATATATCCAAAATATTAGCATTTATAAATGTGACAACATAAAATATTAATAAGATATTTTACTTTGTCACTAAGTCTTTGATTCATTTCGTGAATTTTACAGTTCAGTCTGTGTCAATTCAAACTAACTACATTTAAAGTTCTATATAGCCCCATGTATTTTGGGGCTACCATGTTGGACATCATGTGGCTGGAAAATTTTGTATGAATAATCTGGTAGAGAGGGAAACATAGGATGAAGAAAAGATTTCATCTGAAAATCTGTTATTTTTCTGAGGAGTAAAAATATTTCATAAGGTTTAGATCTAGGACATAAAGTGGCAATGGCATTTGGAGGAGTGATACTTCCTTGAATATAACAGCAAAAAGACAGAGAAGGATGTAGATGAGAGTAGAGTAGATTTGTCCATGAGACCATATCACCGTCATTTAGAAAAAGCTGTATTTTCTTCCTGCAATATGAGGCAAGGTCATTGACTGAGTGAGAACCTGGCGTTCTATCTACTCAGAGCTTTCTAGGACATCATGAAGCAGTGCCTGATACATATTACCCAGACATGATTTGAGTTAACTCTGCCAGAGGTCCTTTGGGTAGTCCTTACCTCAAATGTGGAGTGGGCATCTAAATGAGCATTTTATCCTCTCTCCCTCTTTTTTCTCCTCCTTCTTCTGGTAAACATTCTTGCTAGTCAGTGTTCTTAGAATTCAACAACTGCCTTTTCACAATTCAAGAAAATGTTGCTTACATGTGCACTGAACAGTTTTTTAGTATGAGCGACTCTACGTGTGTGTGTGTGTATTCCAACAAATACTGCAGAGCCAGGTGCAGTGGCTCACGCCTGTAATCCTGAGGTGGGCAGATCAGGGCCACAGAGTTGGAGACCAGCATGATGAAAACCCCTCTCTACTAAAAATACAAAAATTAGCCAGGCATGGTGGTGCGCACCTGTAATCCCAGCTACTCCTGAAACTGAGGCAGGAGAATCACTTGAACCCAGGAGGTGGAGGTTGCAGTAAGCTGAGATTGCACCACTGCACTCCAGCCTGGGTGACAGAGCGAGACTCCGTCTCAAAAAAACACTGCAATGTGTACTTCAGAATCATGCTAGCTGTGTTTCTACTGGGTCATGTCATAGGCATGGATATCAGTAATTAACAATTGGTGGTACTGCAGGATTTATGTTTCTTTTCAGCCTGCTTTCCCAGCACTGCCTCCATACATTTAAACTCTCAAAGTACAAAAAAAAAAAAAAAAAAAACCAAAACAGAATAAGGAAACTCAGAGAAGGTCATAAGGAGCAAGAACAGGATGGATGACTGCCCTGTTGTATTGAGAAAAGAAGACAGGAGTTGAGAAGTCACATTGTATAAAAGTTACTGCTTTGGGCTGCGGCAAGGAGGAGGAGGAGACAAGCTATGTCACTGTGCACTCTGCAATAGAACTGTTCAGTTTCCAAGAATGTCAAGGCTTTTAAATACGGGTCACTCCAAATCAATCCACATTGTACTTCCCCAAAATAAGGAAAACAGTAAAACAGCTCTTGATGTAGTTTATTTTTTCAGACCTGTGGCAGAGAGAGTTTTCTAAACCTTTAAGCTGTGAGTAGTTTTCTTTCTTTCTTTTTTTTTTTAAAGCTATATATCCCACTCACTTACCCCACACTTTCTATTTTTAGTTTTCCCTTCTGATGAAACCTTGCAGATCATAAAGTTAACATTCTCTGAGCAAGATTAGACTACATCATTCGCAAGACTGGCTTCCTACTCAGCATACTCTTTATTTTTTTCCCTCTGGATTTCTGTGTTACCTCCTGATTCCATAAATACTGCACAAACTTCTCCTGTAATTTCTAATGTGCATGAAATCTTAGGTAGGGAAGTTACCCTTTGTTGCAAGTATTTCGAATAGGGGAGGAGAAGATGTTTACATTAAACATTTTTAAATTGTATTGCTTTATGCTTTTTCTCTCTATTCTGAACTCTTTTTAAATTTGCTCTCTTACAGATTAGGACTTGTTCCTGAGAACAGGCCATTACCCAAACCGCCCTTTTTCTCTCCTGGTTAATGAAACAACTTACCAATGAGGCACTATGCAATTTCTACTTCTCTATAGGCCTTCCAGAATATTCCAAAACTTTTCCTCTTTCTGAACTCTCATTTTTCTAGGAATGATGGAACAGGGCAGAGGGAAGCTACTAGTAAGAATCCAGTTACATTATTCAGACAAATCTCAGCTTGAATCCTGACTCTACTTCTCAGAATTGTGCCACCTAGATAAGTAATATATCAGATTCCTATCTACAAAATGAGTAATTACTCAAAGTATTGTTATAAAGAGTAAATCAGATACTGTTTGCAAACTATTTGCATACTACTTCACTTTTAACCAATGCAATTTATCTTAGTCCAGTTGGGCTGCTATAATAAAAATATAAAATAGGTGTTTTAAACAACAAACATTTATTTCTCATAGTTCTGAAGCCTGGGGAGGCCAGAATCAAGGCACTGGCTGATTCAGTGTCTGGTGAGGGCCTGCTCCCTGGCTCATAAGTGGTTCTCTCACTATGTTTGCACATGGCAAAAAGAGTGAGAAAGTTCTCTGGAGTCTCTTTTTAAAGCAATCAATTCATTCATGAGGGTAGAATATAATCACCTCCCCAACACCCCCATCTCCTGCTATCATCATATTGGGGATTAGAAAGAACATATACATTGAGTCCACAGCAAAAGTAAACAGTTATTATCCCATTAGTAATGATAAATAGGACAATAGGAATAAACGAAAGAGAATATCATTGGGCATATTTTTTAACAAAGGACCTTGAGGCTCACAATATCAGAAAACAAGACCAAAGGTAGCAGCAGAACTAAAACTAGAATTGATACATTCAAACCTTTCATTTGGAGGTGTTCACTTAGGCAGTTAATCATCAATTTGAGAAGTAGTGTCACACAATGGATGAATCACAACATTTGGAGTCTGAGATTTATACATTTTAATTCTATGTAAAAATGTCTACATAATGTAACCACATATAGTCATGCCTCACCTAACAATAAGAATAAATTCTGGACAATCCAAGATGGCTGAATAGGAACAGCTCTGGATTGCAGTTCTCAGCGAAAATGCAGAGGATGAGTGATCATTGCATTTCCAAATGATTTTTTACTGCCCACAGACCAGGAGATACCCAGGTGGAAAAGCACTACGAGTCTCCAGCGTGGCTATTTCAGCTGACACAGTGCATCTCTGTGCAAAAACTCACACAAATCCTGGTACCGTTTCAACTGGCAACTGGAACACCTGGGAGACAGTCACTGGTTCAACTGGAAAAAAGGGCTGAAACAGGGAACCAAGTGATCTGGCTGCACTGGTCCCACCCCAACAAAGACCAGCAATCTGAAACACTCTGGATTGAGAGTTTCACAGCAAGCACTGCTGAACCTGGGACAATCCAGCTTTGTGTGGGGAAGGGCATTTGCCATTACAAAGCAGTCCACCAATACCAAGACAGTCCACAATTACTGATGCAGTCCGCCATTACAGAGGCAGTCCGCTATTACCGAAGCAGTCCGTCATTACAGAGACAGTCTGCCATTACTGAGGCAGATGGCCATTACCAAGGCAGCTCTAACTATACCCCTATAAACAAAACTGCAAGGAAGTTTACACAGCAGCTGGACAAAGCCAAGGGAAGCTCAGCAATGACTCTGCTGGCAGACTGTGACTAGGCTACCTCCTCACTGGGCAGGGCATCTCTGAACTAAAGCAGCAGAATGACAGAAACCTATAAATAAAGCCACACCTTCCCGGGACGGAGCACCTGGGGAAAAAAAGGCAGTTATGAGTTCCGCTGCAGCAGACTTAAAGGTGCCTGCCTAGAAGCTCTGAACAGAACAACAGAGCTCACAGCTCAGCACTTGAGCTCCTGTAAGGGACAGACTGTCTCCTCAAGCAGCTCCCCAAGCCCCATAAAAACAAAGAGACACCTCATAAAGGAGAGCTCAGGCTGACATCTGGTGGGTATCCTTCTGAGACAATGATAACAGAAGAAGAAACTGGCAGCAACCCTTACTGTTCTGCAGCCATTACAGGTGATCCCCAGGCAAGCAGGGTTTGGAGTGGACCTCCAGCACTCCTACAGCAGAAGGTCCTGACTGTTAGAAGGAAAACTAAGACAAATAAAGAAATAACTTCATCAGCAACAAAAGGACATCTACTGAGAGACCCCATCTGAAAGTCACCAACCACAAAGACCACAGGTAAATAAACCCATAAAGATGGGAAGAAATGAGTGCAAAAAGGATGAAAATACCCAAAACCAGAACACCTCTCCTTCTCCAAGGGATCACAACTTCTCACCAGCAAGGGAACAAAGCTGGATGGAGAATGAGTCTGATGAATTGACAGAAACAGGCTTCAGAAGGTGGGTAATGACAAACTTCTCTGTGCTAAAAGATCATGTTCTAACCCAATGCAAAGACACTAAGAATCTTGAAAACAGGTTTGATGAAATGCTAAAGAGAATAAACATCTTAGAGAGGAATATAAATGAATTGATGGGGCTGAAAAACACAACACGAGAACTTCGAGAAACATACACAAGCTTCAATAGCTGAATCGATAAAGCAGAAGAAAGGATATCATAGATTGAAGATTAACTCAATGAAATAAAACCAGAAGACAAGATTAGAAAACAAAGAGTAAAAAAAAGGAACAAAGCCTCCAAGAAATATGGGATTATGTGAAAAGACCTAATCTGTGTTTGATAAGTGTACCTGAATGTGACAGAATGAATCCAAGCTGGAAAAGACTCTTTAGGATATTATCCAGGAGAACTTCCCCAACGTAGCAAGGCAGGCCAACATTCAAGTCCAGGAAATACAGAGAACACTACAAAGATATTCCTCAAGAAGAGCAACTCAAGGCACATAATCATCAGATTCACCAGGGTTGAAATGAAGGAAAAAATGCTAAGGGCAGCTAGAGTGAAAGGTCAGGTTACCCACAAAGGGAAGCTCATCAGACTCACAGCAGATCTCTCAGCAGAAACCCTACAAGCCAGAAGAGAGTGGGGGCTAATATTCAACATCCTTAAAGAAAATAACTTTCAACCTAGAATTTCTTATCCAGCCAAACTAAGCTTCACAAGCCAAAGAGAAATAAAACCCTTTAATAACAAGCAATTGCTCAGAGATTTCATCAGCACCAGGCCTGCTTTAAAAGAGCTCCTGAAACACTAAACATAGAAAGGAACAACCAGTACCAGCTACTCCAAAAATGTACCAAATGGTAAAGACCATCAACACAATTTAGAAACTGCATCAACTAATGGGCAAAACTACCAGCTATAAGACTAATAATCAACTAATGGGCAAAACTACCAGCTGGCGTCAAAATGGCAGGATCAAATTCACACATAACAATATTAACCTTAAATGTAAATTAGCTAAATGCCCCAATCAAAAGACACAGACTGGCAAATTAAAAAGTCAAAACCCATCAGTGTGCTGTATCCGGGAAACCCATCTCACATACAAGGATACACATAGGCTCAAAATAAAGGGATGGAGGAAGATCTACCAAGCAAATGGAGAACAAAAAAAAAAAAAAGCAGGAGTTGCAATCCTCGTCTGTGATAAAATAGACTTTAAACCAACAAAGATCAAAAGAGACAAAGAAGGGCATTACATAATGATAAAGGGATCGATGCAACAAGAAGAGATAACTATCCTAAATATATAAGCACCAAATACAGGAGCACCTAGCTACATAGAGCAAGTTCTTAATGACCTACAAGGAGACTTAGACTCCCTCACAGTAACAGTGGGAGACTTTAACACTCCACTGTCAATATTAGATAAATGAAACAGAAAATTAACAAGGATATCCAGGACGTGAACTCAGACCTGGACCAAGCAAACCTAAAAGACATTTACAGAACTCTCCACCCCAAATCCAAAGAATATGCATTCTTCTCAGCACCACATCACACCTACTGTAAAACTGGCCACATAATTGGAAGTAAATCACTCCTCAGCAAATGCAAAAGAATGGAAATCATAACAGTCTGTCAGACCACAGTGCAATCAAATTGGAACTCGGAATTCAGAAACTAATTCAGAGCTGCACAACTTCATGGAAACTGAAGGAATGTTGACTGGATAAACAATGAAATGAAGGCAGAGATAAAGATGTTCTTTGAAACCAATGAGAATGAAGACAAAATGTACCAGAATGTCTGGGATACATTTAAAGTAGTGTCTAAAGGAAAATATCTAGCAATAAATGCCCACATGAGAAGCAAGGAAAGATAAATAAAATGGACACTGTATCATCAAAATGGAAAGAGCTAGAGGAGCAAGATCAAAAAAACTCAAAAGCTAGCAGAAGACAAGAAATAACTAAGATCAGAGCAGAACTGAAGGAGATAGAAACACAAAAAACCTTCAAAAAATCAATAAATCCTGGAGCTGTTTTTTTTTTTTAAAGATCAACAAAATTGACAGACCACTGGCCAGATTAATAAAAAAGAAAAGAGAGAATAATCAAATGGATGCAATAAAAAACGATAAAGGGGATGTCACCACAGATTCCACAGAAATACAAACCACCATCAGAGAGTACTACAAACAACTCTATGCACATAAATCAGTAAACCTGGAAGAAATTGATAAATTTCTGGACAGTTGCACCGTACCGAGCATAAACCAGGAAGAAGTTGAAACCCTGAATAGACCAATAACAAGGGGTGAAGTTAAGGCAGCAATTAATAGCCTACCAATCAAAAAAAAGCCCAGGTCTAGATGAGTTCACAGACAAATTCTACCAGACATACAAAGAGGAGCTGGTACCACTCCTTCTGAAACTATTCCAAACAATCCAAAAAGAGGGAATCCTCCCCAAATCATTTTATGAGACCAACATCATCCTGATACAAAAACCCAACAGATACTCAGCAAAAAAGAAAACGTCAGGCCAATATCCATGATGAACATAGATGCAAAAATCTTCAATAAAATACTAGCAAACCAATTGCAACAGCACATCAAAAAGATTATCCATCACGATCAAGAAGGCTTCATCCTGGAGATGCAAGGCTGGTTCCACATATGCAAGTCTATAAAAATAATTCACCACATAGACAGAGCCAAGACAAAAGCCACATAATTATCTCAATAGACGCAGAGAAGGCCTTTGACAAAATTAAACAGCCCTTTATGCTAAAAATTCTCAATAAACTAGGTATTGACAGAATGTGTCTCAAAATAATAAAAGCTATTTACAACAACTGCACAGCCAATATCATACTGAATGAGCAAAAACTGGAATCATTCCCTTTGAAATCTGGCACTAGACAAGGATGACCTCTCTCACCACTCCGACACAATATAGTATTGGAAGTTCTAGCCAGAGCAATCAGGCAAGGAAAAGAAATAAAGGGTATTCAATTAGGAAAGGAGGAAGTTTTGCGGATGACATGATATATTTAGAAGACCCTATCATCTTCAACCATTGTGGAAGACAGTGTGGCGAATCCTCAAGTATCTAGAAATAGAAATTCCATTTGACCCAGCAATCCCATTACTGCATATATATCCAAAGGATTATAAATTGTTCTATTATAAGGACACATGCACACATATGTTCATTGCAGCACTGTTTACAATAGCAAAGACTTGGAACCAACTCAAATACTCATCAATGATAGACTGGACAGGGAAAATGTGGCACATATACACTATGGAATACTATGCAGCCATAAAAAATGATGAGTTTGTGTCCTTTGTAGGGACATGGATGAACCTGGAAACCATCATTCTCAGCAAACTGACACAAGAAGAGAAAATCAAACACTGCATGTTCTCACTCATAGGCAGGTGTTGAATAATGAGAACACATGGACACAGGGAGGGGAGCATCACACACTGAGGTCTGATGTGGGGGTCACTAGGGAAGGAACAGTTGAGGATAGGGAGTTGGGGAGGGATAACATGGGGAGAAATGCCAGATATAGGTGATGGAGTTGGAGGCAGCAAACCACATTGCAATGTATGTACCTATGCAACAATCCTGCATATTCTTCACATGTACCACAGAACTGAAAATGCAATTAAAAATATACTATAAATAAATAAATAAAATAAATTCTGAGAAATGCATTAAGAAATTTTGCTGTTTTGCAAACATTATCGAGTGTGCTTACACAAACCTAGGTGGTATAGCCTACTACATATCTAGGCTATATGATACAGCTATTGCTCCTAGGCTACAAATATATACACCATGTTACTGTACTGAATATTGTAGGCACTTATTATTGTAAGTATTTGTACATGTAAACATACCCCAACACAGACTAGATATAGGAAAAATATAGTATCAAGTTTTTTGGGGTTTTTAAAAATGGTACACTTGTACAGGGAACGTACCACAAATGGAGCTTGCAGGTTTAGAAACTGGCTTGGATGAATCAGTGTGTGAGTGATGAGTAAATGTGAAGGTCTAGGACATAATTATACACTGTCATAGACGTCATAATCCCTGTACATTTAGGTTACACTAAATTTAGTTAAGAATATTTTTATTTCTTCAATACTATATTAGCCTAAGCTTACCTTTACTTTTTAATCAATTTTTGTTTTTTTAACTATTTTACTCTTTGATAATAATACTTAGCTTAAAATACAAACACATTGTACAACTATACATTTTTTAAATATCCTGAATCTATAAACTTTTTCTTTTTTTTTTTTTTTTTTTTTTTTTTTTTTATCTCAAATTTTTTGTTATTGTTGTTAAAAACTAAGACAAGAATATACACATTAGCCTAGGTTTTACACAGGGTCAGAATCATCAATATCACTGTCTTTCGCCACCATATCTTGTCCTACTGATAGGTCTTCAAGGGCAGTAACAGGTATGGGCTGTCTTCATCTATGATAACAGTGCCTTCTTTTGGGATATCTCCTGAAGGACCTGCCTCAGGCTGTTTTGCATTTAACTTATATATATATATATATATATATATATATATATATATATATATATATAGAGAGAGAGAGAGAGAGAGAGAGAGAGAGAGAGAACACTCTAAAATAATAATACAATGAATAGTATAGCAAATACATGAACCAGTAACATAATCGTTTATTACCATCATCAGGTATTTTGTACTGTATATAATTCTGCATGCTAGACTTCTATACAATTGGCAGCACGGTAGGTTTGTTTCTACCGGCGTCAACCCAAGCAAATGAGTGACGCATTGTGCTATAACATCTTCAGCTCCATATGCCATCTGTCATTGACCACAATGCTATTACAGGAATACTGCTGTATAGTTTATATAACATATCTAGCCTATTTGTTAGTAACCTGTATTTTATAGGATTTATTTGGGTTTTATACAACATATTCCATATAAAATGAACATGGGCACATAGAAGGGGCCAATCAAAGGTAGGGAGAGAAGAGACAAATGGAAAGCTTCAGAGAAGGTTGTGGGAGAAAATAAAGTAAATTGTGAGTGGAGGTGATTTGAATATCTAAGTAACTTTCTGCCTGTTCTGTGCTTTGGAATATGTGGCCCATATTGGAAGTCCAATATTGGCTTAAATTGAGGAGCAACATGTATGGGATAGCATAAGGATGAAACTGTGAAGAATTACAGACAACAGTAGGAAGTTTTTATATGCTAAAATTTTAGTTTTAGACTTCCTTTTTAAAAATGTGTTTATACTTAAATGTTTAGAAAATGACATAGTTATTAAGGTTATAGCTATGCCAAGATTTAAAATAGAATCTGTTAAAAATAACTACTAAAAGTTAGGTTGCTTTCAATTCTGGAACAAAGTAGTAGACATCCACTCTTTGTGTGTGTGTGTGTGTGTGTGTGTGTGTGTGTGTGTGTGTGTGAGTGTGCGCGCGTGCGCACACGCGCACTGGGGGTATGTCTGGAACAATTCCATGTTTTTATATGCAACTACATGTTATAGTTTTTGTCTACAAAAAAGTTTTGAATTAAATGGTATTACTTTTCTGTTTTTCACCAAGTTGGGCATTATTCTTTTACTTTTTATTGACATGTTATGCACTAGAATTGAGGGTTTTGATTTTTAACCACTTAAATCTCCATTTTCTTTCTTTTTATTTTCTATTTTTTCAGAAGTGCTTTTCTGTTTTCATAAACCAAACACAGTTGACTGCTAATTTCTCCCTGAAAGACGTTGGAAGATGGCTTCCAAAATTAATGGTGTAAGACAAGTTTACAAACTGTCAGGCTTTGAAGTGAAAATTAGTGTGTCATTCTTTCTGAAAAGAGCAGAGCACAGAACTGACTGCTACATTATAAGAATCTCTCAAGGCAAAAATACATTGTTTAGGCGAGAGGACAAAAGTTAAACAAACGTTTTATTCTCCATCTCACTTTCCAAATTCCATCAACACATCTATACTCACACACACCCACACACAATTGGAAGAACAAATTATTATTCTAGGAAATCAATAGCCATGGGAATTATATGATGGTAGATCTTGACATTTCACTTGGAAAAAAAAAAGTTGTACTGACACATGTAACTGAAGAGGGCCATGTGGAAGAAATCTGGAGACAATGTGATTATTTTCTAACTTCCTAAAGTCAAAGAAAGACTATATTATTCAAAATTTAATAGTCATGTTGAGAAAAACTTCAGAAAAAAAAATGCTAACATTTTCAAATACAGTCAAATATTGGCTTTATATTCAGGCCAAAATTCTAGTATCTCTAAAAACTCTGTTTCAGCCACTATCTTCGAATCTTAAAATATTAGAGCTGTGGATTCCTCCAAAGCTGTAGCACAAAACCACTTCATTGTTTAAGCTGACAGAGGGCTTGGGATGCATATTGCTGAAACTAGGCAGATTTGGTTGCATTCCAGATTTGCCTTTTCTTTTTAATGAAACTGTGAACACTTTCCTTAATTTTCTTGAGTCTCAGTTTTGCATGACTATAATTGTAAAAAAAAAAAAGGAAAAAGAACACAGATCACAGATTTTCTGAAAGGATTAAATTAGACAATAGATTGAGAGCATGTGGCACATAGCTGGGATCTGTAATGGGAAATGTGACCATGCTGAATGAGGAAACAAAAATTTTGATCATGAAAGCAGAATCTATTCTTGGGCGGAGGGATGTGGAGGTCTGCTTTTCTGGAGCAGATTTCATACTGGAGCATGTTTTAATGGGAATGCACAATGTATTTCCTAGAGACAACTGGACATGAAAAATTTCAGGGAACACATGCTATACTGAACTATACTATACTATACTATACTATACTATACTATGCTATACTGTGCTATATTATACTATACTACACTATGCTATACTATATGATAATATGATATACTATTCAACTATATAATTGAAGATCTGACCATGTATTCCCTGAAGTATATGTTATTGCAAAATTGGTATCACTCCCACAAAAATTCTGAGTCCAATTCTCCTTTTTCAACTTTTATTTGCCAACTGTCCTCTTCCCAGAGAATGATCTTCCCCATGGTGGATTGACTTTCTTTTCTTTTTTTTTTAATTGTTGAAACAGAGTCTTGCTCTGTCACCTCAACTGGAGTGGAGTGGCGTGATCTAGGCTCACCACAACTTCCACTTCCCAGGTTCAAGCGATTCTCCTGCCTTAGCTCCTCAATAGCTGGGATTATAGGCATGCACCACCACATCCTACTAATTTTTGTATTTTTAGTAGAGATGGGGTTTCACCATGTTGGCCAGGCTGCTCTCGAACTCCTGACCTCAAGTGATCTACTTGCCTCAGCCTCCCAAAGTGCTGGGATTACAGGCATGAGTCACCATGCCCAGCCAACTTTATTTTCTATCTATCTATCTATCTATCTATCTATCTATCTATCCATCCATCTTATCTATCTCTAACATTTTTCATCTGTCTGTTAACTAATCTACCTCAAAATTCAGAATGTGGTATTGTGAGACTGAGATATATATGAACATATTTATTTAAATTCGTAAAGTTAAATTATTTCAACAAAAAGATGATATACAGGTATCGATCGACTTATGACCTATGCAACTTACGACCATTCGACTTTACGACCACAATCGCTAGCCACGACTGCTCTGCGTCTGGCAGCGGAAACGTTGCCTAGCTGGGCGTACGACAGTGCAGACCAACTTCCGGCAGCACTACCATCTCTGCGTGCATATAGCCTACTCAATTTACGACCAAATCGTGTTATGACCACTCTGTTGGAACCAACCCTGGTCGTAAGTCGAGCACTAGCTGTAGTATAAAAATAAATTATGAAGGAATTTCATGTCATCTACTGTTTTAATAATAGTAGTCACTTTCAAATCATAGTATTTAGCTTCCCTTGTATACAGTTAATAGGATGATTTAACAATTTTCTATTTAAATGTCAACATTTGTAATGCATTTGTTTTGTATCCTTGTGTCATAAGCATAAGATTATGATAAAAAGTTTTAGATGCCAAGTTAAAAATATGTTAGATGGTAACTAGTGTTTCAAAAGTCTTTTTGTGTTACATGAACAAATACATTTGTGGACACCTGCCATAAATTTGTTTACCAGAATTCTGAAAGAGCACATAAAACTCTTAGAAAACATCTTTTCGACTTTATTCTATAAAACTGAACATTTATACATGTGTTTAAATAACATCAACATGTTTTCATTAAAAAAAATGTTGCTAAAGTTAAATACATAATAAAATTATTATAGTGCTGCTGCACCATGGGAGGTTATTAGTAACTGCATGTTAAGATCAATCTCTATTTTCTCTATAATTGCCCGGGTCAGAGGCCTGTACCTGTAAATTAATGTAACAAAGTGTATTCTATGGTATGCCAAAGAGGAGCTCCATAGATGTCTTTAGGAAAAGAAAGGCTACAGGTTTGGTTGTCTTGATAGATGCTCTATCTTTAGTAAGACATAAATTTAGGGTCTTTTGGTATTTATTGGCATTATATTCTTTAAAAATATATTGAAACCCTTGAGGATTCCCAGTTGTGTGTTGGACTTGTTCTTCGCAAACGCCTTGTCACTGAACACAGGATCAGAGAAGCTGCCTAAAACCTCTCAAAGATGTCTAGCACAGAATGCCCTACCTAACTTCTCTACCTTAATTGAGTAATTCCCTCTTTTGTGTTCAAACCATCAATCATTCTAAAACTTGTCAGAGCCCAACTGTTCTTATAAGGCTGCTTCATTCATGTCATTATCTAAAATTCTGTCATAGTTCTTCATAGAACTGTATTGTATGCCGCTTCATTGCATCATACCTTTATAAAGTGTTATACTTGAGCCTCCCTCTAAAGAAAAGACTGCATAAATAAGAGACTATTTCAGATTTTTTGAAATGTTTTCTATCTTTCATAATATTTAAGGCAGTAGACATTCCACAAATTCTTCATAGTGGGCTCTTGATCATATTTGCCTTATTTCTTCCCTAAACCTAGTCCTAAGTAATTATAGCATTTCCCCTTTGCATGCTACCAAAAACTTATTAAAGACAAATTATCTCAAGTAAAATTACTATAGATAATAATTCCTGTCTACTGTTCATTGATAGCCTGGTTTTCAGAAAGCTACTTTAGGTTTAAATAATGTAATTATAATTGCTTCAAATTGAAAGCGGTGTGGCACAAAATCAAGTCTAGTGCCCTTAAAGGCTTTTTTGATTCAAATTCCCAACCACACAGTAGGTTGGTTAGAAATAGATTTAAGACTAGAACTCAGGCTCCTGATTTCTGATCAAGTGTTCTTGGTTTAATAACACAATACCTTTTCAGACTGTAAGCTAGAGCTTCTTTTTTTTTATGAGCATGCTCTTAAACATACACACTTTGCAATCATGCACTTATTCCCTGCTTCCTTTTGCTTCTCTGTGAGTAATTAAAAGTAGGCTATTGATTGGAGTTTGAAAGCACCAATGCATCACAATGTTATTAATATAACACATACAGAACAATTTTACAGTCACAACTTGGGAGAGTTGTGGTAGGTTTCTCCTTATTCCCTTTAAACTTTCCTTTAGCTGGTGGAAGATCTTTAATAACAAACTGAGACACTATCCTTTCATCTAAGATCTTTACTTTGAAAGATATAACCCTGTTTCTTAAAGAAAACACTGTATTTTAGACCAAGAGAACATCATCAGAAAAAACTGACAAATTCCATATTGTAATGGTTATGGCAGTAAAATTATTTAATAGTTGAAATAATTGGCTGAGCATGATGGCTCACACCTGTAATCCCAACACTTTGCGAAGCCAAGGCAGATGGGTCACCTGAGGTCAGGAGTTTGAGACTAGCCTGGCCAACATGGTGAAACCTTGTCTCTATTGAAAGTACAAAAATTAGCTGGGTGTGGTTGCTAGTGCCTGTAGTCCCAGCTACCTGGAAGGCTGAGGCAGGAGAATCACTTGAACCCTGGAGGTGGAGGCTGCAGTGAGCCAAGATTGAGCCATTGAACTCCAGCCTGGATGACAAGAGTGAAATTCCATCTCAAAATTAAAAAAAAAAAAAAAAGGAAAATAAATAATTGGAGTTTTTTTTTTTTATTATTGATGATAATATGCAGAGTGAATAGAAAAGAAGAAAGATGACATTCAAAGGAATGCTAATATAAAAAGATTGAAAGACAATTGTGATTCAAATGAAAGTGTAAAATTTTAGACTAATTTTAACCAAGAACTTGGAGTGGCCAGGCATACCCACAGCAATCAAGTATAGTGCAAGAAGTGAAGGAATTTCCGTATCAACGACAATATATCAAGTAGGGGTAGACTAGACTCAGTAAGTGGCAGGGCTCTGGCTCTATGGTATCCAGAGTATATCTGCTGGATGCATGCTAGTTTCTAAAGCTGACTTTGACTGCCTTTAGTAAAGTGGAGGTCAAGTTGTCTTTTCCTCACTTCCCTTACCAGAAACCTCAGGTAAACTTAGGGAGGGATGGAACAGTTCTAATCTGGGTTCTGGTCAGAATCGACTGGAGAAAATTAGAGGAGCCAATATGCCTTCTGAATAATATTTTCCCAAATGTCTTCTTCAAAAACTTTAGGTGCTATGTTAGCACAATGTTTGTTTGAATATGAAAATAATTTAGAAGAATCAAGCAAAACAAGAATGTGAGATATGCTAGGAAGGTCATTAAAATGTGCCACACTTTTTTCATCTTATTGTTCTCCATCAACTGATGACATAGGCTTCACACTCAGACTTGCTCTCCTCCACCTTCTCACCAATGTTGGATCTTAGCAAAGTTTCTAATGTAAAAGCAAAGCTAAATCATCTTCCAAATCAATGATTTCAATAGCTGTTTTTTATAACTTGTTCATCTTGTCATCTGCCCAGCAATGTAGTATTCCCTAGAGAAAGTGGAAACACTGTTTTATTAGTTGTTTACAAGTCTTTTTAGAACAATTTAGTACAAATTCTATAAAAAAAACAAAAACATAAGGGGCAGAAAATGTGGAAATGTTTACCTAAACTCAGATTTGAACAAATAAACAGAATAGCTTTAGTCTAATAATAAAGGAGAACTTTTCCTATATCGGTGGCCAACTCAGTGGCATAATATAGAAAAATAAAACACATTTTGGTGGCCTTTCTTAAAGGCAACTTCTCACTTATTTTATTTTATTTATTTTTTTACCTCTTCTCAAGGGTTTCTCACTCAATGCTCATATTTAATGTCAAGAATTTTGACCATAAAAAAGGCTCAGAGAACACAGGGCTTCAGTTGGTGGTACACTATCTTTTCTTTTGAGGAAACTGAGACTTATAAAAAAAAATAGGAAAAAAAAGAAGTCCAAGGTACAAAGACAAAGGTTTACAAAGAAAATACTCATTCTGTACACTGGGAACTAATTTAATAAACAACCTCTCCCTGCTAGCTTGTGATTAAACTAAATTGCCAGCCTAAAATTTTCTGTGCAGAATTTCAAATGTCAATACATTATATTGCGATTCCTCTTAATTTCTCACAAAGAAAATGCAAAATGAATTCATTATGCTGGAGTAAGTGGAAAAAATGATGAGTTTCTACAGAAGAGTATGCAATGGGGAGAGATTGGGCAAGACGATTATATTGAGATATTTGAATAGCTGGCCATTAGCAAGAGCGTCCCCATTACTCTGCTGATAATTATATCTCTTCTGCTATGACTTCCCAGTGGAATAGTAGAATGTTCCCAGTGCTAGAGATAATGAAAAATACCATTCAGGTGGTACATATATGCCAGGAATAGAATGCAGTATTTCTTTCCTTCCTGGTTTTTGCTCTGCCTCAGCCCCATCAAATCCAACTCCCTGTGTCTTGTCACTCTAAGGGCACACACCTACACAATATATGTTAATACGTGTTTGGTTGTTCTTTGCTATGTACAGGAAGAATAAACGTATCTTGAAAATGGAGATGGCAATGGAATATCATTCTTCCAGCGTAATTATACCCTGTGTTTAGAAAGCGCAGTGTTTTGCTGAGTGCATTTTTGTTCGCTATTATGTAAATGACTTTTAAAACCTGCTATAGTTCAGAGTGAAGGCTATGGATGGGATCTTATAAGGATAAAACTCCTTTTTTTTCTCTGTAAGGAAGGAAAAGTGGTTGCATGTTCTTTTAATTAATCCATCATTTGGCAGACACTTTTTAGCAATCAAGTGCAATTATACAAACAAAAAGATATAAAAAATGGGATCAAACAATAACACCCATTCATCTCCAATAACAATTTCCCTCCCTCTCTTCTCTTTATTTTTTTCTCTCTCCTTTTCTCATTTGAACATTTCATAAAATATCTCATGTGTTATTGCCACCTTATCATAGTGTGGCATTTTTATTGCCCTTTATTTTCTGTTTGGGGAAAGCTTGCTGGGTACTGTATGTCTTCAGAAATTCATTAATTTTACAGAAAACTCAATTTGCATCCCCCCTCCCTTTGCTCCATCATTGCTGTTTTAAATTCTGGATCCTTTCTTGAGAGTTTCATTTTAAACTTATATATACACACAAGAAGGAAAGTTCCATCCAAACAGCTTATATTTGCATCCTGCAGAGGGCAGTGAAATGTTAACATTGGTTTTACCCTCCATAAGGGTTGAATTGAGAACTGCTGATTTTTCTGTACTTTGGCACTCACTGGAAAGCAGGACAAAAGAGCAGCTAAATTATCCAAGGGTACCTTTTTTTTTTCTATTAAAATTGTATTTGCATTTAGAGTCAGAGAGGTGTACTTTATTCTGTATTTTCTAATTAAAATATTTACCTGAAAATTTATTCAGAATGCAAAAGGTTGCAATATGTACTGACAAGTGGCTATGACTCAAACCACGGGAAATGAAACGTGTATTCATGGTGTCAGCTTTAGGATTCATACTCAATATTCAGTTAGTATCCAATTGTAGTCCAAAAGACTGGTTTATATAGTCCATGATTAATGGTAATTTCATAAGAAAATGAACCACTTTTAGATTGAAAAACTTAATTTATAAACTGTACCTTGAAAAAAGGCAGTATCAGGAAAAAAATCACTTTCACTTACAAATTGTGTGTTTTATCATCATAGTAAACATTACTTTGTAACTAAGTGTAATGGTGAATATGTTTTAAAACTGATTAATTAAATTATTTGTACATATGTTAGAAAATGCCTGCTTTCCCCAAATGTAAAATACATTAGCTTGTTGATCTCTAAATTGATCACATTTAAATTTAATGTAAGCCAAAATACATGGGTGTGTCTAATATATGTATGTATGTATACTATTGGTGGATAGTAATGACATATAGTCAATATATCACACATTCTAGCTATCCTAATTTTCATAAAGGTCTTATTAATTCTGCAATGGACCTATAGAATGTTTTGTACCCAATATTCAGTGAAAAATCATGAAATATTTTAATGCTTTTACCATATTGTATGATCAAATAAGTGTTATTTGTGATTGATTAAAAACTGTATACCACAGCATAATATTTATTTGGACACAACCTCTAACTTTTAATAAGGATATCTGTAACAACATACTCGTATTTCACATTCCCCTGAATGGATTTGTTCTCTCCTGTTTTAATCATCTTTTCTCTCTCCCAGTGACTTTCCATTACATTTCCAAACTATTTTCATTTTTCTTTTAGATGGCAATACCTATATGATCAAGATCTCTACTTCTGGTCCCTAAATGCTTCCAAGTTTCCTTGTCATATGTATGTTTTTCTTTTTTTTATTTTTTTCATTCATCTTTTATCTCTTTTTTTCTTTGGCTATTCACATTAATTTCTTTCCAGACTATAATCACCTCATCCTCCTCTTGCTTTTCTAAAATTAAATTTACTAAGTTTAGCTGGTCCTGGCCAGGGTAAATTTTCTCACATTCAGAGGTGCACTCTATCTGCATTAAGAGCGAGTCCTCTCTGGAAGTTTTTTTTGTTTTTTTTGTGTTTTCCTATTCTAACCTTTGTTTTTTGTAAAATCTTTCCAATTTTATTAGTTTAGGAGAATTTAATATTGGCTTATTTAATTATTTGTCTACTTTTTAACAAATAATTTATTTTTCCAAGCTTTTGACAAGAAATTGTATGTCAACTTAAAATTAGTAATACTATTGCTCTTAACCTACTGTTCGTTTCCACTGAAACTGTGCTAGCTTAGATTCACATTCTGCTATGAAGGTTTAGACCCAAGGGTGCCCCTTGCCTCCAAATTTTTTCTGTGATATGGGAGTCCATTCAGCCTGTAAGGGCAAGGATACCTTTTCCAGGGTAACCGTCACTAATGGGTATTTTAAAACTCCCACTTCCTACCGTTCAGGGGGCAAAAGTTTAGGAACTATACTGCATGTTTTACAGGTAGTCCAAGCCCTTGTGGTTACTATGGTCAACTCAAAAGCACTAATACACTTACATTGGCTTTCCCACTTCCTTGGCTGATGGTCCCTGATTCTTTACTCTTACTCCCTAGGTTATCTACTAAATGAATCACTTGAACAAAGATCCTTGATTGAGGCACGCTTTATAGAGTGCACAAGTTAAGATGCTCATCTTAAAACACAAGCAACATAACACATGACGATAATATGATATGGTTGACATGTTTATATGGCTCTCGATATAAATTTAGGGGATAGAAGCACAGCTTTGATACGTGGACATACTGCGTAACAGTGAAGCCCAGCTTTTAGTTTAGCCATCACACAATTAGATATTATAAAAAATTGACTTACTGGACACATTATATTTGAGACACAGCATAGCATTTGATACGTTTATCTTCTCAGTTTTAACAATTTGTATACAGACTTAATAGTTGTCATAAAACAGAATTCTAAAATTCGAGTTTATATAAATATCATTTTAGCCAGCTGTACATTGACCATAATTATAAATGCCAATTTGCTGTGTAACAATAAAAGTGTATTTCATACCTCAAATTCTAAGATTAAAAAAAATCTATCAATATCACTGGTAGAAGAATGTTAAATCGTTTAATTCAACCAAATTCTAAACATTAAACAAAATCTTAACATTTTCAAAATCATTTCATTAAAAATTATTTTTATTAGCATATAAACATTTATGATATGAGAGTATCAACATTATTTTGAAATATATTTGGTATAGACATACATAAAATAAACTATAACTGTGTGGGAGGAAATATCGGTAGAATGACTACCAAGCAGTCAAGGAAACAGTTTTCATTTTAGAAGGTACATATTTTTGTGTCATTAATTAATAAGTGAAGCTAAAACCAGGGATAGAAGGAAGAGGAGTGTGAAGTGACAAACATATGTAACATTTCACTCACTGAATTTTTGTGTACTTTCTAAAACATTAGAATAAATAATATTCTATAAATAAGTAACATTCTAACACTGGTTAGAATAAAGTTAAGAAACAGTCAAAATAACTGAGGCATAATAGTTAAGTTGTTCAAACTATTTTGTCAGTTTATTCCTCTGTATTTTAAAGAAATTGTTTGGCAGAGAATTTTTGAATAAGTAAAACAATCAACATCCATTAGGCGTTTAGCACTCTGAATTTTCATAGTGCATAAAATTAACTGAAAGTAGGCTATAATGAAACAAATACACACCTAACAGCAAGATGGCAGATTTAAATAAATTAATATTAATAATTATATACAGTTAGACTAAAAATCAAAACAAAAAACAAAGATTTTCAGGCTGGATAAAATGTAGGGCTGAAATACATGCTATTTTCAGGAGATAAATACTTAAATTTAAAGTCATAGCTAGCTTGAAATTAAAATTATGAAATTAAATATGCCAAGTAAATCAAATTATCAGAAATCTATACTAGTTCTATTAATATATAATCTTCAGGACAGGAAACATAAATTAAATATGTATATATAAAAAATCAATTACTCATTACATAACAGTCCTAAATGTCTGCGTATCTAGTAACAGAACTTCAAAATCAATGAATAAAAAAAACTGAAAAGAGAAATAGAAAAGTATATAATTACAGCTGAAAATTTTAACACCCTTCTCTCAGTAGTTAATAAGAAAATAGAGAGAAAATCAGTAAAAATATGAATGAATTGAAAAATTTTGACCAAATTTGATTAAATGAATACTTACAGGAACTATAGACAAAAATATATATCAAAAGATAGAATTTTCAGATATACATAGAGTGTTCTGTGAAATAAATTATATTCTTAGTTCAAAAGAACGTTTCAAAAAATGAAAAATAAAGTTTTTTTCTAACCAAACATAATTAATTATAAATAAATTTAACTGTATTTAGAAAATCTTGAATGTTTGAAAGAAAAAAAAAATCTAAGCCAAAGAAGAAACACAAAATAAAATAGAAAAATTCTAAAATAATGAGACTAAAATTTCACAGTCTTTGTGATGCAGCTAAAACCATGTATATCATAATATTTGTTTCTCAAATATTTATTTAAGATAATAAAGAACTGAAATCAATGATTTCGTCTTCTACATTAAGAAGCTAGAAAAGAAGGCCAAATAGAAGATAGAAATAAATGAACTTTAAAAAGAATAGATTTTACTAACACAGAAAACAAACACATACAAAAGTGGAAAAATAAAGAGAATTATACTGCAAATCTAGATCCTCAATAGATTGTTGAATTCTAACATACATCCTAGGGAGAAAATTTTTATTTACTTATGTATTTTTTAGAGATAAGGTCTCTCACTCTACAACTTAGGCTACAATGCAATGGCAGGATTTTTGGCTCACTGCAGCCTCAACTTTCTGGGCTCACGGCATCCTTTCACCTCAGCTTCCTAAGTAGCTGGGATTACAGGTCTGTATCACCATGGCTGTTCGCAAACTCCTGTCCTCAAGTGAGCCTCCTGCCTCAGTTTCCCAGAGTGCTGGGATTACAGATGTGAGCCACCATGCCCAGCCTCTAAGGAAGAAATAACATTAATTTTTACAGAAATTCTTTCAGATAATTTTTAATGGAATAAAATAAAGGGTAAAGAAATTGATTTAGTATTAGATAATCAAATAATTTTTGACAAGGATGCCAATACAGTGCAATGGAGAAGAGAAAAGTCAACACCATGGCACTAGAGCAGTTAGAAAGGAAGAAATATAAATCACCAATAAGTACATGGACAATCCTCAATGCTACTGGTCACAAAGAAAATAAAAATGGAACCACAATTAGATACTACTATATATTCACAAGAATGACTAAAATTAAAATGGCTCACAATATTAAGAATTAGTAAGATGCAAAACAATTGGAATTCTCATAGCTGGGTGGTGAGAGTGTCAAATAGGATAACTATTTTGCATATTGGGCATCTTCTCATAAAGTTAGTTATACATTAAATCTGTAGTCTAATCATTCCACTTTTATGCATTTACAAAACAGAAATAAATATGTGTACACAAAAATACATACAAGAATGACTAACAGAAAAATCGTAATATGATCATGTAATTGAATACTGCTCTGCAACTCAAAGGGACAAAGTTGTAGTAGGTGCAATAAAATGAATGAACTTCAAGTTAGTACACCGAAGAGAGAAAAAGACTAACTTTAGAGTAGAAAAACCTTAAAAATGGTATCTTAGGTGATCAAGGTCAACATCAGTAATAGTGAATAATTTGATAGTTTGCACCCTTGGTATGATATAATGAAAATGACACTTTTCCTGTCTTGTCTTTCCACCTCAAAACCCACAAGTCTATTCTAATTATGAGAAAAACGTCAGACAAATCCCAACTGAGGAAATTCTACAAAATATCATATCAATAATTTTCAAACATTAAATTTGTCAAAAACCAAGGAAATTCCAAGAACTGCCATAACTCAGAGCATATAATGACTAAATGTAATGTCTTATCCTAGAACCAGCAAAAGGACATTAGGCAAACAGTAAAGAAATCTGAATAAAGAACGGACTTTACTTAATAATAGTATATCGGAATTGGTTCATTAATTGCGACAAATGCATCCTTCTAATGTGAGAGTTTAATAATAAGGAAAACTGAGTGTGGGTCATATGAGAACTCTGTGTTATCTCAATATTTTTCTTTAAGTCTTATATTTTTAAAAATAAAGATTATCTTTTAAAAATACTATGATGAATACAAAGCTAGACACACAGGTGTACATACTGCACAACTTAACTTGTAATATGTTCTAAAACAGATTACAATAATATATGATGAAAGGAGGAATCAGAGCAGTGGTTGCCTCTTGGGAAGAGGAGTATAGATTGACTATATTCAAGAGAGTTTTCTGGAGTGATAAAAATGTTCTCTATCTTGATAGGAATGAAAGTTACATGGATTTAATCATTTTCAAAATTCATTGACTTATGCATTGGAAATCTTTGCATTTAATGTAGGAAAAAAAAAAAAAAAGAATGTAAAAGAAAAAGTTACTGAGGCCCAGTAATGAAGTATTCAAAAACTTACCTTCTTTCTGATTTACATGTCATCCATCTGAAATGAGAGCAGACATTTTTTTTTGCAGCTCTTTGCCTTGTGATATCTTTGTGCAAAAGCTACTTGGTAAGTACAAAGGCTCATTGTGACTGTGCAGGATGACTCACTGCGAATTGAACTTTTAAATAGGGAACTTTACTCCAAATTTTTACCTCCCTTTGTTTCTTGATCTGAATACATGCAGACATTCCTCCCCTTCCTTCTTCTATTTAAATTTTCAATCTGGAATGAACTCTTTCAGTAATCAGGATAAAATTTTCTCATTGCTATTATTATACAAATCATACTCTTTGCCCAGTTTTAGTTATGATGTCTTACCACTCTGTTACTCAAATATCCTGATAGTTGTTCACATTTTTGTTCATTTGAAACAACTATTGTGTTGCACTCCAAATCCCTTATTTTTACATAAGTCCTATGAATGCATCTTATTATCATTTATAGTTCATTCTCTTTCGAATTTTTACATGTACATTTTAATGGGAAAACAAAAAGAAATCAAAAGACAGAAGAGGAGAAAACAGAAATAAAGAGGAAATGAGAGAGTATGTGAAGAATGAAGAGAAGCTATAACTGAAAGAAGGCCCATGACTCAGTCGCGGTCACATAAACAGTCTAATATAACTATTAAAAAGCTATGACTAGCATGGCACTTTTAAACTAAATCATGCCTCCTCTTCCCCCTTAAGATTTTTCTGCATAATTTGAACCCTATGTGGAGACGTGGAGACATTAAAGACATATTTATATAAGTTTATAAATAAAATATGATATATAATTTAAAGGTGACATCTGTTTACAATTTCAGTGAACTCCATGATTTAATTTTTTTATCGTAATCTATACCTACCTATCTTGTAAATATATGTTTCAATGTAATGTGTAGACTTGAGACACAAAACATTCAAGGCAAGCTACAAGTATATACCACGTGACCTTGAACAGAGCTTGCTCCTATAGGATTTTAGTTTTTCATTATTCAGATCGAGACTATTTGTTGTACAATACATACATAGAATAGTAATTTACTGAGAATTAGTATACAGCAACTATAATTAAAATTGTTCTGAAAATAATTGCTTCTCTTTACTGATTCCAAATGCATATATTGCTATTTCAATGACAAAATATCACTAAGAACTTTAAATATAATTTTCTGGAGGAGTGTAAAGTGCCACTTAATAAACAGTTACAGTTAATAGAATGTCCAGCAACTGAGAATTTGCTCCATTTATTTTCTCACCAAGGACATAATGAGTGTTCAAGATATTCATGGAACTGTGCTAAATGATGTTAATTCTAGGAGAGAAACTGAGCCCTTACCCATGTAGAGATGGCCACACAAAAACAGCAACAAAATAAAGGGAATCAAATGGGTGAAAGCATTTTAGGAAAAGAGAGAAATTATTAGTTGCAAAATAATCATCCTCAGTGAAAAGTCAATGAACATTGATCAAGTATATAATAAATAAGCATAGAAATACAAAGACGTATCCAATCAAAGAAACCAAAACAAAGCAAAATTTCCAAGTATTAGGTAATCATGGAGACAAAAAGAGCAGTGCAAGGTCATCTAAGAAAATTTTGTCCAACGCAAGGTGGGGAAGAGCTTAAATATTGATTGATCTGACAAATGGACTGACAAGACTGATTCAGGTCAACAGTCTCCAGCTTGTCACTGAAATAAAAATAATGGGACCACTTTGTCAATTATGGATGTCAAATTGATGGGGGTAAAATAGAAAAAAGGCAGGTATGATGAGACCACAAAGAATGGTACACTCCAGCTTTCTCTGTGAGAGATAGCAAAATTTGAATTAGTAATTCATAAGATACTTGCCCTCAGACAGTATCTAATGTTTATGGCCATATAAAAATAGGGCTTCTGATAGTTTTTCCAAATGGTCTCTTCACGGTTTCAGGCAAAAACTCTACATGTTAAATATGTTGGAATGATCATTGAGAACTTCTTCACAGGTTTAATTGAGGCACAGTTTTAATTGCTAGCTGCTAGCTGCTAAATCAGGCATAGAATAAAGTAAAAAAAAAAAAAAAAAAAGATACCTTGCTCTAAGGAATTATTATGTAAATATTCACCACAGCCCAGGAATGCATTATACAATAGGTAGCAGGAAGAAACAGAAAAAGTACGGAGACATTCTAAAAAACAGATATCAAAAGGTAGGCAGAGAATATTGGAGAAAAAAAATCTATTATGAGGCCTGATCCTAAAGCATAAACATTGTAAATAAAATGGTGGTATAGGGAGAGGGAAGGAAAGAGGAAGATACTTTAGGCAAGGTGTACACCATAAACACAACAGAGGCTTACACTCCAAAGTAAGTATATTCCAAATGTGGACACTTGGGAAGTCAAGTAGAAGACCCCATTGATCCACAGAAGAATATTGTTAGAAAATACAGAAAGATGGTAATATAAACAAGATATTATTCTAAGCTCATATTATAGATAAAAAAACTAAGACACAAAGAACTTAAACTTGCTTGCTTGTTGAACTTGCTTGAGGTAATGTAGCTAGTGAAACTTGAAATTGACTATATAGACAAAGTGGCTCTAAAATTTATCTCCTAACTACTGTATTATACTTAATCTCCATATTAAATAAATAGGGTGTTAAGTTTACAGTTTACCTGTAACAAGTTTTCCAGACCTATTTGAATACAGTAAAAACTACTTGTGATCAATAAGCAAACATTCTTTCTGTGAATAATCTTACTCACCCTGTCAGTCTGCTCACTGTATTCTGAGATTCAGAGCAAGCAATAGTGAAACTTCTGAAAGGTGAAAAGGTAAACTCAACTCATCTCATCACCCTAAGGAGTGCATTCTGCCCTAAAAATAAACATAAATCTTGATCAAGCACTCAACTGAAAAATGGTACAGATAATCTTTGTTTGATTAGCTATTACCAAGTTGTAGTCAGAACGAAGAGAATGACCAATGAGGAACTGCCCTTTGAATAATCTCAGCTTAGAGTTTAGAGGGAAATTTTAAACAAACAAGGAAATAAATAAAATTCCATTATTGTTGTCACATTGACTTAGGTCCAGACTGTGGCACTGACACTCATAAAAGCATCTAATTTAGCCCACAAATTGTATCATGCAGTTTGTCACACAGGGAATTCATGTGCAAAGAGGAGGTGTCAAGTAAACTCAAGCTGCCTGGGAGAACCTTTAAGTGTAATTTCTTCTAAGTTTCTATTGGGGTATTTAACCTGCTTTGGGAAAATGTCACTCATGCTTATTATTGCTGCCTTTCTTGCCAAAGAGTTTCCAGCTAATGCCCCTGCAGGGATTGCACAGTGAGCCCCATTTTTCAAGGGCTTTCTAACTCAGTCATAAAAATTGGATCTGGGCGCAAGCTTGTCCCAATTGTGGTGCACTTTCTAGCTTGTTTGTTATAACCAGATGTATTTAAATTTTGTTCAGCTGCTTTTGAAGGTAGAAGGAAAATGACATTTTCTGCTTTTCAGATGAATTTTGGCGATACTAGGAATCTAAAGGGAGTGTGATTTTAAAATTAAACATGAACTTTTAGATTCTATTAAGACCATACTTTTGATCTGGGGCCACTGCCGATGGGCATTTCTATTAACAAGCAAACAGAAAATAAAACCCAGTGGAAATCATCCAGTTATAAAGGAGCTGATAATTCAGTTCCATCCCAGGCTAATAGTCAGCCAATTGTGGAATACTGTGACCTCCATGGGAGATGCATTCTGGCTCTGTGGAATATCAGACTGGGAGTTTGGGCCCAGACACAATTTTGGCTAGAAATTGAGAGGCAGGCACAATAAGAAGGGGAATTTTGATCATGTAATAAATATATGGAAGGAAAAAAAGAGACAAGATAAATTCAACCAACAGTTATTTTTGAGAGCCTACTATGTGTCCAAAAAGCTGACGAAAGCTTCTTCAGCAGTCAGCCATAAATATTGTGAAAGATGTGTAACAATGCAAACATGAAAGAGATGGCTGGAAACCAGAATGTGTCAATGTGCGCTGCAGATAAGTGCCCAGGGACAGAAGGGCTTATGTTCCTGTGGAAAAGATGCCATGCAGAGCTCCCTGACATCATTTTTCCTTTGTGCAGCAGGGGAAATTTGAACTAGGTCCTGGAAGACTTGGCAAGGAGAGAACAGGGACCTGCATGAAGAGAGTTACAGAGTGAGGACAGGATAAGCAAGGCATTTCTGGAGGACCATAGTAGCAAGCCCAGATGGAAAAATGATGGATAGTCTCATATGCCAGAATAAGGCTTATAGTCTTTTTTTTAAAGTAGTATTTAAACAGTTAATGAGGCCTTTTTTGAATAGAATAGAAGTTTAATTTTTTTTTTTGAGATGGAGTCTTGCTCTGTCACCAGGCTAGAGTGCAGTGGCGCAATCTCAGCTCACTGCAACCTCTCACTCCTGGGTTCAAGCCATTCTGCCTCAGCTTCCAGAGTAGCTGGGATTACAGGTGCATGCCACCACACCTAGTTAATTTTTTTGTATGTTTCGTAGTGATGGGGTTTCAGTATGTTGGCCAGGATGGTCTCAGTCTCCTGACCTCGAGATCTGCCTCCTTGGCCTCCCAAAGTGCTGGGATTACAGGTGTGAGCCACTGTACCCTACTGAAAATAATGTTTAAAAGACAGATCTGGTTTTAGGGACTAGAAAGAATTATTTTAAGACTAGAATAGAGGAAGCAGGAAATACTTTAATTAATAAGGCCTAAACTTTTGTGGTTATCAGAAAAAGAAAAAGGAGGGAAAAACAGCTTGGACTCAGTGACTTATTTTGTGTGAAGAATGGGAGGAAGAATGAAGAGAACTAGTAGGTGAGATAAGAAAACACTGAAGAACATGGTGCCCTAAGGTTCCTGGCTTTAAGCTGAGGCTCTTCTGTCTTGAACTTCAGGCTATGGGTCTTTTCTGCCTGGCAACCTCAACATAGGCATCAAAGTTAGGGATAGCGTATGTATCCTCATTCTTGTGTTTTGAAGAGAGGAAAAATGGAAGATTGTCTCTTAGAGCACGGGTCACCAACCCCAGGACCAGGGGACTGGGTCTGGTATCCCTCCATGGACTATTAGGAACCAGGCCACACAGCAGGAGGTAGGTAGCAGGTGAGGTGAACTAGCCAAGTTTCATCTGCATTTACAGACACTCCCCATTGCTCACATTACTCCCGAGCTCTGCCCCCTGTCAGATCAGTGGAAGCATTAGATTCTTATAGTAGCCTGAACCCTAACTGTACTGTACATGTGAGATATCTAGATTATGTGCTACTTATGAGAGTCTAATGCCTGATGACTTGTCTGTGTCTCCCCTCAACCCCAGATGGGAATCATCCCAAAACCATCCTCTCAATTCAGGTCCACAGAAAATTTGTCTTCTATGAAACTGATTCCTGGTGCCAAAAATGTTGGGGACTGCTGTCCTAGAAAATAATTTATTCTATAGTGGTGACAGAGTTGGCTTCGTAACTTCCATTATCTTATTCTTCACTATCAGTGTGCTCCCATCTTTCTTTTGTAAAGCAAAAAGAGTAAAAACAACATTAATAATGACAACTTATTTACTTAAGTTCCTTTGGTAGAAAAGAGGTCAGTGAGATTAAAATGGCAAGCACTGGGTATGAAGTTCAAAAAATCTCCTAGAGGATTTGACTTCCTTGACAGAAAGTGATTTATTTTTTTCGCACAACTACTTTCTCCTGCTTGCTATCTGAAACACAGTTGTGATGACTGGAGGTCTGGCAGCCATATTTTGACCATAAGGGAATTAAAAATGAAAGTCATACACAAAGATGGCAGAGGAAAACGGCATGACTCCAAACATACCATATCTACCTGTGCTGCCTACCTCTAGACTTTATGTGGGAGTCTCCATCCAAAAAAAATAAATCTCTGGGCTGGGCACAATGGCTTACACCTGTAATTCCAGCACTTTGGGAGGCTGAGGCAGGCGGATCATAAGGTCAAGAGATCAAGACCATCCTGGCCAACATGATGAAACCCCGTCTCTACTAAAAATACTAAAAACCCCGTCTCTACTATAAATACAAAAAATTAGGCAGCATGTACTTGCAGTCCCAGCTCAGGAGACTGAGGCAGGAGAATTACTTGAACCCGGGAGGCAGACGTTTCAGTGAGTCCAGATTGCACCATTGCACTCCAGCCTGGCGACAGCGCAAGACTCTGTGAGAAAGAAAGAAAGAGAGAGAGAGAAAGAGAGAGGGAGGGAGGGAGGGAGCGAGGGAGGAAGGAAGGGAGGGAAGGAAAATCTCTGCTTTTATTTTGATTTCTTATCAGAATCTCAATTCATTCCTAATGGACACAAAGAGAAAGAAATATTCATTAACCACAGACATCTTGAAGATGCAAAACTTTTCTTGATTATATTTTCTGTGATTAGGAAATAATTAGAAATACATTAACTATGGTTAGTAAAAATGATTTTGGCCCTAGACCTAGTAAACAACTGACACTCAGCAAGTATTCAGAAAATGTTCATTGAATAAATCTGCAGATAGGTGAATAAAGCAACAAATTTGCCAGGGGCTGGGAGTAGTGACTAATATTTGTAACCTTAATACTTTGAGACACCAAAGTGGGAGGATCAATTGAGGCCAGGAGTTTGACATCAGACTGGGCAAAATAGCGAGGCCCTGTCTCTCCAAAATAACTAAATAAATAAATTAGCCAGGCGTGGCGGTGGCACACACTTGTAGTGCTAGCTCCTTGGGTGAGTAAGGCGAGATGATCATTTGAGCTCAGGAGTTCGAGGTTACAGTGAGCTATGATCAGATCACTCAACCCCAGCCTGAGTGACAGGGCAAGACCCTGTCTCTAAAATAAATAAATAACATTTATTTTGTCCCAGTGTGATTAATTTCATCTTTCTTTTTCCAGATATTTGGCATTGACACCCTTGCGTCTCATCTCTATTATTACTGATAGCAAAAAAAACCCAGAAAGACTCACATTAGCCAAATAATGTTTATTTTAACCCTTTAATATCTTAGTACTTTGTGGGCAGGTTAATTTATTGCATATCATCATATAAAAGATCTTGAAAATAGGTAGACAAAAATTAATGCCTAGAAAGTCTAAGTGAGTACAAATATGCTAAATATTTAAAGAATAATTACAAATCCCTAAGAGAAATGCATTTACAAAATAGAAAAAAAAATTGAAAGATTTGAATGATGAAGTAACACAGAATGGTATTCAGCTACACATACTATTAAACATCATCAAAGAGAAAAATAATTACTATTTTCACTAAACAGGATAAAAATATCAAAAAGTTGGTCTGGGGAGAGGAAAACATACATTCTCACCTATGGTGGTGGGACTATCATCTGGTATAACTGTTCTGGGCAATTTGGCAACATCTGTCAGTAATGAAAATACATGTACTCATTGACCTAGTAATTCCATTCAAAGGGACTTAATATACAAATATAATTGCACATACTAACAGAAATATACTTACAATAATGTTTGTTATCAATAGTTTAAAAAGGGGCAAAAATACTTTATACTTTCACGGAGGAGCTCTTTATAGTTATCTATATTTCCTAATATAAACTTTTTATTTATATTATAAAATAGTAAGCAGACTAAAAATAATGTGGGTCTTTATGTACTAAGATGGAAGGACCCATGGGACACAATAGGTAAGAAAAGTGAAGGACAGCTTTTGTATATGCATGCCTGTACATTTATAAGTTTTTAGTGTTATACATAAAACAATCATGTTGGTTAATGTTCTTTAGCTTCCTAAGGTCACAGACTGGAATTCAACCTTGGAGGAAGTTATTTTGCAAATTTTGTCAACTAGAAGAGGGTATTAGAATGATTCAATGCAATTTACTCCCATTAGTAGAGAAAGAAATTAAAGTTATCTTTTACCCTGCCACCATTCTATCACTTTCCTTTGGGGCCCATTTCACAGTAATGTTTAATACCTGAGCTAGGAATTCAGTCCAAAAGTAGGTCCTAGTAATATGAAGAAGCAAACTCTAGTTACTCTGATGAATACTTTATCTGGTTCATGGGAAAATTCAATTTTCCTTGCCCTTGGGCTGATCAAATCAGGCTCATGAGATGTTGTGTATCTTCTTCAGCCAAAACACCAGCAAGGTTATTGGTCATTAAATTATCCACTCCATAGTCCAGCATTGTTATTTGATTTAAAGATGTCCTACAGTAGTGAATCCCACAGACCTATTATCACTATATTTAAGGTTATTGCCTTTAATTTGTTTCAAATTTGCCAGCCTTTCTGCATTGCCTCTAGTTCCTTTTTCTTTCTTGCTGTATCAAAGTACAATAGAATGGAATATATGTGAATTTTCTGTTCTTCTGTGCTGTCAGGTTGCTTGTTAGTTTGCTAGAGTGCTAATGATGCCACATTTCATTATCTTGAGTGTTCTCTCACACCATCTCAGGTATTTTAGTTCAAGATATCTACCATTTGGAAGACAACTTTAAAGTTCGCTCTGGACCTCCTCCAGGATAAATAGTTCATGACAATGACAAATATCTACAATGATGGGTGACCTCGAAAATGATTGACATTTTAATTTTGCTTGGATGATCTAAAATGCCAAAAGGCACAAACATGATCTAGAAATTTCATAGAACTCTGGCAATATTTTTACTGTTTTTTTTTTTTTTTCTATAGCTGTATTTTTAAGAGATAAAATGGCATGGGAGGAAGATGGAAGGAAATAAATAAACAGGCTTTGGAGTGAGGAAATACTGGTTTTGAACCCAGAACTGCTACTTACTAATCATATCACCTTGGATAAATTATATTAATTCTCTGAGCTTTAAGTCACTCTATAAAAATGAGTATAATTATGTATACTCACCAAGTTGTTCAACCTAACACATAACAGGCCTTCAATACATTTGTACCTTATTATTTAGAGAGTCAATTTACTTTTAAGTGTATTTGTATACTTATCTATATACTTGATCTGGAAAGCCCTACAAAATTATGCAAATCAAAAAGTTCAAATCTTCATGTTCACTTTAAGAACACTTGTGAAACTGCCCAGGATATCAAGGGTATTTTTTATGAAAAGCCACCAAGTATCTGAAAGATGTTATTAGGGTGATGCAAAAGTAATTGTGGTTTTTGCTATTAAAAATAATGCCATTACCACAATTACCAGCCTTATAATGATGGAATTGGTAATTTTGCCCAGGCCACACAGTGGGGCTGGACACAAGGTTGGTGGCCCAAAAAGATTTGCAGAATTTTAGATGCACATACCTAAATAATGCAGAGAGTAATGCTGAACTTGAGTTTCAATGTATTATAGATTCTCTGATCATTGAGCCTATCCAGATGAATAAAGCACCTAAGATGCTCTGCCAGACTTACAGATCCCGTGGTTGGATGAACCCATACATGAGCTCACCCTGCCACATCTGGATGATCCCTACTGAAAAGGTACAAATTGTTCTTAAACCAGAGGAGGAGATTGCACAGAGGAAAATACAACCCAGAATAAACTGAAGAAACAAAAACTTATGGCATGGGAATCAATTCAGCAAAAAATAAATGTAAATAAAGTGAAAAAGAAAAAAAAAGAAAGATCACTTCTGCTGTTTAAACCTGAAATCTTGTTTGACTCAACCATTGAGTAACTAGGAAATATTCTGTTTCCTAATATGTTAAATTGAAACTTTGAAGAAGTTCTCTCAGGTTCTTTGCAGTTTCATCATTCATGATCTAATAATACGTGGCCTTTCCAGGTGCTTTGTCACGTCTTCCCTCATTAGTCTGTCAATGATCATAAATAGTATCAGTGAATCTATCTATCCTTGGGTAATCTCTGTTTTTGTCCCCTTCACTAAATTATGAAATTGCTTCCTAATTCTTGATTTTCAAAGGTAAATTTAGTCAGAGGTATGCTGGCAAATGGTCAGCAATTAGCATTCAACAACAACAAAAAAAAAGACTCCCGATTTTTAGCATTTGCTAATTTTTGTGGCTTAAACACTCCCATGCATAGTTTATTTATTTAATGCTAGCAATGTGACATTTCTGAAAGTGGAGATGGAAGAGATGAGCATTAAGTCACCGCTGCATAGTAATCTCACCTACAGATACAAGAGACAGTATACATAACAGCATAGATAATATATAATGTAGTAATTGTAAAGTAATACATTTTGAGTATTGATTATTTTTGCTTTTAGTATTGTTTATTCAAATGTATGTTTCTATGATTTAATTTTTAATAATAGCAGTTTAAAAAGTCTGCTCAAAAAATTTCTGAAAACATAATTGATCCTTGTAAGCTGGTATGAGCTGAATCCACCACATAATTGGTACTTAGTTCTGAAGTTTAATTTGAAAGAAACTCTCTCATTGGAAGATGGAGAATGTTATACCTTCCAATTATTAGTGTTTTGAAGGGTTGGCTAAGCTTACAATCTACCATGCCTCCAACTGTAGGGAATAATTAAGAGAATTGATATATTTTCATGTTAACTATTTGCAATGATGTTTGTGTTAGATATAACTAATGAGTATTTTAACTTTAAATGTATATAATACATACATTATTCATCAAGCGGTGCTTTATACAATTTAAAATATTTTCTTATTGTCTATACATGTGAAGTTAAAAATCTGAGAGTCATAGACATGGGAAATCTTTATCAATGAAGTAGAAATACTTATATGCATTTCTGAAAGTAACAAGTAACTATTGAAAGAAATTATGATTTTTACAAACTGCTATAAACTGTCAGAAAAAGGAGTGTAATTAGGACAATAGCCAAGATGATCAAGTTCTGTATGATAAATTATTTGTTATAAATGACTAATTCTGAGGCTATTGCCTCACCTGTTATGAAAAATCTGTATAGGTACAGATGGGCATTTTGAAGAACAAAAAACAGATCATAAAACATTCAAACTCTCAATGTCAGATCTAAAGGCGAGAATAAAATTAGCATATAATCTCCATATCAGTAGTAGGTAAAAAAGAGCAATTTTGGTCTAAAGTAAATCAAAGGAATAATACCAATATTATCATAAAAGTTAATTTTTGCAAAACATGTAAATGGAGGCATAATTTGATAAAATTGATGGTACATTGCTCAAAGTTGCCTCATAAATGAATTTGAGGCATTCTCCAGTAGTTGTGCTATATCTGAAGAAAAAAGAAACCAGATTCATGTGGACACAATCATTGTAATAAATAACAAGGTAGGTGTAGCAACTCGGGGAAGGGTTGCAGATCAGCAAGAAGCTCATAGTTGATTAATTGAAAAATGGCTTCCCTAGGAGTATGATAGACAGGATACTAAAAAGGATATTTCTCAATTTACGTAAATAAAGAAATTAAGAATGGATAGTCAGGAAAGTGAAGGGAGATACTCAAGAAAAATATCCTAATTGTATGACTGGGTGGAGTGGATCATGGCAATAATCCTAGCACTGTCGGAGGCTGAGGCAGGCAGATCACCTGAGATCAGGAGTTTGAGACCAGCCTGGCCAGCATGGAGAAAACCTGTCTCTACTAAAAATACAAAAATTAACTGGCTGTGCTGGTGCATGCCTGTAATCCCAACTACTTGGGAGGATGAGACAGGAGAATTGCCTGAATGGGAGATGGAGGTTGCAGTGAGCCAAGACCATGCCACTGCAGTCAGCCTGGGTGACTGAGCAAGACTCTGCCTCAAAAAAAAAAAAAAAATCTAATTGTATGTCGATTTCTGAACTAGACTCAATTTTCAGGCCTGAAACCTATTGATTGAGACAAAAGAAGGATTCCCATGAGAAAGGGCACTGTATTATCACTAGAAGAAGTATATGTGGCAATGATACTTTTAGTTATTACCAAAAAAAAAGATCCATGAGCATTTATGCAAGTAACCATACATACACTGATGGAGGGGAAAGCCCAAACATTTGTTTTTTCCATTTGTTTATTTTATTGCATTTTAGGTTTTGGGGTACATATGAAGAACATGCAAGATTGTTGCATAGGTACACACGTGGCAGTGTGATTTGCTGCCTTCCTCCCCATCACCTACATCTGGCATCACCCCCCTTGCTATCTCTCCCCAGCTCCCCACCCCCCACCGTCCTTCCCCTATTTCCCCCCAACTGACCCCAGTGTGTAGTGCTCCCCTCCCTGTGTCCCTGTGTTTTCATTGTTCAACACCCGCCTATGAGTGAGAACATGCGGTGTTTGATCTTCTGCTCTTCTGTCAGTTTGCTGAGAATGATGGTTTCCAGGTTCATCCATGTCCCTACAAAGGACACAAACTCATCATTTTTGATGGATGCATAATATTCCATGGTGTATATGTGCCACATTTTCCCTATCCAGTATATCGTCGATGGGCATTTGGGTTGGTTCCAGGTCTTTGCTATTGTAAACAGTGCTGCAATGAACATTCGTGTGCACGTGTCCTTATAGTAGAAAGGTTTGTAATCCTTTGGATATATACCCAGTAATGGGATTGCTGGGTCACATGGAATTTCTATTTCTAGGTCCTTGAGGAATCGCCACACTGTCTTCCACAATGGTTGAACTAATTTACACTCCCACCAACAGTGCAAAAGTGTTCCTATTTCTCCACATCCTCTCCAGCATCTGTTGTCTCCAGATTTTTTAATGATCGCCATTCTAACTGGCGTGAGATGGTATCTCAGTGTAGTTTTGATTTGCATTTCTCTGATGACAGTTGATGATGAGCATTTTTTCATATATTTGTTGGCCTCATGTATGTCTTCTTTTGTAAAGTGTCTGTTCATATCCTTTGCCCACTTTTGAATGGGCTTGTTAGTTTTTTTTCTTGTAAATCTGTTTTAGTTCTTTGTAAATTCTGGATATCAGCCCTTTGTCACATGGGTAAACTGCAAAAATTTTTTACCATTCTGTTGGTTGCCGATTCGCTCTAATGACTGTTTCTTTTGCTGTGCAGAAGCTGTGGAGTTTGATTAGGTCCCAGCTGGGAACAAAAAGCAGTTTATGAGTTCTGCTGCAGCAGACCTAAACGTACCTGCCCAGCAGCTCCGAATGAACAACGGAGCTCACAACTCAGCATTTGAGCTCCTATAAAGAAGACACTGTCTCTCCTCAAGCAGCTCCCTGACACCTATATATCCAAAGAGCCACCTCATAAAGGAGAGATCAGATTGACACTTGGCAGGTATCCTTCTGGGACAAAGATAGCAGAAGAAGAAAACTGGTAACAACCCTTACTGTTCAGCAGCTGCTGCAGGTGAACCCCAGGCAAGCAGGGCCTGGAGTGGACCTCAGCAGACCTACAGCAGAGGGGCCAGACTGTCAGAAGGAAAACCAAGAAACAGAAATAACCTCATCATCAACAAGCAGAATGTCCACGCAGAGACCCAATCTGAAAGCCAGCAACTACAAAGTCGACAGGTGGATAAATCCATAAAGATGGGAAGAAACCAGCACAAAAAGGATGAAAACACCCGAAACCAGAACACCTCTCCTCCTAAAAGGGATCACAACCCCTCACCAGCAACGGAACAAGGTTGGATGGAGAACGAGTGTGATGAAATGACAGAATCAGACTTCAGAAGGTGGGTAGTACGAAACTTCTGTGAACTTAAAGAACATGTTCTAACCCAATGTAAAGAAACTAAGAACCTTGAAAAAAGATTTGACGAAATGCTAACGAGAATGGACAAAATAGAAAGGAATATAAGTGAATTGATGGAGCTGAAAAAACGCAACACGAGAACTTCGCGAAGCATGCACAAGTATCAACAGCCGAATTGACCAAGCAGAAGAAAGGATATCAGAGGTCGAAGATCAACTCAACGAAATAAAACGGGAAGGAAAGAATGGAGAAAAAAGGGTAAAAAGGAATGAACAAAGTCTCCAAGAAATGTGGGACTATGTGAAAAGACCTAATATGTGTTTGTTAGGCGTATCTGAATGCGACGAAGAGAATGAATCCAAGCTGGAAAATACTCTTCAGGGTATTATCCAGGAAAACTTCCCCAACCTAGCAAGGCAGGAAAACATTCAAGTCCAGGAAATACAGAGAACACCACAAAGATATTCGTCAAGAAGAGCAACCCCAAGGCACATAATCGTCAGATTCACCAGGGTCGAAATGAAGGAGAAAATACTAAGGGCAGCCAGAGAGAAAGGTCGGGTTACCCACAAAGGGAAGCCCATCAGACTCACAGCAGATCTCTCAGCAGAAACCCTACAAGCCAGAAGAGAGTGGGGGCCAAACATTTTTAAGATTATCGATTATAAGATATAATCTGTCATCAATACCCAGATCCTTGAAACGTTGTAATGCCCTTAAGACATCATTATGGTTGGGTCAGTTGGGGGCTACATAATAAGTGGAATGCTGGAACAGGTTTGGCTCACAGTGATTCCACTGGGTCCATGGATCTACCCAATGGTCATTTCTCTTGTCCTTAAATATGTAGTTGAAATATACATAGCTTTTGGAAGAACTCCTATATTATTTCTTTGTCTTGTGGAATACAAGTTATCATAAGAGTTCTGAAGTTCATGTGAAAGTCTCTAATACTGTTTTTCTCAGGGACCACATGGTAAATAAAAAATAATATTACTTAATTTTGGGAGAGATGGTACACATAAAGACCTAAAGTACATGGGTGTAAAATCTGGCTACTGCAAAAGACAGAGAGATACTAAAGCGGGATATTAGATTCTTCAACCTCAATAAAGTAGTATTCCCAAATGCAGCTGATGTGCTTCTGTAGTATTTTTGCTCAGGTACATGGTTTGGTATCATGGAACTGGTGTATGCATTCTTTTTTCCTTTTTTTCTTCCTTTCTTATTACTTTTATTGTTTGAGGTTTCTTTTTTTTATGATTAATACATCTATTTTTTTACCATTTATTTTATTGCATTTTAGGTTTTGGGGTGCATGTGAAGAACATGCAAAATTGTTGCATAGGTACACACGTGGCAGTGTGATTTGCTGCCTTCCTCCCCATCACCTACATCTGGCATCTCTCCCCTTGCCATCTCTCCCCAGCTCCCCACCGCCCACCGTCCCTCCCCTATTTCCCCCCAACTGACCCCAGTGTGTAGTGCTCCCCTCCCTGTGTCCCTGTGTTTTCATTGTTCAACACCCGCCTATGAGTGAGAACATGTGGTGTGTGATCTTCTGCTCTTCTGTCAGTTTGCTGAGAATGGTGGTTTCCAGGTTCATCCATGTCCCTACAAAGGACACAAACTCATCATTTTTGATGGCTGCATAATATTCCATGGTGTATATATGCCACATCGATGGGCATTTGGGTTGGTTCCAGGTCTTTGCTATTGTAAACAGTGCTGCAATGAACATTCGTGTGCACATGTCCTTATAGTATAAAGATTTGTAATCCTTTGGATATATACCCAGTAATGGGATTGCTGGGTCACATGGAATTTCTATTTCTAGGTCCTTGAGGAATCGCCACACTGTCTTCCACAATGGTTGAACTAATTTACACTCCCACCAACAGTGTAAAAGTGTTCCTATGTCTCCACATCCTCTCCAGCATCTGTTGTCTCCAGATTTTTTAATGATCGCCATTCTAACTGGTGTGAGATGGTATCTCAATGTTGTTTTGATTTGCATTTCTCTTTTCCATTCCTGTCAGAAGGGAGGATCACAAATATTTGGCATTCATATGGGGCAGAGAACAATTTACATCTTTCTCCAAATTCCAATATAAATTCTATTTTTTAAAAAACAGGTATCAGACTAGATATACCCCCTCAGATGCAGTTTTTAATTCCTCATCTAGTGACCAGGATCGGGAGGGAGGTAAATCCTGCTAGTTTTTGTGCTTCATGTATTGTTTTTCAAGACAAAGTGATTTGTGTGTATGGGAGTGGGGATGACAGGAGGATGCTTACCATTAATAGGGAAGACTAGGCCACTTTTATAGGCCCAAAGGATTCAGAAAAATCTGGGGATTTATAAATTTATGATTGCATTAACACAGATACACAGATGTCCTCTTCCCATGTCTCTTTCCCAATCAGGGCACATCAAACTTCTATGGTCTGCAAATTTATTCTTCTCTGGAGCTCTGTTACAATTTTGCTGGAGACCTGGGCCTGCTTCTCTTCCTTCTTTGTCCTCCATTTGCAAGAGATAAGAGTTATTTTATATCATACTCTCTGATTTTCAACCTTACTCTTTAATGGATAATTAATCATTTTCTACCACCTGTTGATTTTCACCAACTTATCAATTGCTCAACAAGAGCACTAAAATTGTGCTTAGAATGGTTACTTTCATTCAAATTCTCAAAGGCATTTAACATTACCCTAGGCTATGCATTTGCTTCCACCACTTTGCCATTCCATTTTAGTGCCCATAAAAGATTGGACAATTGTACTGCTACCACATGACAGTGACTATCAATGCTCAACCTTCCATCAGTGGTCATATCCTCATTGCAACTGGTTAGTGGAGAATTCTACTATAAAATTCCGTTTTATACTTCATTTTCATGGACCACTTTTACACTAACCATTGCAGCTAGGAATTCCTTAGGAAGCTGGCTCTGAGATAGAAATTTGCATGTTAAAGGTTGTCCTGAATTAGAGATAGAGGGCCAAACTGTTAAGCTTCTGCACTGACCATGTCCCTTGGAAGAGAATGAGACTTTGAGTAATTTGGGTCTTTGGCAACAGGTAGTTTCTAGGAGGGAGCTAGCAATCAGTAATTAATTTTCCTAATAGCTGGGACATTAAGTCCTAAAAGTCAGAGTGAAGGATGGAAGCTGGAAGGCACAACACAGTGTCTACTACAGGGGTGTTATTATGGAAGAGGCGGTTATGAGGAGGATCTTTGCCTTGTGAATGCATAGGGTTTCAAAGGTCAAGATGATAAAGTCAAGGGACAAGAAAGAAAAAATTGTAGAAAACAGATGGCAAATGGTTCATTCATTTGGTAGAATCATAATAAGACACATATATTGCCATTGTATAAGTTGAGACTACTCATATCCATTCTCAAAGTGCTATGTGAAGCCAGACTAAGCAGTTAGAAATATTTAGTCTGTCTCTTAAAATGCAAACACTTTTCCCCAGTTGGCAAGTTTCGTGAGATCAAGATCAGAACTAGAGTGAGGCAAGTAAGCCCCCTACGATACACAATTTGAGGAGGCACTCATTTCCAGACTCAACAAAGTGGCACGAAAATCTGTAAATATCTCTCACTCTCTTGGCATCACTGAAAAGATCAATGTTGTCTTGCCTTTCTTTCAAATTTAACTTGTGATTAATAATCCATCAATCAGAATGATGTTTATCATAAAAGAGTGGGAAGAAAATTATTGCTTCTGCCTAATCCAGCCAGCTGATACTTGCTTAATCACATAATTTGGGGAGACCATCACCATTAACGATGAATTATAATCTTCTGTTCCTCTCTTTGTTCTCTTGCTATTGTTTCTGATAGTCATTCAAAGAGGCATTCTTTAAACACCGCTAGGCCAGTGGAGTAATAATATACAACCCATTAGGAATGCTAAAAAATCATAGAAATTGCTTTAAATTGCTACCTGTTGGAAACCAGCTTTTTCCCTGCCTTCTATAATACCTCATTGCTTTAAGAAAATGAAACTTGAAAGCCAGTCACAAAGATGGACTTGCACTTGATTTTCACATTTACAAGACTTCAGTGGTTTGAGTGGAGGATTTTCGAAAATAAAAAAAAAAAAAAAAACGGAGGAGAAGCTAACAGATGAAAACACCATCTGACCACTAATTTCAACTTTAGCTACTTAATAAAATGCATTAACTAACATAGACTTTAGGTATTGAAAGTAATCTATCTAGCTTTGAGCATACGTTTCCGATGAAATATAGCACAAGAGAAATTTAAAATGTATGGCATCAGAATACAGACTAGGGCTAGGATTATTGACACAATGAGGTTATTCTGATCCATTATATTATACATGTAGGCTTATTAACCATACTAAAGATACCTCATTGTTAATTTGATTTGAAGACATAGAATCAGCCCATGCCTAATATGATCAGAAAAAATGAAGTTTAAGTAGCCATCATCCCAAGGCAACCTTTTACAGTATCAACTACGAAATCTTTCAATGAACTTTGTGATGTATGTGCCCTTATACTATACAAAAGGGGTTTTGCATAGGTAAAGAGGCAGAAATTGACACTGTTAGGCGCGTAGGGTCTAGTTTAGCTACCAGATACTCTCTGCCTTGGAGAATTGGTGATTCCCATTAAGTTTAAACTTCTCAAACTGGTGTACACACACAGCTATGTCAGAGTGGATATGTGAACTAGTAGAATACACATGAGCCAGCTTCCTAGGGGTTTCCATTTTTAGCATAAAAATTTAAGAAAATGAACTGAGAAGTAATTTTAAACATTCTCATATTACAACAACCACCAATATATTATGGAATAAAATGCAAGATATGCATGGATTTATAAGATAAAACGTGAGACTTCAAAGAAATTTCACACTTGCTATGGGCCATTTCAGTCTAGATCCTAGAGCCCTAGGCACACATGTCATTTTCTCTGTGCTGATAGGGATAAATCACTGAAAAAAAAAAATGAAGAAGTTTTTGCTTAAAATAGGTTTGTTTGGTGGAATCTTTCTGAGTCCGCTGGCATTTGGAGGAGTGGAATTAAGTGTTACCATTGAGATGGACAGTTTAATTAGTGAGATTTCTAATAATTTCAAGCTGAAATCTTACAAGAGACTTAGCAAAAGTTATGACATTCTAACTTATCCCCAAATGAATGGCAAGTAAGTCCTAACCTTGGTGTGAGCTACCAAACCACTAATAAACCCAAAGTGCCTGAAAAAAGAGGTGTCTCTGCTCACTCTGCCTCTGAAATAGCAATGAAAATAATTCTAGGTTTAGGGTGGCAGGTTCAGATTAGGAGTTGAAATTTAAAGGGTACACTTTCAAAAAGAGCATACACTTCCTACAAATGTGTTACTTTCTAAACCAGAAGTGACAGATGAGCTGTCAAATCCTAGTTACAGAGCAAGACTTCTGTCAAGATTAGGTATTGACAAACAGCTCACAGGCCATATCTGATCCACTGCCCACTTTAGTATGTTTCACAAGCTGAATGGTTCTTACATTTTTTAAATGATTAGGAAAAAATTAAAAATGACTTATTGACATGTAAAAATTATCTGAAATTTAAGTTTCAGTGTCAAAGTCTTATTAAAACACAGCCACACCCATTTGTCTAATGTACTGTGATGGATGCCTTATACTACAACAGCAGAGTTGGGTAGTCAATCAAAGCCTAAAGTAACTACTATCCTGCCCTTCATGACAAGCTTGTCAACCCCTGGTTGTGTCTTATAACTTCATGTGTGACCCTAAAACCAATAGCGTTGGTACCACATGGGCGATTGCTAGAAATGTAGAATCTCGGTCACAATTCTATCTTTCCCAAATAAGACTTTGCATCTTAGTGAGTTTCATCATTAATTCTTCTGTACAGTAAAGTTCTGAAATCATGCACCAGGGCATAAAGACCTTGAAGAGATACATGCTCCCCCTAGCTTTAACTGGCTAAAGAATAAGAGAGGACAAGAACTGAATCTTTAGACCAAGACCACACAAGCTAATACTTTCCATGATTCCTGAAAATAAATACAGATTCACAGTTGTTTTTTGCTCAAGAAAAAGTTTACTGATTAAACCAAAAATATACAACATGCAAAGCAGATACCAAGGTTGGTATGATTTCTCCAACCCCAAATTTTTGTCTTTCAGGAAGTTTCTTCACTGAAATAAGATTCCACAAGGTCACCTGGGTATTAGGGTATCAGTTTGCTGAAATATAACTGACGAAAAGTGTCTGTATTCTGTTAGCCAAGTTTCCTCAGTTTGGGCATGTCAAAGAGTCTGTTGGAGACTTAGTATTATGTAGACTCCAGTGAGTTTTATGTTGCCACAAAATTCTCTTATTGTTGTCTTTCTATCTTAATGCATTCTCCAGCCCCAACAAACACACACATACACATGCACACATATACATGCACACCCACACACCCACACCCTGTGGTAAATTTGACAGTTCCCACAATCCATCCTGCTTTGTATACCATGTAAGAAAAGTGAAAAACCATCTTTATTAGCTGTAATCATTAAAAAGGATTTAAAAACGAGATGCAGTCTTCTCTTTTCTATAACTGAAACTCTAGATATGAGTGGTCAGAAAACAACAAAACCAAGGGAGACAGCTGTAAATACACATGGACTGACCGCTGTCATACATGAGAAAGGAGTTTGTACAATGGCATAGATACTCAAAACTTCTACTTATGTCTTTGTTGCTGGAGTGAACAAATCCATGCAATGAAACATATGTGAACTCCGTAATTTGGCAGAGCCAAAAATGTCACCACAAGTCTGAGGTAAATCATAACAATAAGAGCAAACTCTCTTTTTGATAAGGACTTCTGAGTTTTTCCTCAACCTTCACTAGTGTTTTAGAAAGAACCTAGTAACATCTTGCTATTGATTTGTAAATATAGACCTACTTAAATTCACACTTACATTGAACACTGTGCTGAATAAATTACAGACATTAGCTCATTTAATTCCTACAACCCAATGCCTGATAAGCTGGGCATCACTTTATTATAGAGAGGTAGTAAAGGATTCAATAACTTGCTCAAGTCACATGATGTTATAAGAAATGCCAGATTTTAACCCCATACTATTTCCACCTCATTATATTGTCAAAAGTGTTGGATCTCTGACCAGAGATTTCACTTAAATATCAAGAAGTAAGGCCTCAACACTCCATCAATTCTAATTAATTTGCACAAAGTCTTAGCCTTATGAACGCTCTAAGTACCATTATTATTTTAGAGCAAACCGGAACAAGCTCATAACACCAAAACAACAGTAGGAAGCTGTGAGAGATAGGAAAGTTCTCCAAAGTTTATAGCTTATGCTACATTATAAGGAGTTACAATCTCTTGCTCTATGGCCAGTATTCCCTATTAGCATAAACATATATTCACTAGTGCTTTAGAAAGAATCTAGTAACATCTTGCTAGATGGATTGTGGGAACTGTCAAATTTACCACAGGGTGTGGGTGCGTGGGCGTGCATGTATATGTGTGCATGTGTGTGTGTGTGCGTGTGCGTGTGTGTGTGTGTGTGTGTGTGTGTGTGTATTGGGGCTGGAGAAAGAATATATATCCTCTAAATCAGCTATGTCTTAAATCAGCTACTTGACTCACTCCAGCATGCCTGAACAGAACTCGGCAAGCTCCAAACCCTGGTGCACAACATTCCTTATTTGAAAACCCTCCTAACCTTCTCCTGACTAGCATCCTATTCTTCCTTGTCTTCTTTCCCCCTTATCTATTTAGAAAATTTCCAAGATTTTAGCCAAGTTGGTCAAGCATAGAATGTGAGATCCTGTTCCAGTCAATGAAAACTGGACACAGCAGTAAGGTGATTGCATCAGGTTATGAAAGTTATATATGTCCCTGTCTCCTTTGTTCAGGTGTGCTCTCATGGGAAGACTGCTGGCCAGTTGCACCCTTCCTGCAGAAAGTAAACTAGCCTTGCAGAGTGACCCATTATCTCTGTGTGGATTTCTCCCAATGTTATAAATCTGTTTCCAACAGAAGCTTTGTTTGCCCTACTTGTGCACACTTAAGATTGATGTGCACCATTTTTCTCCACTCTCTAGACAATAAGCAGAGGCCCTTTGCTACAAAATGTGTATATGAATGTACAAGCTTCAAATTAGAGGTCTGTTGAATAGTGGGTGCAAGTACGAACACAATGTTCACCAAATATAAGGCTTAATGTGTTGTAACTTTTCACTAACACAACGTACATTCATTTGAGATGCTATCCTGTATGGGAGATAAAAACTTACAAGAGCAGGAATAAAACAAGTTTTTTTTCAGTACTACAAGGACAAAAGCTTCAACATATCTCTTGTACCTTTCTTACGCATACCGGGTATAATGGATCCCCTCACTATTTCACCTTTTACCCTGAGTTATAAAAATTAACAAGTCAGTGGCTGAAAAGCCTTAATTCTCCTGCTCATAGAGCTGGGAAGACCTTCTTGTCTATTATTTTTGTTCAGTGAGCATTTGTCTTTTGTAAAGCATGGTAATTTTAATATCAGGACAAGATAAAACAGTCATCATCATTCTGATGAACATGGGTTGCACATTGCCAAATATTAACTCTTTTGGAAATATGTATCAGTGGCTCTATGAGAGGTAATTTGTGCTGTTTAAACATAAGTCTCTGAAGCCTCTTTCCAAATTCCATAGAACACCGTTAATTTATGATTACGTGAGATGTTGGGGAAAAAAAATAATCAACATGGTAGAATCACTAATGAAACTTGGGGTAATTCTGAATAGTGTTAAAAATAACAATGTGTAAACAACTTAAAAAACATGAAATGGATGAATGCAAATTGTATTTCAGTTTTCTAAAAAAAAAAAAAAAACAAACTCGTGAAGATTGAATGAGATAATACAATCAAAGCATTTAAAGTGCCTGGTGCACAATGTTTTCAGTAAATATTAATAATGGTTTAATAATTGTTAGTTGCATTCAAGAATGCACTTTATTTTGGCCAACAGATTTCATCAAATATTAATGACTTACTGTATAATACAGTGGCTTTAGAAAGTGGAAATTGGACTGCTGTAGGCTGACTAACATGAAGATAACAGGCAGATATATTCACAGCATTCAGATGTGAAAGTCATGCTCCCTCATGGGGCCTTTCATGGGACACCTACCCTGAGGACACAGAGTTTGAATGTCCTTCTCTCCCAGTGGGAGTCCCATTTCTAGGACACAGTGGCCTGTCATCTCTTTCAGAGGAGCCACAGCAGGAAGCCTAATTTGGGCTTAATCAACAGCCTTTGGGGAATTCCAGATAAGTGGTCATTAATGCTCTGCATATTTGCAAGGTGAATCTATCTCATTCTTCAATTGGTCTTCACCACAATTGCATGTGCACTCATTCATTCAACTCACAGTACAAAAGGTGAAATGTTAGAAAATGTAAGCCTACTATGCAGCTTGCAAAGGGTCAAATAGATATTCAGAACCCAGATTGGATTATAGGCTGATGTCCATTGGAGTGTTTGTGTAGGGTGAGGGGCAGTGAGGGGTATTACACATGTGTGTGGTGACTGCTTCCCTGATTAATATACATTTATAAACTTACAAATGTATGATTCAGAAAAAATTACTTTATAAATTATAATACAATCTTATAAATTATATTATAAATAATGTATATCGATACAATTATATTTCAGAAAAAATATAAAGGAGAGCAGTCTGCTTTGTTTCCTGAGATGTATTTGCTATATTTAATAGCACCTTCCTCACAACACTCCCTTATATTGGACACACCATGTGTTTTCCCTGAGCAGCATAATATCTAGGTCTTCAAATTTATTGCATAAATGTATATAATATAGCCATTTGTGATTCTTAAAAATGTATTTTTTAATGGTCATTTCCCTCTTCTCGTGTTTTGTATATTTTTGCTTTCTCTATTTCTTAAGTTAGTAATTTGTCTACTGTATTGGTCTGTTTTCATGCTGCTAATAAAGATATATCTGAAACTGGGTAATTAAGGAAAGAGGTTTAATTGACTCATAGTTCCCCATTGCTGCGGAGGTCTCACAATCATGGAGGAAGACAAAAGAGGAGCAAAGTCATGTCTTACATGGTGGCAGGCAAGAGAGCTTGTGAAGGGGAATTCATATTTGTAAAACCCTCAGATCTCCTGAGACTTATTCACAACCATGAAAACAGTATGGGGAAACCACCCCCATGATGCAATTATCTCTACCTGGCCCCACCTTTAACACATGGGGATTATTACAACATGAGATTTGAGTGGGGACACCACCAAACCATATCATCTGTTTTGTTAAATTTTTCAAAAAAAATATAGAATGTAATTTATTCCTTAAGACGGTTTCTCTGTTCTCCTCTTTAATTTATTCTTTTCATTCTTCCATTCTTTGTATTTTCTTTGTATTTGTTCTGATTTTCCTTTTCTAGTTTTCAAGCTGAGATTTTGCCACTTTTTCTATTCTTTCATATTTGCTGATAACAGGGTTTGAAAATGCTGTGAATTTTCCTCTGACCACTGCTCTAAATGCATCTCCTATGTTATGATTTGTAGTGTTTCTACTGTCATTATTTTTTCATGAAAGTTTAAAATTTCAGTGTGTATCTCCCTTTATGTTAAAGAGTTTATACAACTGTTTTTAACTTTACACATGGAAGTGTATTTTTGTTTATTTGTATCATTGTTGTTTATGATTTCTAGTTTACTGCATTTTAATCAGAACACTGTTTATATTTCTACTTTGTGGAAATTACTAATGCTTTCTTTATAACCCAGTTTATGATGATTATTTGGGAATGTATCATGGGAGCATGAGAAGGAACTCTATTACCTATCATCATTATAGGAAGGTCACTGCATACCATAGGATCTTATTGATTATATTGTTTTGATCTTCCACATCCTTATTGATTTTTTGTCCACCTCATTGTATTTTGGAGTGATGAATAAATGCATTATATTATTAATGTGTTTATTTTATACATTTTGTTTCCTACAGGTGGTCACCATGCTACTTGGTGTACAAATATACGTAAATATTATATGTTCATTGTGAATTGTGGTTTCTAGCACTAAAAATATTCCTTGTTTTAACATTTAATGGTTTTGGTTTTAAATTCTACTTTGATGTCACAATTGCTGCTACTACGCTCTCTCTGTTTCCATTTTCATGGTATAGCTCTTTCCAATCCTTTATTGGTAGTATTTATGAGTATGTGTAGTTCAGGTACCTTTCTGTTATAAAGTACATAGTTAGGTCCCATTTTGTGAACCAATAGCAAGTTGTTATATTTTATTACTTGACTGAAATTCATTCGCATTCTGGAATCCACTCACTTGAGTGGCTTGAACTAAATTCTGTCATAATATTTTCTCAGCTCACTGCAACCTCTGCCTCCCAGGTTCAAGCAATTCTCCTGCCTCAGCCTCCCAAGTAGCTGGGAATACAGGCACATGACACCATGTCCAGCTAATTTTTGTATTTTTAATAGAGACAGGGTTTCACCAGGTTGGCCAGGATGATCTCAATCTTTTGACCTTCTGATCTGCTTTCCTTGGCCTCCCAAAGTGCTGGGATTACAAGTGTGAACCACTGAACCCATCTGGTAATACAATTCTTATTTCACACTCTTTTCCATTGAATGTTTTATAATTCTGCTCTGTTGTTGCCCTAATTTGCATGCTGTTTTAACAAAAGTTTGATACCAGTCTAATTCCTTTGCCAATGCAAATTCTATGGCCGTTTTCTTTGGTAGTCCTTGAGGATTTCATCTTTATCTTTGACACTGAATAATTCCACTAGAATCAGTCTCAGAGTTTAGCATTCTGGAGTCTACCCCTCTGCCCAACCAAGGTACATAGTATAGATTCAAATCTTTTTCTATTTCTGGCAAGTTTTTTTGAATTACAATTTTTATTTATTTATTTATTTATTTATTTATTTTTGAGACGGAGTCTTGCTCTCTCACCCAAGCTGGAGTGCAATGGCAGGGTATTGGCTGACTACAACCTCTGCCTCCTGGTTGAAGTGATTCTGCCTCAGCCTCCAAATAGCTTAGATTAAATGCACCCACTATTATACCTGCCTAATTTTTCCATTTTTAGTAGAGACCAGTTTCACCATGTTAGCCAGACTGGTCTTGAACTCCTGACCTCAGATGATCTGCCCTCCTTGGGTTCCCAAAGTGCAGGATTGCAGGCGTGAGCCACTGTGTAGGCCAAATTACAATTTTAAATATCAGCTCTGTTCCATGTTTTATTTTTCTACTTTAGGAAATTTAATAATATAAATATTAGTTTACTTTCTACTCTCTGGCCATTTTTATGTTATTTATATCATTTTCACTCTTAGTTGTTTTTCTGTGTTTTCTTCAATGCATTTTATTACATTTTAATTTGAATCTATTTTTCTGAATGTTTTCAATTCTTTTTCTTATTTAGGAATAATTTTTTTTCTTTCATTTATTTACTAAGTTCAATGAACTCTCTTTTCATTTCTACATTTTTCCATTTTTGTTTGTTTTTTTGATTTTCAGATTCAAGCTGATTTTTTTATACCCTCAAGTGTTAGTTAGTATGAGACTATTTGGTTCAGCTGAGATTGATAAAATTACAGTTTTCCTCTGCTGCAGAGTTACTTTTGGGGGACAATTAATCTTCAGTTGATATGCATGAAGATATGTATGAAATGCTATTTTTGAATTTCTGGAGTAGTTCTAAATGAACTTAATTTTCTGCTTGTCCGTTTTTGTACAATTTGGATGTTTCAGTGACATCTTTCAGTGAAGCAAATTCTAGGTGCTTCGGTGGAGTTGTTTGCTTGTTTTTAGCATGTTTACGAGCATAATCGTTACAGTGAGTCCTTGGGTTTTATAGTTTGTTTTATCCTACAACACCTTCTATTCTTAGATTTTCCACCATTTTCTTCCTTTCCCTTCTACTACCCAATTGCCAAAGGGTGATTCTTTCCCATTCTTTCTCTATTTTGTTCCCCTGCCCTTTTAAATCATATGTGCTCCCTTTGAGTTGAATGTACCTTGTCGTTTCCTCGCTATAGATAGTGCTCTGATTTGCTCAGACCCATTTTTATTATTTTCAGGCTTATTTACACTAACAGTCTTTTGGGGGCAACACTTTAACATAAAATTCAGGCTTCTGAACAGATTCCACATTCTGCATTTCCCATAGTTTTTCTGAGTCTGCCTTTGTACAGGGCAGGACCATAAGATATGAGCTGGTATTTGATTATTTTTCTTTTTACTCACAGTTATTTTGAAGTTTGGACAATCTGTTATAATAATGGTGTCATTTCTGTGTTGATTTACTTTACCTTTCTGAGCTACTGATTGTGTTTTAACTACATGGAAATTCCTACCTTGTAGGCTTTTTGAAAATAATTTATACTTTCTCCTGTAGGCCTGGGGTTGGTCAAAACTTCTTGTTACTAGCCCTGAAAGTCAATTCTAGTGGGTTTTCTATACCGTGATGACCTCTGTAAATAAATAACCCCTTTATTAAACTTTCCCCATATTACCTGATTTAAATGTTTTGAATGAGTTAACAAAATATATTATTTATGTACTTTTACCTATTTATTCCAGTATATTCTGATGTTTTGATTAAGAGTGTTAGTATTGTGCTATTTGGAGTACAGATATTTATATTAGTCATATTTCTGTGGTGAATTTTACACTCTAGCAGTAGAAAGTGACTTTTTATCTATTGGCCATAATTTAGTCATGTCTGATACTAAGATTGTGAATCTTGCTTTTATTTTATTTGAGTTTTTCTAGAAAATTTTTGCCAGTTTTTAAATGTTTTTATATTTTGGAGTTACTTTTATATATGTGTATATATGTGTGTAGTGGCTTATCTATCATGGATTTACTGTAGTTAGAATTTTTCTTTCACTTCAAATCACATCAGAAAGCCATTCTCTTTTGAAAGATGAGTTCGGCCAGTTTAAATTTATTGATACATGGCATACATATGTAGACTTAGTTTATTTTTGTATGGCCCCTTGAAATAGTTTACTGTACCCTTTGATTGGTTTGCTTTACATGTTCATGTTTCTAATATTGAAGAAATGTTGTTTTTTTTTTCTTTCTTTATAATACTAGTCTCAAAGCTTTAGACAATTTCTAATAAGTGGCCACTACAGTCATTTCTCCTCTTATCTACAAATCTCTCTAATTTAACGTCATTTTATTGACTAATATTTACCTTTATACTTTCATGGGTTTATACTTTAATTACTTTGATTGATTTTATCTCCCGACTTCTTAACTCTTTCTTTTCCCAATTTTAGTATTCGTATAATTTCTTAGACACATAGTTTTTGCATTCTGTTCCAACACCTGCTCCCCACATTTGCCTTCATCATAGGTCTTCAGATATATGCAGAAGTTGGACACTGCCAAGGCTTTTGTGGTAGTTTCCCTAGTCATACTATGATTGATTGTGATCTTGAGCTAGAATTCTTAACAATTTCACATGAGAAAATCTTTCCTGAGTTCTTGCATGTTAAAAATCATTTGTCACTTGATGATATAATTGATTGGCATTTGGTCTACACACAAAATCCTTAGGCCACTTTCTATCTTCAAGAAGTGTGTAGATGTTGCCCTACTGTCTTCTGATGTTGATGGTTGCTGTGGAGAAGTCTCAGGCAGCCTTGCTTATTCCTTTTATTCCCATCTTACAAGAGAATTGATTATTTCTGATTGATGTCCTAAAAATTCTTTTTTTAAAAAAATCATTTGAGCTTAGTGCCTTTATTTTCATTATTACCATGCATTTTAGACTTTATCATCATGAGTATTCCCTGACACAGGTATCTTATAATATGTAGTAATGATATTTTAAATTGTATTCAAATTTTTTCTACTTTAAATCTTTAAATATTTGACTTTTATTTTTTTTGTTTCTTATTTTTTCTTTAAGGACTCTGATTATGTGTAAGTTGAATGTTTATCTCCTCTCTTTTCCCTTTAAATTCCTTCCTTCAGTTATATTTTATTTTGCTTTTCCATTTTCATGCCCTATGGACCTAGTTATATTTTATTTTATTCATTTCTATTTCACCTACTTTTCAGTTATTAATTTAGGTTTATCCTATTTTTTTCCTTAGCTATTTCAGCTCATGTTCCACATCCTACTCCTACCCCACTTTCGCTTTCTTTAATGTATTTTCATTTATATTTTTGCTTCACAGGAAAACTGAATATGTTGTCTTTTTTCAGTGATAATGATATAATTGGTCTGGATAGTTATCTACATTTTGGCAACATTTTCTCAGGTAGTATTCCTTTTCCTTTTGCCTTATAATGTCCTGTGACACCTGTGTTTATTTTTAGTACTTTAACTGAAAAAGGTGAATTTATTTTGTGCCAGATAGAAGGGGTTTTTTGTTTTGGTATGTTAAGGGTTCCTTTTTCTTCAACATCATATAGGCAAATTATTTTATTTAAAAATGACTTATTTGTGTGTTTGGAGCTTAGTCCTATCATCCCCGCTTCTTACCTAGTTCTTTGATGTCTATTACACCAGCCAGCACAGAAAACTACATTATTTTCTCTAAATATATAGCTAGCATGTTAGAAATGTTGGTTACTACCTCGTTAAATTAAATTAATAAATTAATAAACTACTTCTATGAAGGAGTTTATAGTCTATTTGGTGTTACAACACAAAGAACCATAAATGAAATAACTAAAAATTATAACGAGATGATACAGGCAAGATTTCAGGGTAGTAGTTATGTTCCTATCACTCCATGCCCAGAACAAGAGAAAATGAGACAATGTTTAAGATCATGCTTTCTCTCATCCATTAGCCTAAAGAAAAAAAAAAAAATACAGCTGTAAACAAATGTTCATTAGTAAGCCATTCTCTGTTGCATGTTTGGTGATGTTATCTAGCATCAATATCATACGTGATTTTAGTTTCAGGTTGATATTTTGTAATCAATGCTCATTTAGACTTAGCAATATGTTTTATTGATTTTGTTGCTCAGTGCTCTTTCTTAAACTCCATTATTTTCTCTAGGATTAATTTATTTTACTTCCTGGAATGTATGCTCTAGTAATTCTTTCAGACTTGAATTATGGATGATAAAGTATCTATGTCCAAAAAAAATTAAAAATGTCTTTATTTTGCCCTCAAAAATTAATAATAGAATTCAACATAATTTTCTCTAAGAAACTTGAGGGAAATAGGCTTCTTTCATTCAGTATAAGTGATGAGAATTTGAGGTCAAACTAGAATACTTTGAAATTTTTTAAGACTCTCTGTTCTCTTTATCACTGAAGTTTGTGAATTTCACCATGATATTTCTATATGTAGCATCATTTTCTAAAGTCACACTCAACATTTCATGAGCTTTTCATTCTATTTATACATGTTTTCTTTTCTTTTGAGATGGGACATCTCTACATTACCTAAGCTGGCCTTGAACTCCTTGGGCTTGTTTTGTCCTCCTGCCTCAGCCTCCCAAGTAGCTGAGAATCCAGGGGTGAGCCACCACATCCAGCTTACCTCTTGCATTGTAGAAACTTATACCCTTCTTCAGTCCTGAGAATTTTGAAATTTTATGTCTTTGCCTATCTTCCTCTCCATTTCTCTATGATGTCTTTCTAGAACATTGTTTGGCATTATTTGGCTTACAGTTTCCAAATTTCTGCACATGTGTTTTCGTGTCTTCTTTTCTTTTTTTGGAAATATACCTTATAGAGTGGAATCATCTCCTCAATTTCACTTGCAGTTAAACATATTTTTACCCTTTAGCATTTTAATAGTCTACTATTCAACTTTTTTATTCACTTTATTTCAAGATTACCTTTTCAGTTTGCAAGTTGAATCTTTTTTAGACCACTTCACCAGCCTGAAACTCAAGTCTTTTTTCTAAAATAATCATAATAGTCTTTGTGTCTCTCAGAGGATACACGTATTATTTACCCTAGTGCATTACTTGTTCTCTTTGCTTTTTCTGTGAGTATATGTTCTTCTATTTGCCAAGTTTTCTGCCTCTCCTTTTCCGTATGGCCCTTCCTAGGTATTTGGTTATACTTGGTTGTGGATTTATCTTTGTATTTGAGATCCACTGTTACCTCTCTGGTAATGCTGAGCCTGTTTGCACAGATTTTGTGGGCTGTGAGCCAGGTCACACCACTGTGGTTAACATTGATTTCTGAGTAGAGTTTTAAGGAAAAAGAAATGGAATTTTAGCTTTCTGGAGCATTCTGCTGGTATATCTTCGAGGTGTAGGGCTACTCTATTTTCCCTGAGCTTTAGCAGCCTTCCTTGCTCTTCACTTTAAGTGCTCACATTCATGACCATTGTCTGCCCCAGTAGTCACTATTGTTTACTGCTTGGCTAAAGATTTGACAATGAGGCAAGATGTAGTAGTTCCCAACTCTGCCACTCAAACTAAATCCCTTGCCATTTCCAAATCCCCCTTGTTCTTCTTTTAGAACATTTGTAAATGTTCTAAACCACAACATTTGTAGAATCACTTTGACTTTTTTTAGCAGTCTGTGGACTCACTCAAGCAGCCTTCCATACTTTAGGTATTAGTCATGGTTCCCCATCCAATGGAGGTGTTCCTTCATTGTGAACATGCATTCATTTTCATATAACGTATTTTCTATTGATAATATACAGTGAGGATGCAAAGGAGGCTGTTTTGTGTATGCTGTCTTTTCTTTTGAATGTGTAGAGTGGGAATTTGATGTTACCCTCTGCATAAGAATGTGGGCACATCTCTGATAGTTTCACATTTATATCACTTGATGTATAGTTCCACCTAATTGTGAGTTGAAAACAACCATCAACACTTAGAAGCTTGATACCTCAACCCTCTAACCTGAGAATTGCTGGGCTATAGATATTGCCGCTCTTACTGCTGAATCCAGTTGGGAAACATTTGAAAAAATTTATGAGGCATGCCCAACTGAAACAGTCATCTTCCTTTCTTCTCCATATTTAAATCCTAAATTACTTACCCACTTTCCTTTTAGAATAATTATGCAATAAAGAATAAGTAGGCTAGGTGCAGTAGCTCATGCCTATAAACCCAGCACTTTGGGAGGCCAAGGCAGGCAGATATCTTGGGCACAGCAGTTCGAGACTACCTTGGGTAACATGGCAAAAGCTCATCTCTACAAAATATACAACAATTAGCTGGGCATTGTGATGTGTGCCTGTAGTCCCAGCTACTGAGAGGGCTGAGGCAGGAGGATTACTTGAGCACAGGAGGCAGAGGCTGTAGCGAGTCATGTTCCTGCCACTGTATTCCAACCTAGGTGACAAAATGCTGTCTCAATAAAAATAAATAAATAAACACATAATTTAAAATATGCCCTATATCCATTGTCCTTTAGAACTCATCCCATTCAAAAAGCTTTCTCTCACCCATTAGCCTAATTGGACTCATACACTCTCTCGTCAGGGTTTCAAAGTCACAATAAGGATGTTTCTCAGGGAGAAGGAAAGGCCACCTTGCATGTTGATTGCTACTTTCTAGCTCCCGGTCTAACTGAAGATTTTGTTTCTAAAATATGTTATCACATAAGAATAAAGATTTTTGTCATGAATATTGGCAAAACTGCATTCAGTGGGAAAAATGTTTGCACTGACCATCAAAATCTCCAGAAACAGGAGCACCAAATGCTGCTTGTTGCACCCGTTCTGTTATCCTCGACATCAGTCCTGCTAATGTTTTATCAAACCTATTCTTTTTATATCTTCAATGACTCCTGGAAACCTAATTCTCTGTCTTGCCGTACTTATTGCTATAAACTGCTTTTATTACATAGTCCAAGCTTTTACTTCCTTAACTATAGGCCACTTTACCGCTACCTACTTTACCTAATTCTGCCATCACCTGAGACTGTGAATAATTTCCACTCTTCTTTTATAATGCTACCTTCAAGGTATTTACAGACCTTAGTCATGTCCTTGTTTACTCTTCCTTTTCTACATCTCCAGCTTTCCCAAACTCTCCTGCTCATCTTTGGAGATTTGTGTCTATTCTTTATATATTTCCCTAGAGTTCTTGTTTCCTTCCAAAGAAAACCAAATAACACCGGATGTTCCAGGTGCTGTGGGATGCAGGAGGGGAGGTGTGCAGCCATTGTCTCTCTACACTGTGTGTGTCCTCTTTAACGTAGAGCCTCAGAACTGATAATGATGCCACACATAAAAATAAGCATAATCCCAGTCAACTAGCCCTGTCAATAAATCAGAGAAACCCGCCATTCACCGGCTGTTTTCACTGCTTCTAGGGTGTCTGCAATATAATAGAGCATAACTCATTCCTCACAAACACTTAATACCGCATTTCTACGATTTACAATCTGATAATATTCAAATACTATTGCTGTATTATGCGGCTCACAATTGCAGATGCGCTTCCATAACAGCCTCACACTTTGGCATGCATTATGTAAGTTGGTATAAAATTGCCTGTCTTAAAACTCTTCTTCAATTGCAACCCAATATCATCGTTTCACACACAGAGCTTCGGGAACATTAAAAATTTAGCTTCTTCCCTATTTAGCAAGTTCTGCGAAAGGGAGCAAAACAGACAAACAGATGTTCCCTCTTCTGTGTCCCCAGGAGGTCTGAGGCAAAGTAGAAAGACCCCAAAATGGATACAGCAGCAATGACACTCAAGATACATTTGTTCAGTATTTTTTTAAGAAAAGGAAAACAAAGAAATCTTTCACTGTCTCCTCTGGAAAAGTAGAAATACTCTACATTGGTATTGGTAAATGCTTTTCTGAATAGGTTGGAATTTTCTAGGAGTCTACCACCTTATGAAACTTCCTCATCTTCCAGTTATTAACCATTTTCTCACATAGCTTTCTGGAAGATGAGGTGATGTGTACATTTTGTATCACTAATGATAGATAGTATCTCAGAGACTAGAGTGTCAAAAACTATTCCAGTTCTACCCTCAATTTGTCCTGATGCCAGATCTTTTAACAGGGACACACATCTTCCATTCTGAAATTCAGAATGTATGGCTGAACATGAATACACCCTCAGGGAAGGTGGTGCAGGGATTCTCATTCATCTTAAGTGGTAAAAGACAGATATAAAACATTTTCCAATTGCAAGTTTTGATAGAAAAGGATAAAAACCAAGGCTCCTGATCTAAACTTAGGAAAGTGAGAAAGGAAGCTATAAAAGGCATAAAATAGCATACTGTAAAAGGAAGATAATTTTTTAAATAAGATATTATCTGAGCAAGAATGCTGAATGAGGAAGAAGTCAGAATATTGAGTTTCTAGCACTGGCTCTGTTTCTGAGGAGCTACAGGATCTTGGCCAAGTCGCCTAAGCTTGTGGGCCTCCATGGTTGTCATTACTGATAAGCTAAGGGTATGGGGTACAGACCCGTCCAGCTCTGAGCCACTAAGAGGGCTTTGCTGAGGAGCAGACTAGAATGTATTATACACATTAATGTCTTCAGGCTTAAATCAATGAGAACTTACAAAGGAAAATAGCGAAAGTAGTAACATAGAGAGGTAACACATGTAGTCAGATGGTTTGCCAATTCGTCATTAAGATTTTTTACTTTATTCCCCCTCTTCCTTTGCTGTCCTCTGCCTTTGAAGATGACTGTGCTAATGCAGCTGACTCTTCACATGTGGGTGTAGCTGAGAAGATGAAAGGAGGCTACAGGACATTGTTCCCTTTCCTGAGCAGGCTTGTTGAGTAGGATCAGTCTTTCCAGCTCCCACTTTGATTTATGCCCCTGGTTATTCAGAGTCCAGATAATCCTTAGTGACAGCTGTTGACCACTTCCATAAGACTTCAGATGAATACACCCAACTACCATTTTTAAGAGGAGGGATTTCTCTAATGGTTTGGAAACGATTCCCTCCTTTTGTGAGACTGCACAGTTGCAAGGGAGACAAGGGAAGGCTGCAGCTGCATTCTGAAGGTTTCTCTGAAGAACAAGCAGGGGCAAGGAATTAATGGCTTAAAGCCAAATCAACCCAAAATGCAACAAACAACCAAAAAAAAAAAAACAAACCCATAACTTGAGAAGGATGAAAAATTGACTTTATTTTTTTCCAAGTTTACCTGAAATTATCTATATTCTCTGCAAATGTAGATAAATGCATTGTCTACAAAGATTTTCAAAATTGGGCATTTTCCTATTTTTGGTACTCAGTTTACTTACATAAAGGCATTGATAAAATTGACCACTTACTGGGATTTGAGTATCCATCCTGAAGTGATCCAAATCCTTTCATCATAATGTGTAATTTAGTAAAATACCAAATACAACAGATTCCTTCCAAAATGCTGGACTCAGTGTGCACATGTTTTATAATAGAAAGAAAGAGTCCTGGACTGGATGGGAGGAACCCCATATTCTAGCATTGCCTCTTCCCCAACCAGTTATAAGTATGGGTTAATCATATTGCCCTGAAGATCTGAGTCTTTGCTCTATAAAATAAGGGGGCTGATGTATTTGGCATTTGAAAGACTCCTCAGTAATAGGGTTTGATCTTTACCATTAACAGTTTAGTTAGCTTCCATGTATTCTCTTGGACAAATATGCTAGGCCTTGCATTCACTACTCCACAACCTCATTGTTTTAAGCTGGAAGCAATTAGAAAAATAAACTACTTCATTGTAAGTAAACAGTAAAAGCTGAACAAGCATACATATAAAGCAATCCTAAGACCCAGGATTTTTCTTGGAAGCCTTGACTGACATTAGGTTTGGCCACTTAAATTGTCTTGAGTTGACCACTTAAGAGCACACTGTAGGAAATGTGAAAATTAACACATTAGAAGTTCGAAAATTTTATTTTTAAATTTTTGACTTCAAAGATTCCATTTAAAACCATATAAAAATCACTTTTTGTTTATATTTAAGATAAACATTTTTCACCAGACTCTGCAGTAAAGATAGAATTGAAGATAACAGTGGCAATCTGAAACAACTCTGACATATATAGAAACCAAGAATATGCAGACAAATCAATAGAGGTGGAGAAGGATAGAGTCAATAAGGTTCTTGATAGCCCCAAAGGCAGATTCAAATGAAGAGTTGAACAATCGTTTGCTAAATCTAATAAAAATTAATGACAGTATTTCCATTCTCTGTACATTTATCAATTCACTTAATAAATAAGTAGCTGTTAGGAAAATGCATTAGATACTAAGGATATATGAGTGAACAAGATACATCCATGAGATTGACCCCTGTCCTCAAGAACTACATAATTTAACAGAGAATATAGTCAGTGAGCAAGTAATTTGAGTATAATGAGAGTTATGAAAGGGGAAAAAGGGCAAACTAACTTAATCACAAAGACAGAGAAGCACCTTAACAAATGTCCTGTTACAAATGTCCTTTAACCTGAAACTTACAGATGGGGAGGAATAAGACAGTCATCAGTCAATAATGGCTACCTGCCTATGAATGACTCACGTTGGCTGCAGCTGGAGGCTATGGCTAAGGTAAAGTAATAATAATGGTGGGTGAAGATGCCTGAGAACAGTACAAGTGAGGAGGAAGAACATAATCAAGAACGCATAGAGCATAGGATAAATATGTTTTTAAACATATGTTTCTCTCTCTCTCTCTCTCTCTCTCTCTCTCTCTCTCTCTCTCTCTTTCTGATTAGAGCATATAAAAGACTAATGACTAAACTAATATTCCCCAGAGAGATGGGTGGAGCCCCCAATTTTGCAAAACTTGGGGACTCTACCCACCTCTAATGTATGGGCTTTTCCCAGCTTTGTGGAAATTTGTGGAAATTGTGGATTGATTAGCGAGGAAGCAAGATATCTTAGAATGTAGAATACAAAGAATTAATGTGAGAGGCAAGTACTTCATACATCTGATATGGCCTAGCTCTATGTCCACACGCAAATCTCATTGTAATCCCCATGTGTCAAGGAAGGGACCTGGCGGGAGGTGATTTGATCATGGGGGTGGATTTCCCCATGCTGTTCTCGTGATAGTGAGTGAGTTCTCACAAGACCTGATGGTTTAAAAGTGTATGGCACTTCGTCCCTTGCTCTCTCTCTCTCCTGCCTTCATGTAAGACATGTCTTGTTTCCCATTTGTCCTCTGTCATGATTGTTGTAAGTTTCCTGAGGCCTCTCAGTCATGCTTCCTGTTAAGCCTGCTGAACTGTGAATTAAGTAAACCTCTTTTCTTTATAAATTCCCTAGTGTCAAGTAGTTCTTTATAGGAATGAGAGAACAGCTAATGCAACATCTAAAAACAAAAATGTACTAAGAACTCCAGAGTTCATTAAAAGCAAAAGTGACCACAGCACAATGTGCATCTACATATATTTATCTCACCTAGGCTATGGAAGTAAGCACTGTGATGGGGAAAAAGCCAATGATTTTGTAACAACTGCCTTGTTCAGTTATGTACATAGAGGTCCAAGAAAATCTCCAGTGAATATGTGAGGTGCTGATGAGAAGAAGAGACTGGATCTCATTTCCAGGTTGTATATATGCACAGGTGGTGAAATGGATAATCTGATTATGCTAGTGGTAGAAGAGCAAAATGGATCAAAGAGGCAAGTAGATAAAGGAAGGAGCAAACATTACACCAGTTGGCTGGGCAAAATAAGCTACCTCTGGGTCAAGTGGACACCGTGGAACACTAGGAAGCTAGGCTTAGGGCATCCTACCTGAAGCTTGCACAGCAAACCTGCCCATGAAGTAAATGCTTCCAAGTTGCAAGAAGTTAGTAAAGGGATTAAAATTATGCCCATTAATTGCACAACTACATGGAAACTGAACCACCTGCTCCTGAATGACTACTGGATAAATAATGAAATGGAGGCAGAAACAAAGATGTTCTGCAAAACCAGTGAGAATGCAAACACAACATACCAGAATCTCTGGGACACACTTAAAGCAGTGTTTAGAGGGAAATTTATAGCAATAAATGCCAACATTAGAAGCAAAGAAAGATCTAAAATAGACACCATATTGTCACAATTAAAAGAACTAGAGGAGTGAGATCAAACAAATTCAAAAGCTAGCAGAAGACAAGAAAGATCAGAGCAGAACTGAAGGAGACAGAGACACAAAAAAACCCTTCAAAAAATTAATAAATCCAGGAGCTGTTTTTTTGAAAAGACCAACAAAATAGATAGACCACTAGCCAGACTAATAAAAAAGAAAAGAGAGAATTGAATGGATGCAATAAAAAATGATAAAGGGGATATCACCATTGATTCCACAGAAATACAAACTACAATCAGACATTGAACTCTACGCACATAAAGCAGCAAATCTAGAAGAAATGGATAGATTCCTGGACACTTACACCACCCCAAGACTAAACCAGGAAGAAGTTGAATCCCTGAATAGAACAATAACAAGGTCTGAAGTTGAGGCAGCAATTTATAGCCTAGCAACCAAAAAAAAAGTCCAGGTCGAGACAGGTTCACAGCCGAATTCTACCAGATGTACAAAGAGGAGCTAATAACATTACTTATGAAACCACACCAAACAATAAAAAAAGAAAGAATCCTCATTTTATGAGACCAACATCATCCTGATACCAAAACTTGCTGGAGACACAACTAAAAAAGAAAATTTCAGGCCAATATCCACGATGAACTTCGATGCAAAAATTCTCAATAAAATACTGGCAAACCAAATGCAACAGCACATAAAAAAGCTTATCCATTAAGATCAAATCGGCTTCATCTCGAGGATGCAAGGCCGGTTCAACATACACAAATCTATAAACGTAATCCATCACATAAAAGAACCAAGGACGAAAACCACATGATTAGCTCAATAGATGCAGAGAAGGCCTTTGACAGAATTCAACAGTCCTTTATACTAAAAACTCTCAATAAACTAGGTATTGATGGGATGTATCTCAAAATAGTAATAGCAATTTATGACAAACCCACAGCTAATATCACACTGAAAGGGCAAAAACTGGAAGCATTCCCTTTGAAAACTAGCACTAGACAAGGTTGCCCTCTCACCATTCCTATTTAACATAGTATTGGAAGTTCTAGCCAGAACAATCAGGCAAGAAAAAGAAATAAAGGGTATTCAGTTAGGAAAAGAGGAAGTTAAATTATCCCTATTTACAGATGACATAGTTGTATATTTAGAAGACCCCATTGTCTCAGCCCAAATTCTCCTTAAGATGATAAAAAACTTCAGCAAAGTCTCAGGATACAAACTCAATGTGCAGAAATCAGAAGCATTCCTATATACCAATAACAGACTAACAGAGAGCCAAATCAAGAGTGAACTCACATTCACAATTACTACAAAGAGAGCAAAATACCTCGGAATACAACTAACAAAGAATGTGAAGGACCTCTTCAAGGAGAACTACAAACTACTGCTCAAGGGAATAAGAGAGGACAAAAACAGATGGAAAAACCTTCCATGCTCATGGTTAGGAAGAATCAAGATTGTGAAAATGGCCATATTGCCTGAAGTAATTTATATATCCAACGCTATCCCCATTAAACTACTATTGACCTTCTTCACAGAACTGGAAAAAAAACACTCTAAATTTCACATGGAACCAAAAAAGAGCCTGCATAGTCAAGACAATCCAAAGCAAAAAGAACAAAGCTGGAAGCATCACCCTACCTGACTTCAAACAATACTATAAGGCTACAGTAATCAAAACAGCATGGCAGTGGTGCCAAACAGAGATATAGACCAAGGAACAGAACAGAGGCCTTGGAAGTAATGCCACACATCTACAACCATATGATCTTTGACCAACCAGACAAAAGCAAGCAACGGGGAAAGGATACCCTGTTCAATAAGTGGTGTTGGGAAAACTGGCTAGCCATGTGCAGAAAGCTGAAACTGATCCTTTTTTTAACCTTATACAAAAATTAACCCCAGACGGATTAAAGATTTAATCATAAGACCTAACACCATAGAAACGCTAGAAGAAAATCTAGGCAAAACCATTCAGGACATAGGCATAAGCAAGGACTTCATGACTAAAACACCAAAAGCAATGGCAACAAAAGTCAAAATAGATGAATCAGCTCTAATCAAACTTAAGAGCTTCTCCACAGCAAAAGAAACAATCTTTAGAGTGAACCAGCAACCAACAGAATGTGAAAACATTTTTGTAAGCTACCCATCTGACAAAGGGCTAATATCCAGAACCTACAAAGAACTAAAACAAATTTACAAGAAAAAAACTAACAACCCCATCAAAAAGTGGGTGAAGGATACAAACAGACACTTTTCAAAAGAAGACATTTATGCAGCCAACAAACATATGAAAAAATGTTCATCATCACTGGTGATTACAGAAATGCAAATCAAAGCCACATTGAGATACCATCTCGTGCCATTTAGAATGGTGATCATTAAAAAATCTGGAGACAACAGATGCTGGAGAGGATGTGGAGAAATAGAAATGCTTTTAGACTGTTGGTGAGAGCATAAATTAGTTCAACAATCGTGGGAGACAGTGTGGTGATTCCTCAAGCATCAAGAAATAGAAATACCATTTGACCTAGTAATCCCATTACTGGGCATATACCGAAAGGATTGTAAATCGTTCTATTATAAAACATGTATGTTCATTTGTGGCACTGTTTACAATAGCAAAGACTTGGAACCAACCCAAATTCCCATCAATGATAGACTGGATAAAGAAGATGTGGCATATATACATCATAGAATACTATGCAGCCATAAAAAAGGATGAGTTAATGTCCTTTGCAGTGACATGGATGAAGCTGGAAACCATCATTCTCAGCAAACTGACACAAGAACAGAAAACCAGACACTGCGTGGTCTAGCTCATAATTGGGTGTTGAAAAATGAGAACACACGGACACAGAGAAGGGAGCATCACACACTGGGGCCTGTGAGGGTTGGGGGTGCTAGGGGAGGGATAGTACGGGGTGGGGAGACTGGGGAAGGATAACATTAGGAGAAATACCTAATGTAGGTGACGGGGGATGGATGCAGCAAACCACCATGGCATGTGTATACCTGTGTAAAATCCTGCAAGATATGCACATGTACCCCAGAACTTAAAGTATGATAAAAAAAATTATGCCCATTAAGGTTAAGGGACATTTGACATTTTGCCTAACTTGGGATAATTTTTATCCCTTTGCCCTGTCCTAGTTCTTGATGAGGCAGAGATTAAGAGAAAGACCACTGCAAGGGAGTGAAAGGGGCCAGACAATTCTTACATCAGCAATAGCAGAGAAGAGGATTTAGGATCAGCTGGGAGATAGAGCTTTTCATGTGGACTCACCAACTTTAATACCTAAAATAGCTAAGATATTATAGAATCATCCCACAGTGTTGCTAAAAGATAGGAAAAAGGAGGAGGGGCTTCAAAATTGCACAGGTTAGGGCAGTGATTAGAATAAATAATGTCATCCATCTTATACCCCAATGGAGTGAAATTCCTTTGTGAATACATTGGAATGAATTGCATATGGGGTCCCCAGCTGAAACTCCATACCACTTCCTGTCAGCCTGTTTCTGTAGTTTTGAATTCAATTACATTTCTCAAGATGCATAGGGTTTTAAGTACACCTGGGCTTAGAGAATAAGCAATTATTTTAAGACAAAAAAAAAAAAAAATCAGCGATGCGAGTCAGCCTAGAATGAAGGCGTTATTTTACAATAAACACAGAACAAATTGTGCTCCATTCTTCATTTGTGAATAGGATGCTTGCTTTTCTTTAACGTAACCAAAAGTGTCCTTATTCCACTCCAACACCAGGAATGACATTATCTTGAAAGGTGATGTCAAACTTTTGTCTCTAGAGAATAATAAAATAAAGTGAACCAAAATAAAGTGAAATTCTTCTTAGTGTATACAATGATAACATTCCTCCTCAGCCTCATCTTGCTCTTACCACGAGTGGGAGTCGCAGAGACCTGGCAGTTTTAAAGAGCTGGTTAGGTACAGTGCTGAGCACCCTGAAATTGAGACAGAGCTCTGGATTAGGGAGTGGGATATTTATGTCCAGAGAGAGGCATCTCTTGAAAGAAACCTGTGGAGTTCTAACTGTATTTGTCGTGGCTGAAGTCATGGATGTGAATGATTTTGCCTAGGAAGCAGATGTAGAATTTAAAAAGGACCCTAGGAATTCTGTTTAAGTAAATTTCACACTAAACGGTACTTTTGTCCTTTTGCTAAAAGCTGTTTTCTCATTTTATTTTTATTATGCTAATATATAGAGGTAAGATAGATATTTTTGAAATTTTATTTTTAAATTATTTATTTAACTTGTTTTTTATAAAGACAGTTTCTGTCTCTGTCACTCAGAGACAAAAGTTTCTCCTTCAGTCACTCAGGCTGATGTGCAACTGCATAATTATAGCTCACTGCAACCTCAAACTCCTGAGCACAAACCATCCTCCTAACTCATCCTCCCAAGTAGCAAGGACTACAGGAAGATGCCTCCACATTTGGCTAATTTTTCAGAGACAAAGGCTAGCTGTGTTACCCAGGCCGGTCTCCAACTCCTGGGCTCAAGTGATTATCATGCCTCAGCCTCCCAAAGTGATGGGATTTCATGCATGAGTCACTGACCCTGGCTGGGTATGACAGATAATATTCTTCCCTTTATCTATTAGGAAATGGAGGCAGATAATGTTTAAATCTAAGTGGCATATCCAGAAGGAGAAATCCAGAATCATGTTTCCTAGTCCAATGTCCTGTTCATTATAGCCCAGTTAATTTCTAATTTTCTTCCCTGCATCAAGACAAAAATTTAACCTAAATTCTCTGAATAATAGTTTGAACTCTCTACTTAAAATGTAGAGCAATATCTCTAAAAATTAGATTGTTAAAGGGAGAAATGCTTTTTTTAATCTAAAACTACATAATGATGATGATATCATGTAGGCTCTCACTATGCTTTTAACAAGCTTAAATACAGAATCATCTCTTGGCTTTGATGCATATTCCAGGTCATAATTCTAGAGATATATTAGGATACCTTTTCCCATTCACCAAAAAGTTCATAGGCATTCTAAATATTATTCCCCATCTACTCTCTTTATGAAAGTGACACATTACCTCTAATTAGCCTGAATCTTGTGATTCATTTAGAATTTTCATTAAGCTCTATTTATTACCAACAGATACGGGACACCCTAGGTGACCAGTCTGGTCCTATCCTCTCAACCCCAGTGGAATTCAGCTGATGGGAATTTACATTTAGGTTCATAAAAGAGCCCTGTGTTCACCTTAAGATTTGTTTAGAATTGCAAGTGAATTGTCCTTTTCTCTATCAACTGCCAAATTTTCAAAACACACTGAGCTTGTCTGAAGTTGGGGTATTGAGTGATGGGGAAACCATCTGCTCTCTCTAACATGATGAGTCCCCATGTTTTGCAGAATGTAAATATTCATTCCCTTGTACCCAGATTTTTTCTAAGCCAAGGTATTCAAGATGTCCACTATTAAATGCTTTCCAAATATGAAACAGGATTTTATGACCCTGCCACTGCGGGATTGGTGGTTTTATGCTTCTTAGCCTTTGTTGGAATGTGTATGTGCGTCCCCCATGCCGGCTATGCATCGGTTAGTGTGGATTCAGTAAACAATGCTTTGTTTCATCTCTACAGATACTGTGTCTACGGATGACAGATTGCGTTTCCTGATAGAGCCCCTTGTTCTTAAGCACACTTCAATAATCCTAGCTCCATTTGTGGTGTTCAGTATAAAACAAGGAAACTAATTATAAAATAATCTATAAGAAATAAGAAGAGTAGATGGCGGCATATAAACAGAGAGCAAGTGAGAAATGAAAGTACTCAAAAAGCAATACCTCTTATGAAATATTACTTAGATCACAATTTAGTTAAAAGGATATTAATGCCCAGAAAGTCTTTGATCTTCTTCTACCAGAACACAGAGGATGGTCTAGCTTATTGCATAGATTTTAATGGAACATTCTATGAATGACTGAAGTTAACTTCTAGAAGAGAGAAACATAAATTTCTGCTCACACAGAGTTTTACAGTTAGGAGGCTCACATAACCTTTATTGACCTTTAGAGAGAGCTGTCAGCCTGCTGTGCCTGATTGTTTGTAGTGCTTTGTATAAGACAACATATCTTTAAAGGCCGTACATGTGTCCTCCGACTCTCTGTAACACAGATCCTGGTTGTAATGAAAATGCCTTGAAATTGCTCGCCTGTGCCATTGTTGTGTCTGGCCCATTAAACCCTGAGTTCATGAAAGAAAGAACATTACATTTAGTCTCTCCCAGGTCGGAGACATATACTTCCCTAAGAAAAGTCCTGGCTAGAAAGAAGTAATTGATTGGGTGTTTTGAAGTGTTTATACAAACACGTGAACTGGTTACACACAAATATTGTACCTGCGGCCTGAAGAGATAGTAATGGACACGGCCATCTGGCAGCCTGCACCTTGTCTCAAATTTGTTCTTTTGGAGGGATGGTGATATAGAGACGAGAGAGGTAGAGGTGACTTTCCTACTAAATAAAGTCTGGATATACAAGATTATTTGTATGTACGGCAAAGCAACTAAAGGAGTAATTTGCAAACTATTTACTCTTTATTGACCTCTTATTCCTTCAATTCCCCAGTGATATGGAAATGATTCTTCTAAAATATTAGAATAATTGGTTGGTCACTTGATGATCTTGAAATGGGTTGATGTGACTTCCATGTGAAACTGGAAGGTTTGCTGTCTCCACAGGGGGCAAGTGAAATACTGTTTCAGAGAAATATAAAACTGTATTTGCAAAGTAAATGATATGGTGTATGCTGTGAGGGGAATCAATGCTCAGCTGGGGCAGAATCAGGGGAGTATTGTCTTCAACAAATATAATTTTTTCCATGGTTATAGTACAGCAGAGAATATCAGACATAACGAAGCACACTCACACAAGCACTCTGGGGTTAGAGAGAGTAGCTGTACCTAAAAAAACAAATTAAGGAGGCATTTTGAGGCACATAACACAGTCCTGGAAGCTGATACTGAGAATAATCCAGGAGAGCAGGGAATGATCTTGAAGCAAGGTGCTAGCTGAGCTGCCCAAGAAAAACCTCATAGAACGGAAGCTATGTAGAACATAGGGAGAATTAGAAGACCCTGGAAGACTAGATACCCAGATTTATGCAGGGCAGATTCTCTTCTATTGCCATGTAGATAAAGGTTCATTCTCTGCAGTTTACTGAATAAGGAAACAAAATTATCAGAAGCCTCTTGTATCTCATATGTTGTGTGAATAAGTGTATCTACAAGATAAATTGTTATAAAATGTGTTATATGAAAAACTGTTTAAAATGTATATGATTTTGGATATATTACTAAAAGGCTTCTCAGGCTAATGTGACTAATTTATAATTCCAATTTTGAAAAATTTCCAGGATATAATTATTTGTGGCATAATCCCTGGTGATTAATCACTCTTTCATGTATTGGGATAGACACAGATGAGCGTTTTAAGAAAAAATTTTAGTCTTGCTTTAAATTTCAACTTGGTTTCTCTACAGAAATAAAGGAACCATTTATATTATGAAAGAATACTTAATGTGCAACTTTATTTTCCTAGAGAGTACTCCGCTCACATTGTTCACTTCTTGCTATTTAAGTTACAGTACACCCCTTATCCATAAATTTGACAGCTCAGATTTATATTTGGTAAGTACCTCTGAAGACATATGGATTCATGGCTTTGTGATTCTCAACCTTGATTCTTTCATGCACAGTAGAATCACTTAGGATGCCCAGCACCCATCTCACATATGTACGTGCACTCACAAACACACACACACACACACACACACACACACACACACACACACACACAGACTCTGGGGGCACAACTTTAAAGAATCTGGTTTCATACCAGACATGGGGGCCCAGACATTGGTATTAAAAATTAGCTCCCAATGGAATTCTAATTTTCAGCCAGAGTTGCAACCCACTGGTCTATAGCATGTAGTAATCTGCAGCTTTGCTGAGGCACAAAATTGAATCACTTGTGCTTGGAGTGAGTGATTCAGTTGGCGAAGGAGGTCAGCCTGCCAGTCAGCTTCTACACCTCTGGACAGCCTGGTTTTGCTCTATTTAAGTTTGTATACACACTGACTCTTATGAAAAAAACAACACATTTGAAAAAAGAAAACAAACAAAAGCAAAGAAAACACTTTACTTCCTTTTCTTTGTGAAAACTGGCTGAACAGAAATAAACTGTTACTCATGTCTCAGATATAAAGGAAGAGGTTGTGAAGAAGTCTAAGAAAACCCAACAGTAGAGGGATTGGTAAAATGGATTCTAATTAAGCAATCTTCTATTACCTGTTTTCCCCTTATCTATTTGGAGATCCCTTAGGATTCTACGTTACTGCAAAAATGACACGAGTTTGCCTGACTAGCTAAATGATAGATTTCATTGGCCTTATTCAGCACAGGATATACCATCATAATGCCAAGACTGGTTACAGATTAGTTCAATAGTGAACATTCTAAACAAGGAAAGAAGCATTTGGAATTTTATGCCATTAATGTGCATGCTAATGTGTGTACATATGCATACAAGCAAAAAGCAAGAAAACAAATATTAAAATATCCTTTGTATTAAAACATTTCCTTCTAGAATTGCAGTGACTCACAATCATGACAGCCACTGATTTTCTCCTCATCCCAAATTAGATGTTTGTCTCTTAGATCTCTCCTTTATTATTGTTAGCCCTTAGGACCTTGAGACACTCACTGCCCATGGGCAAAGGGTCTGAGCTATACTGTCGATTTCAGTAGGTATCATTAAGATATTACTTTAGTAGATACTAATACTTATTAGATTTAGTAACAGTGTAATATCTAGAGGCAGAGACTCATAACTGTTTTAATAAGAGAGTCTTAATTTTCTTTTTTCTTGTTTGTTTTTAATGAACTCAAATCTTATCTTCTATCCATTAAAGGCCCCTTACTAAATATTCAGTCCACACTTTCTAAAGGGCTCACATTTAGCCAATGGCACGTTTTTCCCGTTATCAATCATTCATTCAAAGACTTTTACTTGGAACTTCTGTTTATCTTTGCATCATGGGAAGACTATAGAAGTGAGAATAAACTGTTCATATTTTCTTACTTTTCTTTCTTTTATACTAGACATTCTTTTATGCCATAAAGCTTATGCACCCCTCACAGAGCCAGGAAAATACGTACCTCAATCGGTGTAAGCCTCTTCACAGCTGCCCCAGTTTTTGACAAAGTCCTTTTCTCAATGCTATTTTGATTCTCTTCTCATGCTCATGAATTTAAAGTTCAAACTATCATTGCAACTGTATTCAATATGATGAGATAAATGACACTGAAAGAACGATTTTTCTCCTAAAAACTTTACTTGGTTAACTGGGCCACTCAATATTTGCATAGTTAACTCACAATTCCTATTCCTCTGTTTCATATGCCAGTCATACATGGATTCTTCCCGTACAGAGGCAGGAAGTCTACAAAGAACAACTCTGCTCACTGATGCACCCAGATAAGCCCCCAGAAGCCCTTTCACTTAAGGAACTACCTCAAACTGGCATCCCTTAACCCTCCACTATTTATTTGTACAGAATAGTGAGCAGCAATCTCTGAAGAGTCTGGCACAATACTAAGAACAATTGCCTCTGCCCCTGCCGTGCTAGTATTGAATCTGTATGTCATGTTTGAGTAGTCCTCGTTACTAAGACCAACAGAACCTGACACTTTCATATCCTATTCCCTACATATTGTTAACTTTCTGGCTTACTAGTTCAAGGTAAAACCCACGCACTGGCCCTGATTATAAAAATTGCCCAAGAATAACAGTTGTGTTTGAAATAGGAGCCCCAAGTCCGATTGCATCAGTAGTCCGAAATATATGTCTGCACTTAGCATATCCCCAAATGCAGTACTGCGCTTTTGTTGTGTCCAGGAATATCTTCAAAATGAATTTATTTGTGTAAATGAATAGTGCCTTATTACTATTTGTATCTTTTCATAATGACTTGCACATGATTTGGATATAGAGGTGAATTCATTTGTATTAATAGATAAATTCACACAACAAAATTGCACTTTATTAAAATTGACAGAACTCCCTGGCTGCATTTAGAAAAACTTCAGCCTCCTTGCCCCTCATTTTTCCCTTGAATTGAACTTAGTCATGTCTCATTCAAAATTCCTGGAAACTTTCTTATTATTGCCTGATTTTAATTTCCTCTGAACTAAAAAAGCAGATAACTAAAATTTCTTAGAATTTGTGCAAAGTTAAATGGTACTCCCAGAGTTTGTGGGATTTTCTCCTGTAGGTTAAAAAAATGTAATTATTGTTGAGCTTTGACATGAAGCTTTTGGATGCTGATGAGACATCACCTTGCTGCTGCTTTTGCTGTTGCTATTTTCTTTCTCCATTTCCTTGCCCTGTCCCCTTCTCCTCCTTATTTTGCTTCCTCTCCTTCTTTTTGAATTGACTACTATGCTTACATTTTATGAAGCTGATGGAAATTTAAATTTATACTTTCAGAAATATGTGCCTTTACCAATTGATCAGAAGATCTAATTGAAACAGCAATATTATCACAAAACTAACATAGAGGTGAGGGCCAGGAGTTACCAATATAGAAGCTGCATATATCTAAGCATCTAAACTGGTAAACTCAGGATAAAAACTGCACTTTTTTTAGTGTAATATGTGCTCTCTGTTATCTCTGCTTCCTATATGGGAATGAATGAAGAGGATAAAATATCCTGTAAGTAATACTCAGTTAAGTTATTTTCATAGCAGTTTCATTACATCTAGCCATTGAAAAAGGAAGAAACTGAGCCCTAGGGACATGTAATGACTTGACAAAGGTCATTTTAGCAGTAAATGACATAGAAAAGAGTGGTTCCCAGAGACCTGACCTCTCAACCCTGCCTCACCATTCTCTACCATTCCACTTTCCCCTGCTACTGCCATAAATGCTTATGTTATTTTAATGATGACAAAACAACAGCAACACTTCTTACTTTATTTTTTAAAAAGTATTGTTCTTTTGTCAAATGGATTGTCTATTTCCAATAAATACTAGTATTAATGAAATGAATATTTCCTAGTAGATACACACATAGAGGCCTAAAAATTTGTACATTGGGTTTGCCCTACTAAACCTAGTTTTTTCATTCTTTGATCTCATTAAGATTGTAAAGATTTCAGGTTTTAATCCCTTAGAAAATAAGGAGAGGAAGAAAAAACAAAAGAGGAGAGGAATAGAGAGGAAAAGTGGAAAAGGATGACAGAAAGGAAAGAAAAGAAAGGAAAGAGAGAAAGAAAGCGAGAAAGCAAGCAAGAAAGAAAGAAAGCTGGAGAAAGGAAGGAAGGAAGGAAGGAAGGAAGGAAGGAAGGAAGGAAGGAAATTTGAAAAGAAGAAAGAAAATAAGGAAGATGGAATTTCTATTTCTAGGTCCTTGAGGAATTGCCACACTGTCTTCCACAATGGTTGAACTAATATACACTCCCATCAACAATGTAAAAGTTTTCCTATTTCTTCACATCCTCTCCAGCATCTATTGTCTCCAGATTTTTTGATGATCACCATTCTAATTGGTGTGAGATAGTATATCTCAATGTGGTTTTGATTTGCATTTCTCTAATGACCTTTGATGGTAAGCATTTTTCATATGTTTGTTGGCCTTATAAATGTCTTCTTTTGAAAAGTGTCTTGTTCATATCCTTCACCCACTTTTGAATGGGTTTGCTTTTTTTTTTTTCTTGTAAATCTGCTTTAGTTCTTTGTAGATTCTGGATATTAGCCCTTTGTCAGATGTGTAGATAGCAAAAAATTTTTTTACCTTCTGTTGGTTGCCAGTTCACTCTAAAGGTTGTTTCTTTTGCTGTACTGAAGCTCTGGAGTTTAATTAGATCCCATTTGTCTATTTTGGCTTTAGTTGCCAATGCTTTTGGTGTTTTAGTCATAAAGGTCTTGCCTACGCCTATGTCCTGAATGGTTTTGCCTAGGTTTTCTTCTAGGGTTTTTATGGTGTTAGGTCTTATGTTTAAGTCTTAAATCCATCTGGAGTTAATAGAAATTCCATTTCCAATTACTGGGTATTTATCCAAACGATTATAAATTATTCTATTATAAAGACACATGCACACATATGTTCATTGTGGCACTGTTTACAAAGACCTGGAACCAACCCAAATGCCCATCGATGATAGACTGGACAAGGAAAAAATGGCACATATACACCAGGGAATACTGCGCAGCCATCTAAAATTATGAGTATATGTCCTTTGTAGGGACATGGATGAATCTGGAAACCATCATTCTGAACAAACTGACACAAGAACAGAAAATCAAACACTGCATGTTCTCATTCATAGGTAGGTGTTGAACAACAAGAACACATGGACACAGGGAGGGGATCATCACACACTGGCATCTGTTGGGGGGCAATAGGGGAAGGACAGTAGGGGATAGGGAGGTTGGGGAGGGATAACATGGGGAGAAATGCCAGATATAGGTGACGGGGTGATGGAGGCAGCAAACTGCATTGCCATGTAGGTACCTATGCAACAATCCTGCATGTTCTGCACATGTACCCCAGAACCTAAAATTTATATATATATAAACTTGTTTATATATATAAAAGTTTATATATATATAAAACAGATCAGTTAAATACAGAAAATGTTTTTGAGCACCTACTATGTGTAAGACAGTGTCATTAGAAATTTTAAAGATAATTATAACAATTAACTTATCACCAGATTTCTATAAATAATTAGCCATGCATTGGACCCTAAAAAAAAAAGAAAGAAAGAAAAGAAGAAAGAAAAGAAAGAAGAAAAGGAAAGAGGGAGATACTTATTTTCTTTCTTAGGTTAGGACCACAGAATAATACAGTGCCTATATCCAACATGTGTAGTCAAAAATATTTTCAGCTCTCAACTGTTCTGATCATTTATTGCCAAACAGAAACTATCAAGATTAAAAGCATCTTCAACTTTATCTTACTATATGATGAGTCTGTGAGGTGTTGAAAACATATTATGTAAAAAACATGAAAATCCAGATGTTACCCAGTTACGGGCAAGATGACAGTCATATGGTATGACGCAAGAGGAAAATGCACATAAATCTGCCTACCTCTCTGCTTATCATTTTCATGTTTTACTTCTGTTCATTTCAAGTCTTAAAATCTCCATTTAAAAATAGGTGGTTTTTTTTTCTAAAACAGATAACACCTTAAACTTAAAAGTATCACTTTTATATAATACTTATCATCTTAACTAGGAAATTATTGGCCAATTAAAACCCAGAATTTGACATGAATTAGTTCTTAGGGAAAGGTGCCTGTCTGATTTCAACTAACCTCATAATAGTTCATCTGATAGAATGGGCTGTAGGGATAGAAAAAGAACTGATATGTCTCATTGGAAAAACACTAGCAAGTGAAGATTTTGGCACACAAGTCAGCAAGTAGATGTGTGGATTTCCTGTGGAAACTGGTGAGATTTCTATCAGCCAAGTTACCCACTCTCTGAAGGGCTCTGTTCTAGTGGTGCTGCAGTTTTCTTATTAGGATATTTCCCTGAATGGCTACAGGTTGTCTTAGCGTTTACTTTCAAGTATTCACTTAAAGATACTTCTCCATATTTTATCCTAGAGTTAAAAATATAACAAAATAACACAAAACAATGAAAAACCCCACTAAATAGCATCTTCAATAAAGCCCTATTCATAGACAGTCATAGATTAAAGATGCCAACCAAGACACATGTTTGCTTTTTTTTGGTTATAAGAGCTCAGTTTGGTCCGGGCATGGAGGTTTATGCCTGGAAACCCAGCACTTTGAACTGCTGAAGCAGGAGGATCCTTTGATCCATAAGTTCAAAAGTTCAAGACCACCCTAGGCAATATAGGGACACCCCATCTTTACAAAAAATAAAAATAAACTTAGCCTGGCATGGTGGCACATGCCTGTGATCCCAGCTACACAGGAGGCTGAGGTGAGAGGTTACGTTGCTTGAACCCAGGAGGTCAAGGCTACAGTGAGTTGTGGATTAACCCCACTCACTGCACAGCCTGAGTGACAAAGCAAGGCCCTAAGTCAAAAAAAGAATTCAATTTTTTAGTTTTATGATATTCCACATTCATATTGATATTTCTTATAATGGCACTATATTTTCAAATAGAACTCATTTTCAGGGCTACTGGAATCACAAGACAACTGTGCAAGAGAAAACAATCTCATCCAGATAGTTTAAATATGCTTCTGATTAGTTAGCTTGGCTAACGTGATCCATCCATTCATCAGCCGATAAAATGTATGGAGTACCACACTCTTCTACAGGATAAACATAAGAAGTATAAGAGATTTTTCTCAGAATCTGTGAGGACAGAACATGATGCTAGGGCCTCGTGTGCTTCTCTTCATGTTCTTTTTGTTCTCTCTCCTCCTGGGCTCATGGTGGAATTGTTCTTCTTGATACTTTGTCAGGTATAGCAATGTATGTAGTTCTGCTTGAGAGCCTGTCAGTGGAAGTGAGATGTTTGATTGCTCATTTTACAATCTGCAGTCTTTTCTCCCTTTCCTTCTATAATGGCAGTGGCAATATTGTAGACAGTAGCTGATCTCTTAGACAGGGTACCAGAATGTGGACAAAGCAGAGAAAGAGCATTCTATTCTTATTGAATGGAGGTAGATCAAGAGCAAAAAACAAGTTGTGTTGTTTCAAAATGTGGAGATATTTGTTACTGTAGAATAACTTAGTCTCTGTTGACTAACAGACATGATCAACATCTAGACATCTCTAAGCAGAAAGCAATTACTTGTACTTATAATAGATTTATTACATACACACACACACACACACGCACACACACACACATGTACACACACCTTGAAATTTTGTTTACTATGCTAAACATAAATTAGACTTAAACTAAAACCCTGTGCTTTTCAAGTTTTCTGGGCCAGACATCTGGTAAGCAAGAGTATATTTTTATAATTTATCAAAAATAATAAAACATATGAACACTATTAGTGTCCTAGTGCCATCATAACAAATTACCACCACCTGAGTGGCTTCAGACAACAGAAATTTATTCATTCACAGTTATGGAAGCTAGCAGTCCAAAATTGAGGTATCAGCAAGGTCATAATCCCTCTTAACGTTCTAGAGAAGAATCCTTCATTGTTTCTTTCTAGCTTCTATTGTCTTCATAATACTTTGTGTTTCCTGGCTTGTAGATGCATCACTCAAATCTCCACTTGCATCTATATATGAGCTTCTTTTCTTTACGCCTTTATGTCACCTTCTTACAAGGGTGAAAGTCATTGAATTTAGGGTGAACCACATTCTGAGGTTCCAGGTAAACATGAATTTTTTAGTGGGGGACAGTATCCAAGCTAGCAATGCCCTCAATACTGTTTTCTGTTGCAAATATGCTCTATATAATAATGTGATAAATGTCACAAATATAAGACAATTATGTCATCAGGTTTAGCTTCTGCTCTTTTTTATTGCTAATAATCTCTATAGCTTAGAAATAAATAAAGAAAAAAGACAAATTTTTATTAATCTTTGGCTTCTCCATAGTTAGACAGATATGAAATAATGTGAAATAAATGTTTGCTAAATGAACAAACTGATTAAATATATATATTTTTTTCATTCTCAAGTGGCAACTAGCTAAGACTGAATTCATAATTTTTGTTATATAATTCTGCTGCTATCCAGATAATTGGCATGTTTGTAAATAGAACCCAAGGCTGTTTATTTTAGTTTCATTTTGTATTTTACCCTGTATGTTATATTGTTTTTCTTTATGTGGCAAGTAGGTGTGTAGTTCAGGAGAGTCTAAAAAACCCTGTTTTGAGGATTATGAATATCCACTGCATCAGCATCATAATAATATAGAAATTGACTATCTGCTTTGTGTCCATGATGATAAATCAGAAAGTGAATAATTCGAATTCATTTTCAGAAATTAACAACCAGGTTGCTTTAGGTCATTTGGAAGCATATAGACATAGTTTTGAAGGTGATAAATACACAGAATATAGCCTATTTAGATTATCTTTGTCCTGAAATTAATGTATAGGTTTAGGGTTACCAAACAAGCTTAATTATAATTACAGATAACTAATTAGGACCTGCATTAATGTACTGAATTGTCTGAAAAAGATAAGCTCAAAAAAATTAGCCTCATCTGCCCTGCTGGCCAGATGAGGTGGCTCATGCCTGTAATCCTAGCACTTTGGGAGGCTGAGGCAGACAATCACCTGAGGTCAGGAATTTGAGACCACCCTGGGCAACATGGCAAAACCCAGTCTTTACTAAAAATACAAAATACAAAAATTAGTTGGGTCAGGTGTGGTGGCAGGCACCTGTAGTCCCATCTACTCGGGAGACTGAGGCAGAAGAATCGCTGGAACTGGGGAGGTGGAGGTTGCAATGAGCCAAGATAATGCCTCTGCGCTCCAGCCTGGGTGACAGAGCAAGACTCCATCTCAGGAAAAAAAAAATAGTACTTTAGTTCCAGTAGCTTATTTGACTTAGATCCTGAAGTAATGAGACCCAATGGTGAATGAATTTTGGAGGGAAGAGAGGTGTAAACATAATGTTCTTTTTGGTTATTAGAATTTAGTTATTTAGAAATCTTGGTTATCAGTAAATGATAGTTTAGAGACAAAGGAGCTTAGTTAAGGTACGTGAAGGAAAGAGCTGTATGTCCTTGATTAAAATTTCATTTTTATCACTGTTTTGCTAAGGGATGTCCTTAAAAGCTTCATAAGTCTTGGTCTCTATGAATATTATTTATTGCTTACAATAGTATCATGTTGCACTCTTATTTAGCATGGCACATCAGAGTCTATGATGAATTTTTTTCTCCCTTAAATCCCTGCAGAGCACAATGATAGAGACATAATGCATCAGCATACACATGCAAGGTAGTTTGAATTTAATGCATTTCATATCATTAAAGTTAACATTTCATGTATTATATTTCCTTTTAGAATACACTTGCATACATCCATATCCATATAGATATATGCACGCACACACACAAAATCCCATTATGTAGATCAATTTACATGATCACAATGTTCATATCCATAAAGCAGTGAACTTCCCAAATCAGATGCATACATAAAAGCATTGATGCATAAAATTTCCATCTTGCAAGTACAGAGAAAGTTCTAGTAGGCATTTAGTGCCATGACAGGTCACTTAGGTTACAACTAGCTATATAGGACATGTTAATAAGATTTAACCTTCTTTGTCTGTTGCTCAAGAGGGAGAAAGAGCAGAGGGGTGAGACCTTCCTATCTTTGAAGATATCAAAGAAAATTAAAAACAACCACTTTCCCTCTGATCCCTGTGGCTGAATGTTTCTGAGCTGCATAAATTACACACAAAAAGAATATATTTTTAGGGGGACATTGTGCTCTTTTAATACACTCTCTACTGATCATAGCATAAGTGAAATGGATAAAACATAATTTGATGGAGTGTGTGTACAGAATTATTTCCATAGTAATACTTGATGTGACTCTTCATGTAAAGTAAACTCTACCGAGATTAATATTTAAAATGGAAACCTAAAAACTCAAAGTGCCATATGACAACACTTAAGTGAAAATTTATTAGACTTGTCATTTCTGTTAATTATTGTCATTTCAGCTAATTAATACCCATTCCTGTTGGTTATTAGATGTGTCGTTTCCCCTTCTGAGCTGCCATCTACAGTCACTGATTCCAGTTTCATTGCGTACCCTCAGGCAATGGGTCAGTGGCAACCCAGTGGATCCTCACACCAGAAGAACTATTCTTCATTCTGCCAAAAGACAGACAGATTAGCAAAGAAATCATTAATAATGCTTGTCTTTACCTTCTAGGATGAGAGTGAAGTGGCATTATTTTGTTATAAACAAAAACAAAAAAAGCAAAAGGGATTGTCTATGGGCTAGAGGTAATCTATGAAGAGTTTGTCTACAGCTTAATTAAACTCCAGAAATCTCATGAACTCAGCAACATTCGCTTCCCCAGAGTCCTGCAATCTATACTGGACAATGGACTGAGAGGTGTTAGCTGAAGGGTAGCTTAGGAACAGCAACACAAGGCTGATTTTCTTTAAATTCTCCCTGTCTGAAATTCTCTCCATGGATCTTGGAGAACTGGGCATATGTGTGTCTATGCATATTTATTTTCCCTCCAGGGAGTCCTGAAGTATAATCTGATGATAATAATAAAGAGATTAGGAATTATATCAACAAAATGCATTTTAGGTATCACAAGAAAGAAAACAAGGAATGTAGATGCTGTATTTAAAAGAAATATCAATACACTTAAGCATCCCTAAGCAAGGAATATGGACAGTAGATTTTGTTATCTTTAGGGTTTGGTTGGGAATCATGGCATGGTCCACATAAATAAAACAGGCTGTGATAGTCATAAAGAATATTTATGGCAACATTATTGGATAGCTGGATAAATGCCTTCTCATTATACTTTGGTTTTATATGTAATTAAAGTAAAATAGAAAATTGAAAAATTATTTTGGAGCCTATTTAGTAGAAGTAGCCAAATTCATCAAATAAATTACTTTTTCTATGGAGCTTTTTCTCCAGGATAATCAAAATACCCTATTATTCACTGACTTCAATTTTTCACTTTAGCCTCAGAATTCCACACTTCCTCCCAAGTCTTCAAAGTTCATAACAAAGTCATTTTCACATATATCTATTCATACTAATATCATTGGCTTTTCCTCCACATATTGGCCTAAAGCAGTCATTCTGCTTGCCTCTGAAATGTCTATTCCATGTTAGTGAGGTGTTGTATTCTGGTCAAGAGGATTATTCATAGTCATAGTCGAAGATTATCTACCATAGCTAATGCAACAAAAAGAAGGGAGGGCAAGAGAGTGTCTATGATCCAGCATAGTCTAAGATACACCCAGAGGTTCTCAATACATGCATGGCATTGTCAGCCTTTGCAAGACACTTCTTAGGGTCAGTAGCAGTAGAACAAAAATGGAATTCCTGTAGCCTAGAAAACAAATCCAAGCATTCATTGGTCTAAAACTAATGAAAGACACTTCAGAAACTATCTTGTCCAACTAAGTATCTATCCACTACTGTCAGCTTAGCAGCTGAAATGTCATATAGAAGGCTGACAGAGTACATAGGCATTTGTTCATTAAACAGCCTAATTTGGTCTATGTTTCATATCCCTGGACTGTCAGAACTTAAGTATTGAGTGGGACACACCATCACCCTGTGCCTCCTGTGAGGTTAGGAAACCAAGAGCAGTCTAACAGGATTGTGTTAGACTTCAGAATAAGATGTCTAGGGTCTGAAGCAAATAAATTGAATGCAGATACAATTTATAAAAGGTGAAAGAACATACACTATAGATGGTAGAAACTATAAATTAGTGATCAGATCAACAGTTTACACCTAAATTACAAGTTAGTGCGATCATTAGAATACACATTTTCTGTTCTGCTCTGTATGGACAAAGCAAAGGGAATGGAAAAGGATGGAAAATGATTCCAATCTCTTCTAAATATAATTCTTAGATGCATTAGGACCTCCTTTCTAATCTGTCACAAGAAACCAGAATAAACATTATGACAAAAGTGGGAGAATTTTCTCCCTATATGAAAATAGCCACTAGACACAATTGAGTTGTTTGTTACATGTGCAGTTTCCCCCTCAAGCCTGAGAACTTTGTTTCTATTTTCCCACAAAAAACTGGCAATAGGATACAGGTGTTTGCCTGAAGCAAACATGGGACAAATTGGAATGGGAATAGAAAAATAGCTTACTGCACGTGAGTGTGTATGTGTGTTTCACCACAATCAATCACATTTTTTCTGACATTGCGTCATTTATGGATTACTGCAAAAACACAGACAGAATGTGAAAAGATAATGTTGTAAAGCCATGGGAATGAAATTGGTGGGAGGAATCCCTTTCTTACTGTGTTCCCAAGCACTTCTGCACTCAGAATCCCAGCATTGTTTAAACCACCATTTTATATAAGAAAGCTAATCAAATGACACTCAGGAAAATTGACTTGGGTTTTCAATCTAGTTTTAGATCTCTAGTGTACTTATTTCAAATGGTATTTGTTATTCTCTGCATATCCTTAGGAACATGCCCTGTCAAGAAATTCCATACAACTTCAAACCATGTTTTTTCCCACCTCTATAACTTTTTATGTATTCCCTTTTTACATTTTATTACAGCATAACATCTAAAAATGAAATAAAGATTATAGGCAAAGCTTCAGGACCTTGAGTTCTATGCCTTGCCCTGAATATAAAACTGTGTTGATAGGAACCACTGTTATACCTCTGTAAATTGCTCAAATCTCCCCACTGACCATCACTGTAATTATTTCTGCTTGGAAATAAAAGGTTTGATGGGCAGAGAGATTATTTTTTATGTCCATTTTTTCTTCTATTTACCTGAAGTACATATTTCCACTTGGTGGTGGATTCTGGAGATATAATTTATACATATATCTGTGAGGCAAGTAATCAAACAAAAATAAAGAGAAAATAAACAATCAATTTCTATAATTTTTTTCAGTTAAAAGTGAGAATTTGCCCTACTTCATCGTATTTTAATATCAGATTAGTTGCGTTGATTGTACTTTCTGAAGTTGTGTAATATAAGGAATGGTTGGCAGAGGGAAGGAGTAAAGGAGGAAGGAAGGAAAGGACAAAAGAGAAGGAAAGCTCAAAGTAGAAGTGAAATTTTATAGAGACAAAGCAACTTTATCCAAAAATTTCTGTATTAATACAAAAGATGCTATGTTCAGCTGACCTTAAAGGCATTGAGTTTGTGACACTTTGAGGAAAAAAAAAAAAAAAAAAAAACCTGTAGTTCATTTCCTATAGATTGCAAATGTCTATGTCCCATACCTTCTCCATTCTATTGCCTCTGCTGTAACTTTTCAATATAATTCTCACTCTTTCCCTCTGACTCAAAGCTAATGTAGGACTGATTAGTTCCTGTGTTCACTTGGGACACATTCTTCCCCTCTGACCCTATGACTTGATTTTTCTATACAGCTTATGGAAAAACAGCAAGTATGACAAAATGAGACCACAGGCCATTGTTGGAGGGTGGGAGTAGTGGTGTAGGTAGGGAAGAGAAGACAGAGGAGTTCTGTCTCTCGCAGATACCTACTATGTTGCTTTCCTCCTCTGTCCATTGTAAGTCAGACTCAGTCATCCCTAAGGACTATTTTGTAGGTCAAAATAAGTCACAAGTGACTCTCCTTTAAGCAAGAAGGTACTCAAAAAGTATTAGGGAAAAATAATTTTCATTTATAACAAAATAAAAGTCATGACTAATAGTAAATCAGGACAAGAGGCTGAAATAGAGAAAGAGTATCAAAAATTGTTTATTTTTGAGGGGTGCAGATCATTTCTTTACTGTGTAGTTGTATAAACTGTTAGCTCATTCACATTTCCAGAAGTCTCAAAAGTCTTTCTTGTTTTGATCTTTTTTATTCCCTTTTCTCTCTATGTGTGTCTCAGTCTCAGTCTCTCTCTCTGTGTCCTTCTTACCTTAGTTCTTTCCTTTCTTTGTTTCTTCCTTTGTTTCTTTTCTTTCCTTTATTTCAGCTGGGTTTAAGGAGCCCCATTAAAACCTGGTGACCTCAGAATAGCTTTCCTAGAAAGAAGGCCCCTCTGAGTATGGAGGTCCCACACTAATGAGACCAAGTCTGGAGAGTGGAAAGTGTTTGCTCCAGCATCCAAATCTCAGGGTACTATAGGAATAAAAGTTTGTCATAATCTTTCCTGTTTTTTTTTTTAAAGAAAATATGAATGGAAAGATGGTAACTGTGGTCCCAGAAGATGTGCTTGCCCTGGACCTGAGAATACAGAGATTTTCTCATTAGTACAGCATCTGAGGAAATTCTATACCTGGCACCCATATCTTACCTTGATGTATATGACTGCAAAGCTTTTTAGACTGTGTTCACACCTGCCAATTTAGCTAGTGGAGATGAAAACAAAAGACTCAGCTGCTTCATAGGGTCATTGGATTTAGATGCCTTTCTGCCCATTTACAGATGAGGAAACTAAGGCTGTGAAAAGCGAGGCAACTTGCACAAAGCCACAACTCATTGGAGGCAGAACTGACACTAGAATCATTCTGTCTACAGACCAGAATGAGTAACACTGCTGTTATGAAAGTAGAACTCATCTCACTGGATGTACACTTCAGATTAACCCCTTAACAGGCATTTATAGAACATCATTTATTACCGTTAGAGGACCCTAGGCTCATTAGTTCAACAGAATGGCCCAGTTCAAACTTACTATGGGTATTCAAAGTCACCCCTGGTTTTAGAAAACCAAGAATGTTTTTGCAATGACCAGAGCTCTAAAAAGCATCTGAGATAAAAGCAAAAACACTTACTTGAAAGGAGGAAAATGGCGCAATGGAAATCGTTCATGTGAAATGAAGAAAGAGTACCTGCCAGCACGCTGATTTCCCTATACTTTAGTTGACTTCAGGTTTAAGAATTGTTTTTGATATGCATATCACTGCTTCTTGTTCGAGTTAATTTGTTTAAACATTCATGAAGGAGAAGCTTTTTTAATAGAAATGTGCCAAATGTTTTTTTCAATTACAGACAAACTGGGGTGTTTGCTGATCCATGAATAATGTGAATATTCATTTGTGGAGAGTTTTACTGCCTAGTAACAAAGTTTTTATTTTTACCCTCTCTGTTAAATGCCAGAATCTGTAAGGAAAATGATAGAACACCGCTTTAGCATCAACTTCCTCACAAATGATTTGTTTTGAGTAAGGCAGCGGTTTGATGGTAGCTTTGTCAGGATTGAAAACAAAAACAAACTAAATGTGTATAGGCAAGAGGAAGTAGAGGAAATAGCTCTGTGGGCTGGAAAAAAATCAGTGAGGATGCAGTGAGACCAGCAAAAGCATAGGTGAGACTACGTTCATTTTATGATCCAATAGGCTGAGCGCAGTGTTGTGTGAAATTGGGTCAGAGACTCCAGGGAAGTTTGTCTTCAGAGGCATCTCAGCTGACCTTCCAAAAACAGCCTGGCCTACAAGCGACAGTGGTGTGTAGAGCTAGGAAGGGTCAGGAGAGAAAGCGGAGGCTCTATGAGAAGGTAGAGCAGCAACGGTCCCATTTCCGTTTTGCTCTCATCTTGTCCCCAGCCCTAATAGAGTCTCTGGCAAATAGTGTAAGTGTAATAGATATTGTTGAATAAAAAAAAAAATGAATGAATACAGACAATAGACAATAGGAGGATGCCTAAGCAGACTAGAATTTACATGAAGGAAAAGTCAGTTTCAAATAACCTGTCCCAGTTATGTAGCTTGTAGTTCACAAACAGGATTCTTCTCTAAGAAAGTAAGCAAGAGATTCTCCTAGTGAAACTAGGGTATAATGTTATGAGAATTTCATTTTTACAGGCAGGAAGGATTACTACTGAGATGTACTTGGTTGTGAAAGTCCAAGATCTTAAGTTACTGACTTTAGGCTTTCTATATTCTTTCAACCCAAAGGCTGGATCAATTCCAGAGCCTGAGATGAAGCAGATGGAGACATTGACCCCAATACAAAGCTACAAAAGGACTAAAAGTTAGAGAACAATGTAGTCATGCTCCACTGCATAGCAACATATATGAAGGAGGTCCCATATGATTATAATACCATATTTTTACCATAACTTTTCTATGTTTTAGATACACAAACACCATTGTGTTGCAATTCTTTCTATTATTCAGGACAATAATATGCTGGGCAGGTTTTGTAGCCTAGGTTATGCTATACAACCTAGGTATACAGTAGGGTATACCAGTGAGATTTGCTTAGGTACACTCTATAATGTTTGCACAATGACAAAAACCACCTGCGGCATTTCTCAGAACATGTTTCTGTCATTAGGCAACACAGTACTGTAACACAGTTTCAATCCCAGTTTATAGAATTTGGGGCAGAAAGGAAAATCACTGACAGATATTTCTTCCAAATTATCACTAGAGAAAGGTAGCTGTCACATCCTGTCAGATGAGGAAGCTAAAATTCCTTCCATCTGGGAATACTGGTGTATTTTATTGACTATAAAAATCTATTGTTGGGTTGAGCCTGATCACCACACTTCATGAAAATATGTTCACAACCACAGCCACTCTCGGGATGCAGCTGTCCCTGAGATTGGAAACATTTAAATACCACTGAAGTCTCTGCAATCAGAAGAGAAGGCGTGGCTTTTGTCATCTGCCCACCTCTAGTGATGCACCATCACTGCTTCCTTTATTGAGCTGATTGGCAGAACTTGCAAAATATATTCCTTCCTTTTGTCCTTAGGGAACAAGAATAACTTTTCATGATACATGTTCTATTTCCAGGATATAAGACAAGAATCCTTTCTCTCCTTCTTCAGGTTTTTCATGAAGCAGCCTAAGAATTTCAGTCTTTTACTGAAGACTAAAGAAGGGGGCATTGGTATCTGTATGTTCTGATGCAGAAAATGCCAGATGAGAATAATACTATAGGTGTACATCGATGCAATGAATGTATTTGAAGGCTAGGTCAAGCTCCTTAGGAGATGAAGCTAAGATGATGCATGTTAATTGCTCATAATGAGGTCACTCTGGATAATATTGAGATGAATTGAAATACACATTGGCTTAGGTGCTGAATGTTCTAGTGAAGTTGCGATCCATGGGACCTGCCATTCCTAGTTTAGAAATAATGTTGAATGACAGAATAGCATGTAGAGTGATGATAGTGGTTCCTGATTGATAACACATAAGCAATCAGCAAGTCTAGTGATAAGGCTGATCTTATTACAAATTATCTTAAATGGTATTGGTAACCTACGTACATAAATTTAAGTTTATTCTTTAGCTTAGTTTCATTTAAAACTGTGTTCCTTAGAGCACTAGTGTTCAGTGGAAGTGGCTGAGGACCAACACAGAGGCAAAGAGAAGAAATGTAAATGGCCATAAGGTGGAATGAGGGGGTATTGTGACTCTTCTTTATTTAACGTAGCTTCACTTTCATTTGTTTTTGGTAATAATAGTTTACATACTATTTCCCTTCCTTAAAAATGCTGTTCTCTTTGCAATATGAGGGATATTTATTTAGAGAAAACACTACAAAGTATCATGTATGAGAGAGTTCTTAATGTTCTTTATAAATAGATAAATAAATTTAGTGACTTCTAAAGACCTATTCTCAACTTAGCTATCTTAGCCCAAGATCTATAAGATTTACACAAACTGGGCTGATAAGTCTTGCTGTCTGATTGTACCTTCCTGTCAAGGTAAAAGGAAACCGCCAAGCTAATTCAGACAAAGAGTTCATCTTCTCAGCTCCTCCACTCTGGCTACTGAATGGCTTTTAAGAAATCCAAAAACTGTAACTGTTAGGGCCCCCAATAAGCAATGGTTCCTAACAACAATGTTGGCTCCATTCTTCCAATTCTTGTGATCAATTTCTCATTTATTTCTGAAATTTTATTGAAAAAAAAAAATCACTAGTACTGCAATGTTTCAGAAAAATCACCAGTAGCAGCTCATGAACCTCTGAAGCAGACCTAAATCCTTTCCAAAACCAATTTTACTTTATGTTTTAACAGAAAAATTCGGTTGACTATTGAAAAAAAACATTAATTTCTTGCCTCCACAACTGTGAATATGGCTCAGTGATAATGTTTAACCTTCTTTCTTACCATTGCAGAAGATAAAATATTATTCCACTTCTTCAATATCAGTTCCTCCATCTCTGTACTCAGTCTCATCTTGACATTCTCTAAGGAAATAATAAAAAATTTACTTCTCTCCCATTGCCCTAAATCTTTCCCATCTATATTTCAGGTCAAGAGTATCTTATCTTCATTCTGCCTTTGACTCTATGTTTATTGTCTAATTATCTGTTAAGTTCACTCGAAGCATCAATGAAAACAATATATATGTGTTCGTGTGCATGTGAAATACTGCCATAGAATAAATATGAATATATTACATATGTGTATATTCTATGGTAGATATTTATATCAATTAGGCTATTCTCAGCTAAAGTAACAGAAACCAAATTAGGACTGGAATAGAAACATAAGAATATTTTTAAATCTTGTATTCTAAGAATTCTGGAAGTTTGATTTTTCAGAGCTAATTACCAAGGTTTCATATCCCCGCTTCCATTTTCCAGAAGTCAGCTTTCATCCTTAGCTTTGCCCTCTTGGTTACAAAATGACTGTTATACCTCCAGAGAGCACAGCTTCAGATAGTTACATTCAAAAGCTAGCAGTGGAGAATAGGACATATGTAACTCTATATCTCCTATGGAAAACTTTCACAGAAGCCCAACAGCATGTTTCTCCTCAAGTCTCCTCATGTTGTTCACGATAACCACTAAGCAAGGCTCATCCCCTGAAACTGAGAAAGGGCCCAGATCCCCTAACACCTATGGCACTTGATACCCAAAGTAAATCATAATTTTATTAGCAAGGAAGAAGCCTCCCCAGAGACAGTGGCAAAATATGTTTGTTTTGGGGTTTTTTGGTTTGTTTGTTTATTTTGAGACAGAATCTCACTCTGTTGCCAGGCTAGAGTTCAGTAGCCCAATCTTGGCTCACTGTAACCTCTGCCACACAAGTTCAAGCCATTCTCCTGCCGCAGCCTCCCAAGTAGCTGGGATTACAGGAGTGGACTAACTTGTATTTTTAGTAGAGATGGGATTTCACCATGTTGGCCAGGCTGGTCTCAAACTCCTGACTGCAGGTGATCTGCCTGCCTTGGCCTGCCAAAGTGCTGGGATTACAGGTGTGAGCCACCACACCCAGCGCAAAATGTTCTTTAAGCTACAAATCAATTAATCAATGTGCCAGGCCTGAGCATCATTGTTGGTTATGGTTTTGTTCTGCTGTATACACAGCCTTAGCTCCATCAAAGTATTTTGTTATTTGGTATTTGTTACTTTTTGTCAATTGACATAAGGATTAAAAAGAAAGTAAGCATATATTGGTGTCTATATGTTTGTAGATATGCCAGGGGAAGTGAAAAGAGTGGAGAAAATTCAATAAAAGTTATAAATTCATGACTAGGTTACTGAACAGAATTCTTAATCATTTATAACACTTGACTGCTACTTCTACATGTTGAGAAATCTACCATTTAAATAGCCATAGGTCTACTGGCCCAGAAATAGAAGAAATTAGAACAAAGGATCAGGTTGGAATTCAGGACTGAATGAGCATTCTGCATTACTCTAAATCACAGTCCTTTTGCATTACGCAGAGCTGCGACTATGAAGGAATGATTTTGACAAAGTATAGGGAGAGATCTCTACTCATACATATGTTCCCTCAGGCTAAGAACCTATCATGATTTTTCAATGATAGTATGAACTATTGGAACTTTAAAGAGGAATCTCATATTGAATAGTATTTTCTGTTAGAAGTGAATTTGCACATTAGTCAGCTTTGGTGATCAAATATTCCGAGAACATGTTTATACAAGATGGCTGAATCAAGCTCTAATTTTTCCTCTCATTGTATGTTATTGTTATTATCTGGTGCATATTATCTGTTATTGTATGTTATCTGTTATTCTCATTGTATATTATCTGTTATTATTCTTGCCACTCACTCTTAGCCTCTGCCTCTCCTTACATTTCTATTTCTTTTTCTCCTCCATCCCCTCCTTTTTGATTCCTCCTTTTTCCTTTTCTTCTTCTCTCTCTAATTTATTTAACCTTAGGAGTCAACTGGAGTGAATGTTTTCACATATTGGACACTATTAGGCGTCCATCCTGTACCTCAAATCTTCACAGTATCAAGGTAAACTGCAATGAGCAGAGCCCTTGTTTAGTCAAATTTAACTATGTAGACAAACAATGTAGATAAATAGTTCCCAATCTCTGCTCACAAAAAAACACCTTTTTCCTCCTTTGGACTGTGTTTTCAGGCCTTAAATTTTTTATGCTCCTGCTTTAACACTTCACTTCACGATGCCTCCATAAAAAAAGTAATGTCTTTTTCTCTTTTGTTAAGAGAGGAATATCTTCCAAAGCAGCTATCTCTCAAGATGTGTTGAAATCCCAAGAGGAATAGAGTTTTACATTAAAAAAAAATGCTTCCCCAGGTTTTATCCTGTTAGATACTACCCAAAATCATGTAAAGTAAGCAGGGAGAGAAAATTGCTTCAGAGAAGTCAGGGCAATTATATTACAAATTAATTGAGGGCAGAATTAGATATTTCTCAGTCTTCATAATACTGCCTCCTATGAGTTTGCATTAGAGTAATTTTATATGGAATGAGCAGACATAAAGATGGTGAATATACAACAAACAAACATGTATGTTTTTCTTCCTCTTCATTTTCAAGGGGAAGTAATGTTGCAATTGCTCATGCTATAGTAACTGGAATTGCTTCCTCTGGGTGACAGACACACCCTTATCTCTACAGATCCAGCTGTGTTTCTCTGTCCTTTACTCCATTTTACTCAGCTGTGTGATGTGGCATCAGTACCAGTCACAAACTGAGCATTTGGCCGGGCGTGGTGGCTCACACCTGTAATCCTAGCACTCTGGGAGGTCAGTTCGGGCCGATCACCTGAGGTTGGAAGTTCAAGACCAGCCTGACCAACCTAGAGAAACCCTGTCTCTACTAAATATACAAAATCAGCCAGGCGTGGTGGCTGTAATTCCAGCTACTTGGGAGGCTGAGGCAGGAGAATCACTTGGGCCCCAGAGGCAGAGGTTGCGGATGAGCTGAGATCACGCCACTGTACTCCAGCCTGGGCAACAAGAGCGAAACTCCATAAACAAACAATAAATAAATAACTAAAACCTGAGCATTTCTTCTTCCTTACATCTGCCTTTCTCTTTCATCTCTCCCTACCTTCTTTCCCTGTCTTCCCACTTTCCATGCTCCCTTTCCCCCTTCTCTTTCTCTGTCTCCTCTTCCACTTTCATTACACATACCCCCAAGAACAGAGAAAAAAAATCTGTGACTGCCTGCATTCATATTCTCTTTGCTTTCATCCTTTTTTCCCCCTCAGTCTTATAATGTAATGCCAATTATTAGAAAATATAATTCACTGTGTCTCACACTATTATTTATAATCTACTCAAGCATTTTCTTCACATTCTTAATATCCCTGGTGTCGGAGAGAATTACAGCTGGGAAGCTGACTGCGGGACTCTGCGTTACAAGAGGAGAGAAGAACATTGTTTTCACAGGCAAATTTTCTGTTGTGTACTGAGGTTTATGATTTTTCCAGAATAGTTAGATATTTTTGTTATGCCTTTAACATTATTTTTGCTAAAAAACTCAAGACAGTCTATGATTAAGTTTTGTCTTGTTTTTTGTAGGAATAAAAAAATTTTAAAAACCAGTAGACCATTTTAAAGAATGGAAATCTCTGTGCATTTACAAAGATATCTAAAATGATGATTCTTGAGCATTTTAGATCCATTGTTTGGCTCTGAGATGAATGGCTCATTGTGTACCTTCTATACCTTTGACACTAACTTTCCACAGCCTCTGGGTCCTCTCTCTATCTCTCTCTCTTCCTCTTTTGCTCTCTCTGTCAACACACACACACACACACACACACACACACACACACATCTCATTGTAAGCTGTCTGTATATAAACCAATAAAGCCTTGATTTTTCCTTCTTAATTTAGCAACTGACATAGTCTTCAGTCCTGGGCAATATGAACTATCTGCATTTATTTATGTGGTCAAGGATGAGATTCATGAACTTACCAGGAGTCGAACAATTCTAGACAGAACAGATAAAAAGAAAGTATATATTTTAGAAATAGGATTGCAAATAGGAAAGGAAGTGAAGACAGAAGTAGAGAAATAGCTCATTTCTGCTAGGTTAGCAATATGCCATCTTGTCCCTTGGATATGAGAGAAAGCTAATGGAAGTTAATATTAAGACATTGGGTCTTTTGTGAGGCCCACAACAGATACACACAAATGCATGTACACATACTACTTCTTTCTGTACCAGGAGCTGCAGAGACTTTGACTGTCCTGTCTTGGTGATTGTGAATGCTCATCCTCTCAAGCTCCTTCTCCGTGAATAACTCAGAGATGGGCAGCAGTCCCCCTAGCTTCCTTCTTCCCTTCGCTCCCTTGCCCTACTTTTCTTGAAACAAGCATATACATGTTTTACATTTTGAGACGTTCAGTGCTAATCATGACAGTAAAAGAGACATATAATAACAATAATAAACTAGAAGGAGTTACAAACCTTTTAGGATTTTATGTATGATCAAGCTCTCTTGCGTGCATAAGATGCTCTGAAATCCATCCATCCATGCAGCTAAATGATACTCTTGCATAACATTTTTATAAAGTAGATCTCAGTCCTAATAGAATCGTTTTGACTTTCTCTATATATTTCCTTACTGTTGGGTTCTACAGTTTAATTAATGAATCAGTTCAACATTTAGAATTTTGGGTTTATTTTTTGTTTACTTGTATTTTAAATTCTAACGAGGCATTATACATTTCTGTATATGAAATAGACCAAAGAATGTAAAATCAGCCACTGTCTTCATGAAACATATCCTGTTTAGACAATGAGTCAAAGACAAATTTAATTATGTATGGCCTAAACTATTACCAATGCTTAATGTTGTCCAGCTAAGACATAAGGACTGCTATAGCAAATTACTACTAACTTGGGCTGGATTGAAGCAATGTAAATTTATTCTTTCACAAGTCTGGAAGCTAGAAGTTTGAATCCAAGGTGTCATCAGAATGTATTTCTTCTTGGGGGCTCAAAGGGAGAATCCATCCCGTGCCTCTCCCCCAGCTTCTGATGGTTGCTGGCACTCCCTGGCATCCCTTGGCTTGTAGAGGCATCACTCCAATTTCTGTCTCCATATTCACAAGGTATCCTCCTTTCTGTGTGTCTCTGTCTAAGTAGACACTTGTAAGTCTTCTTATAAGGACACTAATCACATTGGATTTAGGGTCCACTCTAATCCAGTATGATCTCATCTTAAATAGTTACATCTACAAATATCCTATTTCCAAATAATGTCATAATATGAAATTTTAGGTGGACATCAGTTTTCCAGGACATTATTCAACCCACAACAGAGAGTAAATATGGGTCCTGCTACTTACCTGAAAAGCAAGCTTAAACAAGATGTTATTATTGAATATTTTGTTCATCTATCTGTGTAGTATATATTTTACTTTTCTACACAATAGGGAGGCTTACATGGACTTTCAGAGTCCATCAGATCATGCAGTTAATGGCTACTTAATCACTATCCAGACCTTCATTTGAAAACCAGCGCACACTCAGAGTCATATGGCCAGTGCCTGTGAGTCTGGAAATAAAGTGTATTTTGTTTTGATTTTAACATATGGACTTGTAACTTACCCAACTAGTCAGTACACTCCTAAAATAAACTTTATAATTAAATAGCTATTACCTAAATCTATTTGTAAAGCTCCAAGTAAAGAACTAGGAGTTTAAAAATAAGGCATTACTGTTAAAAATGTTCTATCTGGTGCTTAAAAACTTAAGCATAGATAAAGCATAAAGGCATAGCTATTGCAACACACACATACACATATATACAGACAAAGAGACAGGGGCCTCCCTATAGTCTCAACCACTTTCATCTGGTCAGAAGAAAGTGTTTGATATTCACATTGTATAATCTCATATCTATTTAGAAGGAAAACTCACCCTCTCTCTAGTCCTCAAGTATCTCTGATTCTTGTCATAGCAGTTGTGATAGACAGAGAGAGAAGAGAAAGAGAGAGCACTCGTTACAGTAATTTGATGTAAGCTTGGAGTACTTTGGGCTCCAGGAGCAGGTCTCATGAAACAGTATCTCTGTCTCTCTCTGATCTTCTGCTATCTTTCTTTCATCTGCCCGAGGCAGGACCCTAATCTATTGTGGGTTGAAAGATCCTTATTGCATACCCTATAACAGGGGTGTCCAATCTTTGTCTTCCCTGGGCCACACTGGAAAAGGAAAAATTGTCTTGGGCCACACATAAAATACACTAACACTAAAGATAGCTGATAAGCTATTTAAAAAAATAAATTACAGAAAAAAAAAAAAAAAAAAACCCTCATACGGTTTTGAGAAAGCCTACAAATTTGTGTTGGGCTGCATTCAAAGTCATCCTTGCTGCACGTGGCCTGCTGGCCATGAGTTGGACCATCTTGCCCTCTAGGAAGGAATGCTACATTGAGATGCCAAGAAAAGTCTGAACAGACAGGCCTTGCTGGGTTTAGATCATACTCTTTTTGTTCAATCACATTTATATATAGGTTTTCATCATGCCTGTGTAATGAAGTCTCCATAAAACCCTAAGAGTAGTAGGCTCAGGAAGATTCTGGGTAGTTAAACATCTGGAGGTTCATGGAGGGTGGTGCACACAGGCAGGGCTTGGAAGCTCCTTGCGCCTTTCCCCATGCCACATCCTATCTTTATCTGTATGCTTGTAATATCCTTTATGATAAACTGGTAAATGTATTTCCCTGAGTTCTGTAAGCTCCTGCAGCACATTAATCAAACCCAAAGAAGGGGTCCTGGAAACCCCAACCTAAAGCAGGTTGTACAGATGTTCTAAAGGCCCAAACTTGTAAGTGTTGTTTGGGGTGTGAGGAGAGTTGTGGGTACCGAGCCCTCAACATGTGGGATCTGACTCTATCTCCAGGTAGTGTCAAAACTAAGTTGGAAGACACCCTGCTGGTGTCTGCTGCTTGGCATGTAGGGGAAACTCTCACATTTGGTCACAGAAGACTTCTGTGTTGTTTTTCTTCTGTGATGATTGTTACGTGGTATGAGAGCAGAGGAAAAACAGTTTGAGTTTTTCCTGAAACAGTAGGTTTTCAGCCTATCTTTAAAAAATTTCGCACCAAACCTCTCCCTGGTCCCATCATGTACTTTTAAATTTATTTTGCCTCATAATAAAAATAATTTGTGAATATGGATTAGATGAAACCTGGATTAGTAAGCCTTTACTCTGGACCCAGATGGCCTGGGTTCAAATCCAAGCCACTGTGAAAATTAAAGATAAAATGCATAGAAGATGGCTTATATCAAACAGCCAGGCATAAACTGACTATTCAATAAGTATGAGGCATGTTACTTGTGTCATGACTCAGGGCCAGCCCCCTAGGCTTACAACCTGTGCAGACAAACACAGCTCTGTCTTAAAAGCGGTCCATATTTGGTTTAATGTCCTATTGTCACAGTTGGGAATTCGTAACACATTTTGTCTTTGAACTTGAGTTTTATTTGTGACATTCAATGGAACAATGGAGCAAGCATGTGTGCAGAGGAGATTCTCTCAACATGTGGGATTAACTTCCTTGCTAACTATTTGCATTTAAAATTCACAAGGTATCAAGAGCACAGAATTCCAAAGGACCTAAGTGAACTGGAGTGCAATGAGACTCAAAAGTACAAGGTAAGTGTGTAACATCTATTAGTGAGTGGGGCCACACTGTTCCCAAGAGGCCACACTTTCCATTTGAACCACAATTTGCTTTGAATGCAGAATTAAGACATGGGCAGTCTGAGAGTGATGAACAATTGGGGATGCCAGTCATATGTTTCCTTACACAAGTCACTTCCTTGTATTTCAGCTAACAACCTACATTGAAATTAATGCCTTAGTTGGAAAGAGAAAGTTAGGGCAACACATAGAGAGTACTGGTGGAATGTAAGAGTATCGAAAAGTACAAACTATCAACAAACAGCTGAGTTAGTTTTGTGCAGTGTCTCCCTTGTTTCGGTAAGAACCAAATACATATGAATATATGTCCTTGAAATACAAATCGTGCAATTCTGGTGATTCCACATACAATTTCAATGTTCGTACATTTGAATTTAAAATTGGCATTGTACAATATAAAGATGAATAGTAACATTCATGCTAATCATTTAAATTCAATGTTTCAAGAATGGCATTAAATAGCAAATAAAAATAACATGGTAAGTCGATCAAGAGACCTGCAATAAAGGAAAAACTTTATGTTACACTAAGTTACGGTCACATTTTTCCTGCTTTTTAAACTGAGACCCTGCAGTTCCATTTTGCATTGAGCCTCAGAGATTATATAGCCAGACCTCCCATCGTTATTATAATCATTATCAACAGGTCTGGGCTGAAGCTTCGTAGTTAAAAATCACTAGGAAAACTAGAAATAATCTTACAATATTACTATTCAGATCAGGAAACCGTACCTTATCTATACGTCAACACAATTCTCACACTGTAATTTATTGCTAAAACTAAGAATATTTTTTAAATTGCACAAATATTGGATTCTGAGGAATGCCAGATTAATTATTTTATATTTCGTTCACATTCCCCTCATGAAGAAAGTGGCAGCATCGTGTTCCATATCATCCCAGCTAGAATTGCCCTCTCATGTCTCCGAGTGATGCATTTTTCCAGTTGGACTGCCCTTGTGGCAGAGAGCTTGTTCTTCCCTGCATTCTGGTTACTCCTGGTGCCTCAAATTTTTAACATCCTGAGCCTTGGGGCATCCTTGTCGCACCCTTTATGTTGGTCAGACCTTCACACAGTATCATCTAGCTTTTCCCTGGTGACTGAATGAGTGAATAGGCCAAGAAGTTGAGCAGACTATAGATTTTTGTAATAATTACAATGGGAAGGAGGGCATCATATCCTGAGATATTACATTAAGTTCTGGTTTTGACTACATTTATGCTTTCACCAGAAAGAAAGCAGCAATGTGTCAGTTATTATAGAGTGTTTTCTCTATCTCTCAGGAATGGGGCTGTTTGATTCCACGGTTTCAGTTTATTATTGTAAGATAAATAATAGTTCTTCCGATGGAAAAAGAGGAGAGAAACTCTGATACAAGTGAACACAGAGACATTGGACACACTTTCTAAAGGTAAGAACTGCCTAAGTCTGTCTTCAGTGGATGCAGCTTTTGCCCTATTAAACATCTTCAAGTCCAGATTTCATTTATGTAGTCCCACCCTGAGCAGTGGAGACTTTCACCCCATATATTGCACTGCACAATTGACTTGCTGCCTTGTGGGGATGGGGGAAGTTCGCTCTCCTCTGGTGCTTCATGTATCATCTGGTGCCAGAGGCAGTGACGATACAACATTGATGGACCAATGGACTAATCCAATATGGCAAATCCTATATTCCTGTTTGGGTACAAATGAATAACCTCATATAGTTCTGCACACATTCAACAAAATGATGAAAGGGAGAAAAAAGCCAAATGGAATTTCCTGATCATTGCATTCCACTTTATTTCTCTGTTTAAACTTTGTAAGTGAATTCAATGTCTGTAGAAGGCAATTGATGGCTCTAACAGAAAAGGGAAGAAAAATGTTAAAGCCCCAAACCACAATTTGAGCACTGTTAGGCTTGGTTCTCGTCCTTTGCTGGGATCCTCAGCAGGACTCTGCACCTTACAGCCTTCAAAGACCATCTCAGCATTTTAGGGACAAGGGTTGTAATTCTGCAGAATAGGGCTACAAACCCTACACCTGCAGCCTTTTATTAGTTGGCAAGAGGGGATGACAGAAAAGTGGAGAGGACTTGACTATGTGTATATGAAGGTAAAGAAGTGCTGTTTCGATTTTGCTTGAAGTTTCTCAAATCTCTCATATAAGGGATCATGCTTCATGCCAATCACTTCAGCTTCTTCACAGCCCACCCCATGCATATTTTCAACTTCAACATTCTACAGTGTTCGACCACTTACTTTCTCTGCCTATCTCATTCCTGTGCTGTATTTATTGGCCCTGCCTCCTGCACAAAGTCTCCCCTAATCAACCAGCCTAGAATATCCTTCTGTCACTGTAAGTTTCTGGAAAAGGTGTTATATATTACCTGTTTGTCATCATGTTTCTCTGTACTTTAATTATGTTTTGTCCAAATATATGTTTCTTCCAATTAAATAAGTTAATTAAGAGAAGGTCTAGAATCTTTATCACCTACAGTTCCTGGCAGTGCCTTTTACATAATAAGTTCATAATTAATATTTGCTAATAAAAATTACTGCTATTCTTTAGCTGAACATATAGAGACCATCTGCTTAAAAAATAAGTTTGTGTGCATGTGCCTAAGTAATTTTTCTCCATATATGTATATTTTAAATATTCAATAAAAGAATTTAAAAAACAGTTGATTTTTCTCACTTTGGTATATCTACACTTCCTGAAAATAGGTAAAAGGCAGAACCTACATTTCCAAGTGCCAAGGTCCACTATAGACTTATCTTGTCCCAGGAGCAGTCTTTTTTTCTCCCTCTCTTGAGCATCAAGGACCAGGAAGTCTGATTCCAACATGATTATATGTGGATGAAAAAAGGAAGAAGGAGGATAAATCCATCCATTATAATGCAATCAGCTGATTTTAAAAATCAGTGTGTATTAGCCACAGAAGCAAACAAAATGTCCAGGAAAAATGTGCAAAAGGCCCGATGGGTGTAAACAGTTTATGCAATGCAAGGAAGCAATACTGCAGTAAGAGCTAAAAAATAATTGAATGTGAACACTATACATAAATCCAGATGAGATTCGAGCTATGACCTTGAGGTGAAAAGGCTCCTTAAACTGCAACCAAAACTTTCTATTTGGAAGTGATTAAATCTCTGAAAATTCTTCTCTTTCTTTGCATTCATGTTTCACACTTTGTAATGCTCACATAAAAAGGGCAGACATACCCACACTTTGGTGTTTACTTTCTTGTTTTTCTTTTCTTCCCAGATAGCTGGTATAGGCTTTACTGCAGAACAGTGTGGGTGAGCCCTTTTCACCTTTTGATCATGGTTTATAATTGTCAATACCAGCTTAGCAAGCTTTCTAATGGAAATTACCAGTGCACAGAAGAATGACAAAGCAGTCTTCTCAGACGGAAGAAGAAGTGTAGTCTCTGGATTCCAAGTCATCTTTTCTAGGGCTCACAAAAATTATGAGGGCAGATTTAATAAACTTTTACATGAAACGTAACAGAATACCCCTCAATTCTGTTGCCATTGCATTGCAAACTAGACAATATCAGCAGAGAACTAAAGTGTTCAAAGAGAGGCTAAGCAAGGTTTTGTCCTGATTTCTTTTCTGTGGCCTCATAGCTAAGTTTGAATCCAACTCTTAAGACAGGGTTGCCAGTGGCATTTACAAATTTCATTCTTCCTTTCTCACCAGACAGGTGTTAGTGATCACAGAGCTCAAACTTATTTCGAATAGTAGCTACCACACATACAGTGGTTTCTGAGTTCAGAGCTTGAAAGGATTAAAACTGGGTTAGGAGGAAGAAGCATATTTTCCCAACGGGCAATATTTATAACAAGAAGAAGGCTTTTTCCCACCCACTCTACAAGAATAACATGGAGGAAAAGTGAATCCAAGCAGTGATTCTCAAAATGGTAAGATGTGGGCAGACTTAAGAAATATACCTTTCTAATTCCCAGGCAATTTATGTGTGTATGCCTAAGTATCCAATTAGCAGGCACAGATGCCATTTTGCATTAAAAATATAAGGTTTTACAACTGCAAACCAGCTGTGCCCATAAATTTCACCAATCACTTTGCAAAGGTCTACCAAGAATTTGGACCTGAATATTTTATAACTATTTCCCTCAACATTAAAAGAATCAAAAATTGATCAGCAATTTTTTTTGTCTGGTAAAATATTTTCCTCAAAGAAGAATAGGAAATAACAACATATGTGCAGTGATAAGCCTCACAGAAATCAATGGAAATAGATTGTTTCTGACCCACAAAAAGTCTACGTTGAACAACTGCTCTTTCTAGTGGAATTTTTTTTTTTTTTTTGCAATGACAGGAATATTCTATATATCTCCTTTTCATTACTGTAGCTACTTGACAAATGTGATAATTGAACACTTAAAATGTGGCTAACGCAAGTGTCAGAGTATATTCTTACTTTTATTTAATTTTAACTAGTTTAAATAGCCACATGAGGCTAGTGGCTACCACACTAAGCAGCATATTCCAAATTATTCATGCTGTTACTATATCAATAAACAAATGACAGTCTGAGTCAAATAGAAACCTGCTGATTTCTAGCCATGTGACTCTATACAAGTTAACCTGTATGAGGCCATTTATTTAATAGGGCCAACAATAATGGTTCTTCTCATATTGCTGAATAATTAAAAGCATAATGTATTTAAATTATTGGGCCTCTTGTCTGAAAAAAAGTAGGTTTTTAATCAATGTTTTTTATTTTCCCCTAACTTTTTTATTTTCTCTTTTCTTTCCTTCCTCTTTTAGATAGAGAAGAAACACCAAGAAAAGTAGCAAATATACAGTATCCTCAATATATTGCCCCATATCCAATAAGGGATATTGCTATACCTGTTACTTCATTGTGTACTTTGTTCTAAATCAAAATTTTACATGAAGGTTCTCACAATCTATCCTAACGCACAGGCAACATTTAGGAAATAATACGACACAGTCAATGTAAACTGTGCAGGATAGTCGTGGTGGCTCATGCTTGTAATCCCAGCACTTTGGGAGGCCAAGGAGGGTTAATAAGTTGAGATCAGGAGTTTAAGACCAGCTTGGCCAACACAGTGAAACCCCATCTCTACTAAAAATACAAAAATTAGCTGCATGTGGTGGCAGGAACCTGTAATCCCAGCTACTTGGGAGGCTGAGGCAGGAGAATTGCTTGAACCTGGGAGCCGGAGGTTGCAGTGAGCCGAGATTGTGCTATTGCACTCCAGCCTGGGTGACAGAGCAAGACTCTGTCTCAAAAAAATAAATAAATATTAAATAAATAAACTGTACTTATTTCTCTTCTTGTTCTTTAATATTTGCAGTATTAAAATTTGATAAAAAGAAAAATTGTCCAAATACTTCTTGAGAGAAAAATGATTGTCATTGGACCTGGAAGAATAGGTTTAGAAAGTGAAATGTCATAGAGAAGGAAAACAAAATGGGGGAATAATTGCATATAGTTTACATTTTTAGTTTTGATATGCTTAACAAATGTTAGCAGAGCTTAATTATCAATGTGTAGAAACTTATTTGTTCAAATGAAGGAACTAAGGCCTCTAGGAAGATGTGACTCAAATAGAACAATGAAAACTCCCAGCTCTCCCATCCTCCTCCTTTCCCAGGCCTTCCTGCTTCACAGCTATTTGGGAAGAAGACATACCCACCAGTGGCTGTTTTATCTTGTTGTTTCTTTATATTCTCCTCACCCCAATGTGTTACTTCTTTTCTTCCCTTTGTTCTGTATTTTATATTTATTTTCTTTTCAATTATACTCCTTTTTATTTGTTTATTTGCTTGTTTGTTTTATTTTTATTATTATTATTATTATTTTGAGATGGCATCTGGCTCTGTGGTTCAGGCTGCAGTACAGTGACATGATCTTGGCTCACTGCAACCTCCACTTCCCAGGTTCAAGCAATTCTCTGCCTCAGCCTGTGAGTAGCTGGGATTACAGGGGCCTGCCACCACACCCAGCTAATTTTTTTTTTTTTTTTAATATTTAGTAGAGACGGAGTTTCACCATATTGTCCAGGCTGGTCTTGAATTCCCGACCTCGTGATCCACCCATCTCGGCATTCCAAAATGCTGGGATAACAGACAAGAGCCACCACGCCCGTCCTGACTGTTCCATTTTCTCAATGCATTTTCTCTAGGTATAGTCAACACGACTTAGTGACTTTGTTTAAAATGTTGTGTTTCATGCTTGACAGGAGTTGGAAGAGAGCTTTAAGTAGTTGATTTGTACATAAAGTTTTCACTTTCTGTTTCAATCCACAGGAAAGGTGATCAAAGAAACTAGCCATGTAACTAAAACCACCAGAAACTCTTGGTCTGTTTGGGGACAAATGGCCATTATGAACATGAGAATACATGTTTTTACTAATGTTGAGAACCTGAATGACTCTAATTTACAATTTTGATTGTGCACCTATTGAAGGAGGAAAGTTATCCCACAGAAGAAATGAAACATGTAGCTAGCATTTTGCAAAAGTATAGGAGAACATACTTTCTTATAAAGAAATTGAGTAGAACATGCACCCACACATAAATGTGGGAGCTTCAAAGAAGTGGATCACAATATAAAGAATAACTAAGGAATAGCAAGACCCTGACTAGAGACTAGCTTCAAGGTATAGAACAGCATGAGATAAAAATAGGATGAGTAGACATAAAAGAGTCAAAGGTCAATGACAATGGGGTCCTAGATGGCTTAAGGAAAATGTTGTTTTTCACCTCCCTGAGATTTATAGTTTCTTCCGAAGTTCCTAGTAAAGCACAACTAGCACCCCCGCCCCCGGGAATTCTGCAATGTCTTTGCATATAGATGTGCACACCTCTTAACACCTAAGACATTCCATTTAGTTGTTAGCTCTTGAGTCCAGTGGTTCTCAATCATTTTTTCAATTATCTTCATAAATTTCAGGTTAAAAAAATTTGAATGGATTAAGATGTTCTCACCTGACTAAGATTGTCAAGATGTTGAGTTTAAGCACAAACCTGGGTGAAGAGCCTCTCTGTAGGACATGTTTGAGATCTGGGTGTTTTTTTTCTGCCTGATTTGTTACTCATTAAACATGGCCTTTAGGAAAATATGGGTGACCCAACAGCAAATTATTGACTCAGATCAAAGGTAAAAGATAAAGAAATAAGGAGGATACCAAGATCCAAAAGAAAATGTTCTTACTGCTGTTCTCTGATATTTGCACATTTATTTAAACCTACTCATAGAATTTGCATATTACTAATTCTGTCCACTTCTCTCATCAGCTTTTGGAAAGACATCATGCAAGCATTATATTCTCCATTTAATAGATGCAGAAACTAACATCCAGCAACTAAGTGGGGTGTTCAAGGTCCCTCAGCATAAGGAAGGCAGAGAGAAAACTAAAACTCTGTTCCCTTTTCATAATGCAGTTTTTTTTCCCCTCTGGTGGTCTCATATTAAATTGTGCAGGTAACGTAAAGGAATACAATCCAAATAGACTCCAGGTAGGTGGGAGACCTTCTTATATCAAAGATGTCTTTATCTTAGAAGGCAGGCTTTTGTTTTTAAAGCCTGGCATATATTTTTTTTCTTTTCTTTCTTTCTTTTTTTTCTTTTGTTGCAGTCATTAAAATGTGCCACTGGTACCCTGTGTGCTGACTGTTCATGGGTTTCTAAGAAAGGCATTGTTATTTATTATGTTCAAGAGGGTTTGTGGAGGAATAAATTGCATACACATAGTGTGATGGCAGCTGGCAGTCAACTGCGACTGCTGTTGTGCACTTCACAACATGTTTTATGTGGCTGGGAACATTTACATTAAGGTCAATTAGGTTGCCAAAATAGAGAATCGCAGCTGAGGGATGCTTAGTGGAGTGCATTGGTGTTTGGCAGGGGAAATGGAACTGATAATCCTACATGTGCTTGGTCTGCCAGCTGGTGGGTGGTCCCAGCCTTGCTGCTGGAACACTATTCAATTCAATTCAGCAAATATTTATTGAGTAACTAGATTGTGCAAAGCACCAGGCAAAGTGCTCACGGAGCGGCAAGTCAGCACAAACCATGGCTCCAGTCTTAGAAAGGTTTTAGATAACAATAGGTCCCAATATCTAGCAACAATCACATGATCAACATATATTAGACATTGTTCTAAATGTTCTATATGTGTTTACTGCCTTAACATTCATAGCAACATTCTAAAATAGGTGTTCCTATTTCCTTATTTTATCAATGAGGAAACTTGGTTGGTGAGGTAGAAGAGTCATTTGTGCTTTTGAAATAGTTTTTATAATTTTCTCTTTCTGGGCATATGACAGATGGCATTTCACTGTCACTTTGAAGTTGGGTGTGGTCATTTGTCTGGCTTTAGTCAAAGATATGTGAGCAGCAGTGATGAGTGTCACTTCTTGGGAAGGTGTTTAAGAGGTAGTGTACAACTTTCCTGCTACCATGAATGAATTAGAGCAGGGACATTGCTGATATAAAATACTCACAAAGTAGAATGTAATTTAAGCCTCTCAGATTTTTAAGTTGTTTATTGGTAGCAACATAATGTAGAATGGACTGTCTAATAAAAGGTAAGATCAAGAATAATAGACATGTGAGGTTAATTGTCAAAAAACATAGTGCACGACTAAGTTTCAATGAAAAATAGCAATAATGAAAGCAGCTGCCATTTTTTAAGTGTTTGGCAAGGTACTCAGCTCATTGCGTACATTTTCTTTAGTACTCAAAACAAACCCACAAAATAGCAATCTACATTTTATAGATGAGAAACAGAAGCTCAGGGAGGTTAGAAGAACTACTTAAAATAATGTAAGAAGACAGAGAACTATGAAAAAATCCCGGTCTTTTTTATTTCCAAAGCTCACACTGCTCCTAAAATAGTCTGGAAAGAGCTTCTGAAAATCACTCACACTTCAAGGCTCTTTTCTTTCTTCCCTTTTCTCTTCTTTCACATTTCTACTTTTTCCTCCTCTCTCCCTTTTCTCTCACCTTTAATTTCTTTTTCCTTCCCATCATTTTCTCCTACTTCCTACCTTCTCATTCTATCCAGATACTTATTGTGCATTTTCTTCCTGCTCATGTAAGAGGTGTGGACTTTTCCTCAATGTTGTCTTCCCATTGCCATTCCTTGATGGAAGTAATTCTTTTTTTTTTTTTTTTTTTTTTTTTTTTTTTTTTTTTAGATGGAGTTTTGCTCTTGTCGCCTAGGCTGGAGTGCAGTGGCACAATCTCAGCTCACTGCAACCTCTGCCTCCTGGGTTCAAGTGATTCTCTTGCTGCCTCAGCCTCCCAAGTAGCTGGGACTACAGGTGCATGCCACCACACCCAGCTAATTTTTGTATTTTTAGTAATTCTTTTATCTCCCCTCTTGAACCCTGTTTTTCTGTTTGTTGCTTTGTGTGATTTTCTTTCTAGCTATCACCACCTGACAAAATTGGACACCAACTCTCAGCCAAATAATTTATGCCATTATATTATTTTTTTTTTCGTCTTGGTTCTTTTCACACCTGGCTAACTGCAAAGTTGAACATAATCTCCTAATATTTTCAATGACCATGTTAATGCCTACAACTAGGAAAAAGCAAAAAGAAATTTTGAAAGACAGCAATAAAGAAATTAGTGTTGAAAGATAGTATAAAAGTAGTGATAATAAATTTCATGGTTTTCTTCTCACTGTCTTTTAGAATTTTCTCATTAGTCAGTTAGGTTAGATTCTGAGATGTTTTCCTTCCCTCAAGAGAATCAGCTCTTCCTGTGCTAAATTGGCATAACACTATATAAAGATCACCAGAGTTAAGGCCAAATTTGAGTTATGGAATTATAGTCCTTACGTAACTCCTTTATTTCTTTTCATAAAATTGGTGACTAGAAACTTTCTCCATTCTTACAATGTTCTACATTTCCACTCTAGAACTTCCTTAACAATTGTGGATTCTTTTTGGAATCCATGATTCAGACTGGTTAGAGAAAATAGAGAGAAAGCCTTCCCCCTCTTTTTTTTTTTTTTTTTTTTAGGCCAAGCCTCCCTCTGTCACCCGGGCTGGAGTGCAGTGACGCGATCTCAGCTGACTGCAGCCTCCATCTCCCAGACTCAAACCTCCGAGTAGCTTGGATTACAGGCACATGCCCTCACACCTAGGTAATTTTTATATGTTTCGTAGAGACAGGGGTCTCACCATGTTGGCCAGGCTGGTCTTGAACTCCTGACCTCAAATGATCTGTCTGCCTTGGCCTCCCAAAGTGCTGGGATTACAGGCATGAACCACCACATCCAGCTCAAGAAAGCCATTTTTTTAATCCATAATGTGTCACAGTAATATTTGCCATATAATATTGAAATTGTGTTTTGCCCCCACAAAACTGTGAGTATGTTTACAGTGAACATCAAGATCTTCACATTGCCATCCATGTGCCTAGCTCTTCCCCTGGGACATGGGTGGCCCTCGGTAACTGACTGATAAGGTGAACTAAACTGATACTTGAAGGTTGTTCCTCCCCTTGACTACCGTTCATTCCACACTGCCTTCTATTTTTGAGAGGTGACTTTAGTTTCTACTCACCTCACTTCCTCAAAATTCTCTTTTCTCCACAAAGTGTCTCTTTTTCAAAACCAAGGTTGACAATATATTTACTAAGTAGTCATTAATTAATTATTCCAAGCCGAGTAGATTTTCTCGGTGCACTTTAAAGGGGCTGGCTTCTTTCCTATTTTCCTAAGTTAATTTTGTATGAAATTCTCATTAGCTTCTTGAAGAGGGCACTAGCAACTGGAAGCCTATTGCTGTGGTTTAAATGTGTGCCGTTCAAAATTCAGGTGTTGCCAATGTGATAGTACTAACAGCTGAAGGCTTTAGGGGTAATTAGGACATGAAGCTCCTTCCTCAAGAATAGGATTTAGACCCTTATAAAGTGGCTTCACGCAGCATTTGGTTTCTTGCCCTTTTGTCTCCTGCCATGTGAGGACACAGCATTCCTTTCTTCTGGAGGATGCAGCCTTCACTAAATAGCCAATCTTGTAAGGGCCTCGATCTTGGACTTTTCATTCTGTAGAACTGTGAGAAATAAATTTCTTTTTAAAATAAATTACCTGGTTTGTGATATTTCACTATAACAGCAGAAAATGGACTAAGACATCCGTGTTTTCTAAGACTCCCAGTGAACTCAGCAAAATAGGTCTTTTTCTAGCCTAAAATGGCCTCAATGCTTTTATTCAACAACAAAAAATAACTTGCATTAAGTTTTTCTGCTTCAGGTCACATGACTCATTTATCTACCAGATTCTCAGGTCCGTGCTCTCCAAATTCTCCTTTGAAAAAAAGAAAATGATTTCTACAATCTACTATTACAGTTTGGCAAGATAAGAATATTTAAAGCATATTAATAACAAATATTGTGAAGATTCAAAATCATTATTTTTAAAGGGATGACTGTATGGTTGATCTGAGCAAAAGTTTTGGAATTAAACAGGCTTAGGTTAAAATCCTGATTGAGCCATCTGTCAGATGTGTTCAAGTTACTTTATCTCTGAGTCTTCAGTTTTTCATCTATAAAATGGTAATAAAATACAACTCAAAGATTCCCATCATGATTAAATGCAATAACACCTGGAATGTTGTACTTCTATAATAAATGGTAGCTCTTGTTATTATAATATGATTCTTGTAAGCAATACTTGAAGAATTAAGATCTGAGAGAAGTAAAATAATCAAGGGAAGCAGGATTCCTTAGGTCCCTCCCAAGAACCATCTCTCTTTTTTTTTTTTCCTTCTTTGTAAGATGTAGAAAAATCCATCCACTAGGATAGGATCTGATGGAAAAGAATGCCTTTTTGTTTTGTCTTCACCGTGGGTGGATTTTGATAAATCTTTGGTCAATTAGAAGCTGAAATTTGTATCCTTCTTACAGAAGTCTCCTCTCAAGTCTCTTCACACAGATGCCTGCAGTATTAGGACCTATCCAAATGTCCAGACTCCTTTCAGTATTAGATGACCAGAAGAAAATAGAGTCAGCAACCCTGCAGTCTGCCCTAAATAACTCATCTCAATAGCTTCCATCAGAGCAATATCATGAAATAACACATTAAGTCATTTCCTAACAACTTAACACCAAATTCAGAAATAAATTATAACAAAGGTGGAACAAAGTTGGAATTCTTGCTAGTTTATACCTGCAGTATCCATTGCAATGGACATATTTTTTTAGTATCGTCCCAGTAGAGTGTTCTGCAATCTCAAATGGAAGAAGTTGTTTCCCAGGGTACATTTGGAAATATCTGGAGAAATTTTGCTTGTCATAATGGAAGGAAGGGGATGCCACTTGTATCTGGTGTTTGAGGCCAGCAGTGTACTAAATATCTCATAATGCTCAGGACAACCTCCCTATCATAATAATCATTCAGCTTCAAATGTCAGTGGTGCTTAGGGTAAGAAGCACTGTTACAAAGTCTGTATACACTTATTACCAACCCTTCAATATCAGGTTTGATCTGGGACTCGTTGCCACACTTCAAATCTCTTGGGTCAATGTTTTAGTTTGTTCTTACGTTACTAAAAAGAAATAAAAAAGAAATACCAGAGACTGGGTAGTTTATAAAGTAAAGAGGGTTAATTGGGTAGCAGTTTCACAAGGTGTACAGAAAGCATGATGCTGGCATCTACTGGACTTCTATGAAAGTCTCAGGAAACTTACAATCATAGTGGAAGGCCAAGGGGGAGGGAAGTATCTCACATGATAAGAGCAGGACCAAGAAAAGAGTTGCCAGGGGTGCTACACATATTTTTTTTTTTTTGAGACAGTCTTACTTTGTTGCCTAGGCTGGAGTTCAGTGGTGCAATCTTAGCTCACTGCAACCTCCACCTCCTGGGTTCAATTTATTCTCCTGCCTCAGCCTCCCAAGTTGCTGGGATTAGTAACCTATTTCATGAGAACTAATTTGCTGTCATGAGCACAGCACGAAAATGATGGCGCTAAACCATCGGTGAAAAATCACACACTTGATTTAATTACCTCCTACTAGGTTCAACCTCCAACACTATGGATTACATTTGAACATGAAATTTGGGTGGGGACACAAATCCAAACCACATAAATCAGCAAAACTTCATTTCCTTTCTTCCACAGCAGAAAGTCATACTTTCTTGTTTTTTTCTTCTTGAATCCCCTGTCTCAAAGTGCTCCCTGGTAGTTTCTGTCTGTTCTCTGTATCTCTGGGTAGTGGATAGTAACATTCATGGGCAAAGATAAAAAATGGGGCCTCAAATTTTAGTCCAGTCCTTTTAGTAAGTGTATTAGCCCATTTTCACACTCCTGATAAAGACATATACGAGATTGAGTAATTTATGAAGGAAGGAGGTTTAATTTACTCACAGTTCTGCAGGGTTGGGGAGGCCTCAGGAAAATTACAATTATGGCAGAAGGTGAAGCAAACACATCCTTCTCCACATGGTGACAGGAAGTAGTACTGAGCAAAAAGAGAAAAAGCCGACTATAAAACCATCAGATCTCATGAGAGCTCAATTACTATCACAACAACAGCAGCATAGGGATAATCACCCTCATGATTCAATAACCTCCTGCCAGGCCCCTCCCATGACATATGGATATTATGGGAATTATAATTCAAGATGATATTTGGGTAGGGACACAGCCAAACCATATCAGTAAAACTCTATTATACATAAGAATCCAATAATTTTAAGGATCTAATGATAACCTTGCATTTCCAAAAAGTAGATCCACAGAAACTATGTCATTGAGATGTTCATATTTAATGAAAAAATAAATTTCAAATATCTTACATTTGGAAAATGCTATGATGAAATTAGACAAATTTCTTTACTAAAGGGCTTTTTTGGGCTTTTAATATGATATTATGTCTTGAGAATCCACAAGTAAATGATATATGAATATTCCTTAAATATATTCCATCTCAAAAAAATTGTTTTTAAAAAAGATAATCTTTCTGGACTCTTGCTCAGTAGTCTGCAACTTTGCAAGTTATGACTCATCTAACTTGCTCATTTGACTGAGACCCAGAAAGTGAAAGGACCCATTCCAGCTTACATGTTCAAGTTTTTCCAGGCAGGGGATCTTAATATAAGAGTGTTGATTCTGATTCACTGTTCTTTTCAATACATGTTGGTGACAAAAGAAGGTATTAATACTAGTAATGCATTCTGATGCTGCAAGCATTTCCACTTAATTGAATGTTTTCTTTAAAATTTAAGTACTCACACACTGACATAAGAATAACTATAAACTGGTGTATCATATGATGCCCTCTTCATGTATTTATTCTCATGCAATATTTTGGTTTACAACTAGGTTTACAAATGTTTGTTAACTTATTTATGCATGGCTAAACCAGCAATAGTTTTGTTAAGATTTCCCTAAACATTATCAGCTGAAAAAAAAATTATGCTTAAGTTGATTGGATTTACCTAGTTCTATGAACCAATAATATTTTGCATTCATATAATAATTCTTTGGAATTATTTTGTACTGGAGTGCACCTTATTTCACTAAAATACTTATTCTCACATTTTTGTTCTATGTGATGTTCTGGATCATTAAACACAGATTTTTAGAGTCTTACCCTGGGTCCACTGAAAGAAGAACTTAAGGATTAAAGGTAAGAAAAAAGAGAAAAGGAGGTAAGCAAAGAGGTGAAAATCGTGATGTGATATGCTATCTCGTGGCTACCACTCTGCAATGAGTTGCAAAGTTTTCTAACCTTTTTTAATTTATTTCTACTTTTCTACATTTTACCAACATATATTGCTTACTTTTTCAAATTTCTAATTTTTGATAAGATCTCAGCGTGATCCACTTTTATTTCCAAACTCAGCTACCAAATTTTCAAATTTTCTCTGACCTATTGGAAGGGAATTGATTTAATCTTTTTCTGAAGTTTCTAAGCGGCATATTGACATAGCTCTTAAATATTTATTTATTTATTTACTATTTTTTGAGACAGGGTCTCCCTTTGTTGCACAGATTGGAGTGCAGTGGCACGACCTCAGCTCACTGCAACCTCTGCCTCCTAAGCTCAAGTGATTCTCCTGCCTCAGTCTCTGAACAGCGGGGATTATAGACATGTGCTACCACGCCCAGCTAATTTTTGTATTTTTAGTAGAAATAGGGTTTTGCCATATCGCCTAGGCTGGTCTTGAACTCCTGGCCTCAAGGAATCTTCCCACCTTAGCCTCCCAAAGTGCTGGATTACAGACATAAGCCACTGCACTTAGCCTGCATATTTCATGAAACAGTCATTATATTTTATGTTTTATAACAGGATTTTCTTTGGACGTGTCTGATATTTCTATTAGATCATAGGAGTCCTAATTGGACAACTACATTCCCTTTTAAAAAATCTCTGGATTGCTCACAGCACTTTGGAGAGGGTCTTGCACATTTTCCATCCTCGATATAAATTTGCTAAATAATTGCTTGTTTAAATTTGTTCACACTTTCTTTCAATATACACATGTATAGTCTTTGTCTTTTTCCAGTCCTGACTTTTAAAAACTTTTTCTTAGGAAATTTCATTGATATAGGCAATTGAAGAAAATGCACACAACAAAATGTTTTCTTTATATAAATCTTAAAAAAGTGTTGCTGAAAGGAATAAGATGATGTAGTTAGAAGTACAGCAGGCCTATGTTTCTAGGCTTTGATACTAATTAGCTGAGCAACCTTGAGAAAGTCATCTTTCCTTTCTAGGCCTTCATTTTCTTATCTTTAAAATGAACTATAGTGTTTTCTATATGAGCTACCACACAGGAATTTTCGAAGGAACAAACACTATCACATAAATACATTTTGGAGGTGCAGAGCACCATATAATTGCAAACACTATCATGAGTAGAAAATAATAGAGTCTTTGAGTAGGGCAGCACTTTGAAAACATTTAGCCCAGTCATCTTACGTTAGTGATGAGTATACTGGATACTAGAAGGTTACAGAACTTGTTCAAAGTCACAGAATTGGTTGATGCCACAGCACAGAGAAAACACAAGAATTAAATCACCCACTTCTATTCCTTTTAAAATTCTACTCCCAGCTATCCAGCTCACCTGATCTCTCCTGATTATTAAATCATTTCTCTCCTCCCATCCCCAGTGCTCCTTTCTGTGGCACATGATTAATTTGCTCCGACTCTTTGAAGAGGTCAGAAACACTGTCATTGACATTTGTGTAAAATATTTCTACCCTTCAGTGATTCTAGGCTTTTAGGGTTTGACTTTAACCTGGTATCCCAGTCAGGTCCCTGGGTGGCTAGTCATCCTGGCTAGCATCTTCTTCTTCTTCTGGTCTCTCTATACTAAGCCAAATTGCCCTGAAAATCATAAATGAGTATCTTGACTTTGCTTATTTGATAACCTGACTCTGCACTTTATTTGAGTAATTCTCCCAGACAGACGGTGCCCCCAGCTATTTGGGCATTTAAACAGCACAGATGACTTTTCTGCTGTACAGTCTACAACTGCCAAAGTCAGCTCATGTCCTCAGCCCTTCCGCATTCTCTGAGATATTTTTGGTGGGTTATCATTCAGGCATTTTTACAAATGGAAGATTAGTTATTTTAATTGTGTACTTACAATACATGGGATCTTGAGCAGTAAAATTAAGGACAAAGTTTGTCAACAAATTCTAGCCTTCTGGTTTCTAGACATGTTACTTGGGTGCATAATACTATCTTTTGTAATTAATTTTCATTCATGTTGTTATTATTTTGAAAAACATGAAAAATAGAAATACCTTATTTATTAACCTACAACTCAATTTGTATTTTCTTTCATTCAAGGCAAGGATGTTATATTAGTTGCCTTTGAATCTCAACAGGCTATTATTTCTTTTGACAGTGAAAAAAGTCAGAAAATCCAAGCACTTTCCTTTGGCAGTAGTCAGATGAAACTCATATATACAAAATGGAATGAAAAACTGTCTGATGAGCTAGACTTGAGGCAGGAGGACAGGCATCATATATCTTATTGTATTATTTGCCTTCCTTGGCCCTCCAATAACTATTCCCAATTTTGTTTTGCATCATCTGTTCCCCAAAATATACTCCTTAGGCTTTTATATTTATAGGTCCTACTTTCCTTTTCATTCCTTTTATGTTCTTTTTTTCCCGTTTCTTCCCTCCCCAATTATTCTATGGAGGTTTTTATTGACTTTGGCCTTTGATAGCTCTATGTATTTGAAAGCAGCCATTCACCACCTCCTCTGGAGAAGTACCAATAAAGTGCAAAACCATTATCACAAAACTGTTTCTCAAAGTTTTGTCACATCTCAGACAGCTTCATGAAGATATGCTGAATGGATTTGTTTTGTTTGTTTTGCTTTAGGAATTGCTAAGGGCAACAGGCAGTCCTGAAAGGGATTGTAAATCATGAGTTACTGTGACACATCTTATTTGTTGCAGTGGGTATTTGCTTTCTTTGGGCCAAAAAATTCAAAATTTTGTTCAAAACTATTTTTCGATGTCCCATGCCATATCAGAAAAATGGTGCATGTCTTCTTGCCTGAAATGGAGAAAACTCTCTAAATTGCTTTTAAATAATGTCCAATCTCAGGCCAACAAGCACTGTATTAAGTAGCAACAGACTGCTGTGAGGAGAGAGAGACAGAGAGAGGCAGAGACAGAGACAGAAATTCTAGAATATGCAAAAACAACAAATTCTAGAAGGCTATTACAAAATGGAAGCAACAACTAACATCAGCCAAGGTAGATCATCTGAATACATAGACTATCTAAGTAATGCTCATTGTGTTAGGTCTTTTTTTAGGAAACTCTGTGGTGTTCAGACAGGCCACTGGGAGTTCTACTTGCACAGTTTTACTCTGACATGGTGGGCTGCTGTTTAGGCAGTATCAATATATTTGCAGTGATGGAAGATGTTTGGGTTTATTCTGAGTGGAAGATGATTTATTTTTGTTTGTTTGTTTGTTTATCTGTACTTTGGAAATCCTGACAGAGGAGCCTGAAGCTATCTACACTGAGCATTGATCTGTGCATCAGCAAGTTTAGAGCTTAAGAGGGAAATCCAATCTGGAGCACAGGCCTTCTACAATGTGATCATCGTGCCCTGTGTGAGGGCCACCATGCAGTGGGCCCTGAGAACATGGTGTGAACAACAATGAAAAAACGTTCTTGACCTCAGAGAGTTGAGGTCTGCTACAATAGGAAAGAAAATAGGAAGCAGTGTCTACGTTTCAGATGGAAAGGAGACAGTCAGAGGGACTTAAAACAATAACAACATAGTGATATGGAATTCATGAAAGGGGGTGTGATGAATAAGCAATTTTTCAACTGTATTCACTTTCATAGAGTGTTTTAGGAAGGTAAATATTAAAAAGAAGATATCAAAGTAAATGAAATTAGAAATACACATTTCATTTTGTGAAAACACAATTCTTTGTCTATCCTAGAAGGACTCTATCAATAACAAACATAGCTCTCCATGAGACATCATGACTCTCTAAAAGATGCTTACTGTACAGATGACTTTTTTTTTAATTTACAGATTTTTTTCTGAATACTTTTAGTGTTTATGTCTGGTATACATTTCATCCTATATTATCTTACACTTTTATCACTCATGGAACATTCAACAATTCTTTACTAGTTGGTTGGTGAAAGCAAAATGGATATACATTTCTCCTATTTGGCAGACATTTTTTGGAGGGTGTAAATTTAATAAATATATACTGAGAACTTTTTATCTGCATCCTATACACAAGATATTGCACACATACTAACAGAATAGTACAAATGTCATATAACTAACATATAACTAATATACATAAAAAGTAAATAACAATTCAAGGCAATCATAGCATGTAGACAGTCAGGTTTCTGTTAGATTCATTAGTTCTTTCATTCACTCTTCAAATTATTCATTTGAAATGTATCTTCAAATTTCATTCAAAATCTAAGGTTCTCTAATTGTATAGTATGGCTTCAAATCCATTCACTTGAACTCTTCTTTATGTGTGTGTTCTCTTTCCAAACAGCCCTAAGAAGAGAGGTCAGAGGACATGATTTCTCTGTGAATAGTCTCTGAAACTCCGGGAAGCATGCTGTGAAAGCAAGTAGCTTTCTCTCCATGGCTACTGGCTAAATAAAATCAGTGTGTATAGGCACATAAACATATAAATAGAGATACATAAATACATGTACTTTATAAATGTTGGGTCTATATCTCAGCAATATTTTGTCTCTTATTCTGAATTGAGTCATTTATCCCAAGTAGTCTTTTGCTAAACTATAGAATAAAGTTTTGGGGCATTGTGATATATTCAACTTCATGCAGCTATTTTGATGCCATCATTTTTATCCAGGGAGTTATTTGTAGAACTTTTTCTAAATTTGGTCCAATTAAAATATGAACTCATTGCATTTCTTTGCTTTTACTTATTAGGGAGAATACATAAGCGAAGTCATGATTATCAGCCCATTCTTGATCCTATCTCCAACACAATCCCCATCCCCTGAGTGAGGTGGACAAATGAATTTTCCCCTTGTGCCTTCATTTGTATCTATTCTTACTTCCTGTCTATTCAAAATTATCATAATTTTCAGTCCAAATGACAGAAGAAGCTAGTCTGATTGGCTTATATAATTACTGTTAACCTTATTGAGTAGAGTCATTTATGACTGAACATGCCATTGTTCATCATGAAAACTATGGCTTGGTTACCTTTCAATAACAAAAGCAGCTAATCCTGATATAATCAGTGGCCAACTCTGCCTGTGGGACACCTCACTACTTATTTCACAAGCATTGGTCTGTGGATAGGGCATGTTCACAAAGAAAGAGATTTTGGGTATAGCTTGGCTAACCATAGGTGCTAATTTGCCTAAAACAGCACCTGCTGTTTAGCTCTCCCAGCTATCTAGCTCAACAATCCTTTCTCAAGTGGTAATGTAGATGCACTGTCCTTTGTGTCATTGGCTGCCATCTTCTTACATACAGTTTCAAGGATGCTTCTATCTAAAATGATCAAACCTAAACACAATTATTGCCTTCTAATAGGGATGCGATTCAAAGCCATCTCTGGTTATTATATCCACAGAGAATATCACAGGATTCTTTAAATGTTGTTTGTCTTGGAATCCACAGTCTCCATATGTTGCATACTTTTACTTTAGTTCCATCATAATTCCACCCAGATGTTATCAGATCTTCTATAAGCTATGGACTGCATACTAAATTGAGTTACCAACATAGTTAGTGAAGAGAGGATAATTAGAACACATGTAAACACATATGAACAATGGCAATAATAACTGGGCACAGATGAAAGCTGTAGCCCTTTTTCTATTTCACAACACTTTAGCAGGTTTTTTGTTTCTTTTTTTCTCCAAGGCATATTCTTATAGTCTTTGGCTTTCATCCATAATCCCATTTGGCCATAACTCTTAATATAATGGCATGAGACAAATCCCTGGTTGTTCAGAATCCAAGGTCTTTGTGGTCTTGCCTATGCAATGCAGTGGTAGTCTGTTGTTAACTTGTACCACTGATCATGGTCATACGAGAAGCAGAACAGAGATCCCTCAAGTCCCAAATTCACCTTCTATGAAAATTCACACCTAAGATTTCTGCATAGCATGATAGCACCTTTGTTCACTTATTTCTCTAAAATTAAGGAGTTTTGACATTGTTAATATGCAGTTTTAGTTTCCAACTTAATGAAATGTATGTTTTTTCTCTAGGTTGAATGATACTTCTTTTGCCTTTTATCACTGTAGAGGAGCAGGAAGCAAAGATTTTGAAATTTATTCATTAAGAATAATCATGAGAGATTAAATCCAGCAGCTCCAAAGCACGGTCTCAAGATTCAAATGTTGCAGAGAAAAAAAAAGAGATGATGTTTCAGACTTCAGACCACATCTAAGAAGACAAATTCATCAGGAAAACCTCATGAATCCCATTTTAATAAAGATACTTCACTTCTAGAGCAGTCAGCATTGGTTGCCAATCCTAATATTCATTTTTCTATCCGACTTTATTAAAAGAATTTAACTTGTATTCAACTGCCCATGCCTCAGGGAAGCTAACACTATTCTAAGTTTTTGTTTGTTTGTTTGTTTTGTTTTGTTTTGTTTTGAGACCAGGTCTCACTGTATTACCCAGGCTGGAGTACAGTGGTGCAATCACAGTTAACTGCAACCCTGATCGCCTGGGCTCAATCAATCCTTCCACCTCAGCATCCCAAGTAAGCTGTATGTGCCACCAAATGTGGCTTTCTTTTTTATTATTACTATTATTATTTGTAGAATGAGGTCTCACTGTGCCACACAGGCTGGTTTCAAACTCCTGGGCTCAAGTAATCCTCTGACCTTGGCCTCCCAACGTACTGAGATTACAGGTGTGAGCCACTGTACCCAGCCTATCCCAAGTTCTTAAGCATAGGCTGGGTGCCGTGGCTCACGCCTGTGATTCCAGTACTTTGAGAAGCCAAGGTGGGTGGATCACCTGAGGTCAGAATTTAACCCGCCTGGCCAACATGGTGAAACCTTTTCTCTACTAAAAATACAAAAATTAGCCAGGCATAGTGGGGGGTGCCTGTAATCCCAGCTACTCGGGAGGCGAAAGCAGGAGAATCGCTTGAACCTGGGAGGTGGAGGTTGCAGTGAGCCTAGATCATGCCACTGCACTCCTGCCTGGAAGACAAATGAAAAAAAAAAAAAAAAAAAAGTGTAGTAATTCCATTGCACTTACCAGTAATTGGTTTAAGGGTGAACATACAACATAAACGGTAGCTGTGTTGAAGAGCTTCTGAAAAACAAGAAAAACAAACAACAAATATATACATGAGGTATTGCTCACTCTGAAAAAAAGGGACAAGAAAATGACTTCTGCTACATGTTGCTTTGTTTCCATTGTATGTAATATCAGCAGTCCTTTGAAAATGAAAGGGAGATAGGGGTTTCACTTAGAGGAAAACCTGGAGGGCAAGCTCCCAGCCCTGCAGGGAATGTGTCTGTCCTACTAAGAAATGAGCCCAAAGTATGAGAAAACTCAGAGGAAGATAAAACCAACCCTCCGTTGGTGAGCTGTAAAATGTCTCAGAGAAAGTTATTTTTTTCAAATGAAAATTAAATATTAGTTCATCAAGGACAAGTATGGCAGGAAAAAGTGATTCTCAAGTAGAAGGAATAGAATATGTAGAGGTGAAGAAGCTTAAAAGAGAATGTCAAAGTAGAGAAAATTTTTCAGTGGATTATTTAGGGAAGAATGAGTCAGAAAATAAAGCTAGAAAAGTTGTTCAAGACCAGATCCTGGGGGTCATATTAGGAGTTGCTTTAAAGGGTGTGAAATTCAAATACAACTGATGAGGACAAGTTGAAAGTGCTTCAAGATTATACATATTCAGATTCACTGTTAGAAAATTTCTTGAAAGAATGAATAGGACAATGCAGACTTAGGAACAGGGAAAACCACGAGCAGGCAGTTAAAATAGTAAAATAGGAGAAAAGTGAGGGAGCTAACAGAAGAAATTGGTTTCACTTAATTAACTCTTGCTTTTTAGAAAATTTTATGCCCTGCAGCTCATACAATACCACTTGGATTTGAAACCTGGTTTCATTTCTGCCAATTTCTATGGCAAGTCTTTTTATAAAATGCTCACAAATATTTAAAGTTTTCAACCTAGGATAACTAACAACTCTAATTTTTGATATTCTTTCTCCATTCTTAAAGGATAGCATCAATTGCCTTTATGTTGTTTTTCCTCTTTCCTAAATTACATTGAAAACTTCTGCCAAAGGCATAAAATCATCATTTAAAAAAAAAAAATCAGTCAGCCCATCTGTTGCAGAAGTGCCACCTTCCCTGACAACTGCTAACACATTTTTCTCCCTCTCTGGCAGTAAGTGTTGCTTCTAAATTGCCCAATAGAGTCTTTGAGGGAATCTCAAATTCTTCCCCCAGCCTTTTTGGTCTCACTCTTCTAAAACGTAGGTAAGACTTAGGCTAGGTAGATGGAAAATACTTTCTTATCACATAAATATTTCTTTGAAGTTTGGCATAACTTACTCTTTTAAACTCTCAAAATGATCATTATATCTTCACTTCTCTTAGCTTTGCATGAACTTTGCTCTCTACACAGACTATACTAGCAGGCTTTGATTAGCCATAGTACATTAGACTGAGGAAAGAGGAGCCCTGGTCTTGGACCCGGACTTTAGAGAGCACCTTTGCAACCCTTCTCTGGCATGGCAAGTGGTAGGTGTCCATAAAGCTGTACAGATGTGCTCGATTAGAGCCAGTATTCCTCATCTGGATTATGCTCCACATATCTGCGACCTTGGGATTTTTAGCCTAAACAATCCCAGCCTCTTTTCCAGACTGTATGGATCTCTTCACTAAATCTTACTTCTAAGGAAATGGCCATTGTACTCACCCTTGGGGAAGGGATGATCGTAGGGTAACTGTTTGCAACAGGTAGAGACGGAGTTTAACGTTCAGACTCTCAGCTTGATTTTCAGGGTGTCATACTCCTAGTACAGAACACTGAAAAGTTAAATAATTCTAAATTCAAATGTATTCTTCCAGGTTCCTATGAAGGAATATTTTTCAACATAGGAGGATCAAATAAAATTTGATAGTTTATTTTGTTTTGTTTTGTTTTAAAAAAGTAAATATTTAACATATGTTATGTAGGTCTCCATTTGTACTATTGCTTCAGGAATCACATGTGGTAGGAAGTAGTAAATTATGAAGAATGATTTGGTGGGTTGTAGACAGCTCTCTTGTTCTAAGATGTTCCTCTATAGCTAAGTTGCTACAGCTGAAATCCTACCATCATTGTCCCTTGTTCAAACGTAAATGCACCTGAGGGTATCATTTCTGTGGTACTGGCATATCTAAATTCTTTCCAGATGGTAGTTTTAGAGAATATGTTTTAATAAATGGAAGATAGAAAAGCTATGAAAACAGATGATGGCTGTGTGGGTCTGAGAAAGACTCAGGGGAAACCACAGAGAGGAAGGAACGATAAGGGGAACCCACAGAGAGATTGTGCACAACGTAGCGGATTTGCAGAGGTGATGGCTCCCAAAGGTTCAGAAAGTTCAGTTGCCTCAGATCATCATTTCTGACCTTCAGATTCCAAGTGCATTTTACTCATGTCTTCTGTGGGCCTGGTCCAGTGTTATTCTCAACTTCACAAGAAAGTAAAACGGAGGGGACAGGACTACTTTATCCAATACCATCTCCGGCACTGACAGGTTTCCAGCCTTATAAAAACAACTCTGTCCATGATTTTTTTCTTCTCTTGGATAGAGATATTTTCTGACAAAGCTTATTCTTGAGGCATTTTTGGTTGGTTTTACCTGTATTTTTTTTTTTTTCTTTTCTTTTCTTTGGTTTTTTTTTTTTTATCCTGTTTCTGAAACTCAGATAATAATGAGTTTGAAGGTGGGTTCTATAAAATAAAATGTTTTGTACATGAACATATAAATAGGCTGCTAACATTGTGTGTAGGGGTAGGGGGATGAGTTTGTGTTGGACTTGTAATCACAGTAAAGGCATATGCAACAGGAAACACCACTAACTAAAGGGCTGAGGTTGCTGTAATTGCTGAGGTTTAACACATGAAGGGGGCCACCCCCACCATTTTTAAGAGAACAATACACAGAAACAGAATTCAAATCGTTTATCAAAAACCAAGTCCCTGAACATCCTCCCCCAAGAAGCTGAAGGTTGGATATAACTCTGAGGTAATGGATGGTTTCAGGACAATTCAAAAAATCAGAGTAGACTTTTGGGGTAGAATTTTCCTTTTAGTGGTTGGATACGGACTGTTACCTATGAGATGCAAAAACAACTAAAACTGTGTTTTATCAAATTCAAAATTATTCTAAAATCAGCTATTAATTCAAATGGTTATTATAATAGAAATTATGATTGAATGTTTATACTTAATATGAAATAGTACATATCGAGGGCTTACCATATGCCTGCCTTGTATTACATAAAACATTACCTCATTTTAGTTCCACAACAATTCCCTAAGAGTTAGGTAAAATGTTTATTCTTGTGTATCGGTAACAATCAGGCAGGAAGACAGAACCTGTGACAGAGATCTTGAAATGGATGGAAGAAATGGAGTGGTAATGCCTGAATAAGGGATAAGTGGCTGGGAAGCTGTTTGGAAAGATGCCAGCAAAGCATACTGTTATAGGAAAGGGTCCCAATGCAGACCCAAGAGGGTTCTTGGATCTCACGCAAGAAAGAATTCAGGGCAAGTCCACAGAGTGAAGTGAAACCCAGTTTATTAAGAAAGTAGAGGAATAAAAAATGGCAACTCCATAGATAGAACAGCCCCAAGAGCTGCTGGTTGCCCATTTTTATGGTTATTTTTTGATTATATGTTAAATAATGGATGGATGATTTATGGCTTTCCTTTTTAGACCCTGTTGGTGGTGCTAATGGAAGGGTGGTAGTGGGAGGGCCGGAGGTGACTCTCGTCACCATCTTGGTTTTGGTGGGTTGTGGCTGGCTTCTTTACTGTAAACTGTTTTATCAGCAAGGTCTTTAGGAACTGTATTTTGTGCTTACCTCCTATCTCATCCTGTGACTTAAATACCTTAAACATCTGGGAATTCACCAAAATGAGTTTCAACCTCATTTTACCCAGCTCCTGTTTAAGATGGAATTGTTCTCGTTCACATGCCTCTGACAATACTACCAAAGACAAAACTTGTTGTTTCAGTTCCAGTCGCAAGTTATATATTCAATAAAAATAAAAACAAAAACATTGAGTACCTAATATATATTAGAGCCTCTATAGAAGGTCAATGTATTAATCTCTTCTCATGCAGCTAAGAAGACATACCCAAGACTGAGTAATTTATTTAAAAAAAAGAGGTTTAATGGACTCACAGATCCACAGGACTAAGGAGGCCTCACAATCATGGCAGAAAGCAAGTGAGGAGCTAAGTCATGCCTTACCTGTCAGCAGACAAGAGAGAGCTTCTGTAGGGGAACTCCCCTTTATAAAATCATTAGCTCTCATGAAACTTATTCGCTACTATGAGAACAGTATGGGGGCAACCACCCCATGATTCAATTATCCCCAGCTGGTCCTGCTCTTGACAGGTGGGAATGATTACTATTTAAGGTGCGATTTGGGTGGGGTCATAGCCAAACCACATCAGTCAAAATATGAAATAAGCATAATTCACCCTTCTTATAAGAAGCAGATATTCAAACATAAATTCAGATTTGGTGTGATAGTTGTTCAATAGAAGCATGTGCAATATCAAGGGAAGAACTAAGTAACTCAGCACATGGGGATAGGGAATAGCTTTGCAGGGGAGGAAACAAGGGGTTTAAATTTTAAGGGGCATAGGATAATAGCCACATATCTTAGAAGAAATGTTGCAGAAATGATTGGCAGAGTAAGTCACACAAAGCAGCAGGCTTTTATAATACCTAACTAAAATAGAAAAGAGTAACCTATGTTAGGACATGAAGTAACTTACATTAGGAAACATACACGTGAAACTGTTGTACATATATAATTGGCAAACTAACTTTTTAGAAAATAGTATTATTTTTGAGCCTATCAGATACAGTATTCTATGAGCCAAACCCTCTCAAACTTAAAAAGGAAAAAAAAAAAATAAGACTTAGATGCAAAGGAAGTTTGATTTCTTTCCTTCAACTACCTCTTGAATGTCCTTCTTGTTATTCACAACCCACTTCTCTCATATTACACGACCCTGAGCAAGGTGATACAATTCCAAGATAAATACATCCTCCCAAGCACTGAATAATACTTAATATTTCTCCTCAGGTGATAGGGGAAAAACGGGGTGCTGCTTGTCACCATTCAGATCTTAATAGTCAGGGAAGCTATATATACCCTGAAAAGACAAATGAGGTCAAAATAACATCTGAAAATAGCCAGAAGTTAAGTTCCATAATAGGAAGCTGTAAAGTGCTACCCAAACAGATGAACAAGAGAAATCAAGCAGAGAGAAGCAGAAAGGCTGCTGATTACTTTGCTCTAATATAAATCATTCTGTTTGGGGCTTTGTTGGTATTACAGTCTCTAGAGTGTGTGCTACGCTGGGAACCTCTGGTAGCATCTGATTAGAAAGGTGCAGTTGTCAGTGCATTTCTACTCTTCGGAAATGTGAAGTGATGAAATATCAAAGTCAATATTTTTGCCAATCTTCCCTGCCCTTTGCAAATCTTGCATCTCTCCAGGGGCCTGAAATCTGCCTGTCCTGGAGCAAATCCATGTGTGACTGCCAACAAAGCCTCTCCAAGGAGAGGCTGAGTGTTTGATTCCACATTGGGCAGACAAACACACTCCCCTGTGTTCTCCCCAGTGAGTGCAGGAAACTCCAGACAGAAACAGTGATGGAGTAAAAGATTCTGCAGGAATGAAGCAAAAGGCTCTGTTGTGATTTTATTTCCCAATTTTGTTTTTTTTTTCTTTATTTTTTAATAAAAATATTTAATATAAAACGTATGTTTTGAAGAAAATGATAAAAAATTAATTTGGAGCTTGGAGCAACATGGTAGAGGAAATTCTGCAAAATTCAGTAGAGTACAATTTGCCCCTCTTAATACCACTTTTAGTAGTGTCTTGTTCCTTTCATTTATTTACAAATAATTATGAGAAAGCCTGACTTTGCCCTGCCTGGCTATCCTACCAGTACCTTTGACTAGTATAGCCTCGGGCAATATGGAGTTTTCTTTTACTGATTTATTTCTCTTTTCATTTTTCTATCATCACTATCCCTTCCATGTGTACTTGTTTCCTATGTATTTGAAAATCAGCCATTGTAGAAATGTCAAGGTGATTACCATTTTCTGTGCTATGAGACTTCTCACATGATGTAGAACGAGGTTGTACCTATGCTGTAGATATCTGTCTACAGTAGTTGAGATATACTTTGAGTCCAGACTTGACAACAAGGAGTGAACTGCATGATTATCATTCAAGAATTTTGTTAAGTGTACCTGTTCTCAGGGCAAAGTCCTGGGATTCTGATCCTATATGTCTGTTTTGCAGCTCAGGAATCTGATTTTCGACATGTACTCTTAAGTGATACTGATGTAAGTGATCAAGATGCTGGTCTAGACTATCATGCTCAAATTCTTTAGTGAGTCATCCAAGCTTCCTCACCCTTGGCTGTCTAATGCATGGTTAGTTCTCAGAATTTCAAAGTACACCAAAGGGTGTTCAGAATGATTTCCCCACCCTATCTTTCTTTCCTGTGCCCTCTTTACTTTCCTCAATTGACGTTACATCACATGGTATGGAGTTTAGAACTCAGCTTTATTATCAGGTATTCCTTAGAGTCAGAAAACCTTTCCTCTGCAGCTTCACAATCTTAGTTTCATAACCACATGCAAGCCAATTTACACTTCTGTTCTCAAGTTTCTTCATTAAAAAATGGAGATAATTTAGGTTGCCATATGAATTTAGGGTTAACTTCATGGGTGTGAAACCTGTGCAGTCACATAGAACCCCGAACTTACAAGGGTCAACACCTAATTAATGGTCAGCCTTTGCCGTTTTCAAGCTCATAGTAATTTTTAAGAAAGGAATCTTGCATTTGAATTTTTCTCTGGGCCTTGCAAAGAATGCATTTGGTCTTAATATGTGTCGAAAGAGATAATTAGGTAACATTGAATTTTCACTGATGCATATTTAGTTGTTATTCTTTTTATTATTTTTGCATGTTTTCGTATTCTAACTAAAAAGAGTTGGAGTCAGCCCTGCTTTGAAACACTGGTTTATGAATGGTGGAGGAGATAAAATGCTGAAATAAATATTCAACCCAAGAGTTCTCCAAGGTTTCTGACTAGTCCCTGCCTCCAGAATGAGTTTCTTATACCAGCCATTGGACTAATAATTATTTACAACTGCTTTGAGACTTTCAGTAAAATTTATTTTCACGACTTCTAAAATCAAAATAAATGTAAACTCTTTAACCTAAATTAGCAAATACAGAAACCAGACATTAAAAAAAATTTCCAACTTTCTCTTTTGAAAATCAGTTGTCCACATTTACGGCAACATCTGGTATTATTGCCTAAAATGTTGAACCTGATTTCAATAAGTATTCCATGTATAACTGTTAGTTTACTGGAAATATTTGGGATAGAGAAACAAATTCAACAAGAGAAAAGCTTTATAAAATAGACTTAAAAAGATGTAACAACTCAATGTAATTGCTGACCTAGGTTGGATCTTGATCAAGCAATCCATCAGTGACGATATGATTGACAGAATAGTATTCATATAGGGCTTAAAAAGGTAGACATATAGATCAAAAGAACCAAACTGGGAGTCCAGAAGTAGACCAACACATATATGATAAGATGTATTTTTGACAGAACTGACACAGCAATTCAATAGGAAAATGATATATTTTTCAACAAATGGTGCTAAAACATTGGCTATCCATAAGAAAGAAAGTAAACCTTAACTCCTACCTCACATGGTATACACAATTTCTTTTAAAATAGATTAAAATTCTAAATGTAAATGTTAAAGGTATATAATTTATCAAATTGAACATAAGAGAAAATTGTATGAACATTCAGATAGGCAAAGATATCTTAGAAAACAAACCAGGAACCATTTAAAAAAGTGAATAATAAATTGAACTTCATTCAAATTAAATACTTCTTTTTTTCAAATAATTCAGTTATTTGGAATGAAAGAAGAAGCTGTAGAATTGTATCAGTAATACTTTTCAACCCCCAAATAAGAAGATAAACCCATACAAATTTGGGCAAAAGATGTGTGATGTGAGCACATGCTTAACAAGAGAAGATGTATAGATGACAAACAAGCACTAAGATCTCATTATTATTAGTCATTAGAGAAGGATATATATTAAAACAACCATGGACGCCACTGGACAGCCACTAAAATTGCTAAAATTAAAAAGAATGGCTATAGGATGGCCAGAGTGTGGAGCAAATAGATCTTCTATATTTGTTGGTGGGAATGTAAAACGGCACAACCATTTAGAAAATTTAGCAATTTTCCAGAAAGTTAAATATACACAGCATATGACCTAGAAATTTCACTGTTAGATATCTACCTAAGAGAAAGTTTTAAAAATCTCCAAACAAACATTTGTTCTCAAATGTTTATAATAATTTTTATTTATAATTAGCTCCCAACCCAAATGTTCATCAACAGGTACACAGATAAACAAAATGTTGTCCCATCTATATAATGGAATACTACTCAGCCTTAACACAACAAACTACTGATACATGAAACCACCTGGCTCTACTATGTGTTTTAAGAGTTGGGTGATGAAAGGGGGATATGAGAGTTACAAAATAGCAGAGGCCTAATGCTAAAAAATACAGTGACAAAAAATGCACATATACTCCACCAATTGAAGATTAACTTGGATTGAGGAGCACAATTTGAAGATACCAGTTCTATCCATCCTCAACCATTCAGACTGTATTATCAAATATAGCTAATGGAATTAATTCCTGGATGTTATATGACTTAGCAAATGGACATTCCCATCAGGATACTGGTTAATTTTGTAACCTTAATTTTTGATGGGGAATGCAGATATGATTAAGACAAACTTTAAGAATTTCTTGTAAGTGAAGGAAAAAGAGACCCATAGACAGTAGTAGAGGAAACTTGATCATAAACTTGTGGGTGTTTAGCATTGCTGATTAATAATTTCTCTTACATACCCACACATTTCTATTTAATTGATCTCTATTTTTTTGCAAAGTGTGTTTTGCACAGCACCTGCAGAGAATCACATGCATGTTAAAATTGGGATTCCAGAGATGCCTCCAAGCACACTGAACTAAAATATTTGTGAGTTTTCTATCGGAGAGACAACAAACACCCAGGTTAATTAATTTGTGGGTACCCTGAAGTTTGAAAACTTCAGTTAAGATCGCATCTATTTAAATACCAATCGGATTTTGTAAAGTTCTGTAGCCTATATTATAAAAGGTAGGTCCTACTTTTGGTCATTTAATTCATCCCATTTTCTATCAAAGAAGTGTGAAAAAGAGATGAAGGAACCCCGTGAAGAACACCTGAGGAGCCCAAACGCTTAGAGAATGATATTATAATTGTTTAATCTTGAGGCATGAAATGGCCTCAGAAAAGCGATAAGAAGAAGAATTATGGTCCCCAAACTGCAAAATGATATGAATGGGAAACGAGGTTTATAACATGCATATAATGTATACATATATTTCTATATATTAATAAACAATTTTTAAAAAATCCAACTATTACTTACGGAACACAATTATTGGGTAACTCAGTCCTTGCTTCAGCAATTCCTCACATATTTACTGCCTACTCTGAGATTAGTATTCTGAGGGATTAAAAAATGCTATAGTCAATGAAAGTTATTTTCCATTTAATGAGATCAGACCAATATATGTCTCTTATAAACAATATACATTATATCTAAAAGTCTATGGAACACTATATAAATATTAGACAAATAAAGAAGTGATGGGTGGAGGTCAAAATACTGGATAAAAACATTTCATAGGGAAGACGATAAGACCTGTTCTTTAAGTTGATTCAAGGTTGAATAGAATTCAAACTGGGCTTTTTGTGATGGCTATCGCTTGGGAATGAATGATATGAGCAAGTCATAGACTGCAGAATAGGGAACTTCCTCAGTAGGCTTAGAGGGGTGAAGGATGGCTTATCTCAATGGGTTGGCATATTGGGGTGAAAAGAGGACATGAAGCTTAATTGCCAGACATTTTAATTTATTGGGGACATAAGTCATATACATCCCCAACATTGGTGAATAGTCAGTGGCCAATTTAAGAAGGAAGAAAATCACCAAGAGTGGGACTGAGCCTAGAAGAATGAGTAACTTATGTGAGTTGGGAGGGGGTAGGATAACCTACCAAAAATTTGATGGATTAAAAGAAGAGATATTTAAATATCTAAATAAACCAATTCCTGAAGATATTGGTAGGACCCCTACCATAAGGTATTGTGGTGGTCGTATTGAGGAATTTTCATTGATCTGGAAAGCCTGAAGAAGCCCTGAAGGTTTTCCATCAGGGAACAAATGCAACAGATTATGGAAAAAAAAATTCTTGCTGCAAGGTGAGAAGCAAATCAAAGAGGCACAAATGTCGGTAGCTGGGCCAGTTACAAAACTAATGTGGCATCCTAACTCATTTCAGAAATGGCAGTGATTTCTCTAGAGTGGGAATGAATATGGGGTGGGGGCTGAGATGTAGGAATGGAGATAAGTAACAGGAATTAGCAACAGGAATGAGCAGTATTTAATATCAGACCCTCACCACTCACTCACCCCAGACTGAAAGGTTTTTCATTCTTTCCTTCCTCTTTTGATAGGGGAATACTAGAATATTAAAAAGTAAAAAATTCCTTTGTTTCTTAATTTGTTGTATTCTTAATTTCCTGGTGCCCGTGTGTATGCTTAAGAGTGTGTGTGTGTGTGTGTGTGTGTGTGTGTGTGTGTGTGTGTGTGCCTGTGTGTCTATGAAAGAGATAGATAGAGAGAGAGAGAGAGAGAGAGAGAGGTGAGTTGGGGTAAGGATGCTTGTTCCAAATACAGGGGCGTTTTCTTGGACTGGTGTAATATCTTGTTGGCTAAATGGAGATGCCTGTCATCCTTCATTAATAAAAATTAACTGTAAATCTTCCTGCTTCCCACAGGAGGGCCTTTTAAACATTCCATCAGGGGCCTGTGGAGGATGTCTGGCGGCGAGTCAATCAAGAAGCAGCATGAACTGGCAGCAGAATCTACGAGGACTTTTAAAATATATATTTATATATACATGTATATACTTTTTTTTTTTCTATCTGCCATTCCTAGGTAGCCCTCCTCTGAATTGGCTTTCGTGGTCTCTCTACAGATAGTTGTTTTTCCCACCCCAGCCCCTTATGCTTCCCTCACCACCCCAGCACCCCCACCCCCCGCCGTCCCCATAGTGCTGGAGACCTGTGCAATATCATTTTCCGCATAATGAAATCCGGAGTGACATTAATATAAGTGTAATTTTATAGAAGGGAATGGCCCTGGCTGATGGTTTCTACCTGCTGTGTTTTGATGATAGACATCGGGATGTCACCATCTGTGTAATGAAATTTCACCTCCGTAATGGTTCAGATTATCAACCGTTCTTCCAAGCTGGCTCCGGTATTCTATTTATTTATTTATTTATTTATTTATTTATTTATTTATTTATCTGTCTGCAAACGGGTGCTGTAAGCCTATTTGTCATAGAACGTATAGGTGAAGAGAGTATTAAGTGCATTAAAGAAAGTAAAGGGGAAGTGGATGTAAACATTGGCTATTGCCCCATAAATACATTGATCATGAGGTGAAGTTACTATGCCCAGTCCTGCAAATGAGTTTTTCTTCTACATTAACCTACATAGCTCTCTAATTGGGGCAGATACTGATGAGTTAGTTTCAGATGAGTGTAAAATTAAGGTAAGTAACATATATGAAATGCCTACTATGTGAATGTGTAGACATTATCTCATTTAACTTCCAAATAATGTTGTCAGGATGACATGACTTAGCAGGTATAAATTCCAGAAGACAAATATAAGACAAATGTGTAATAATCAGCAAAAGGTAGGCACTCTTACTCACTTAAGTAAAAAGTGAAACTCATAGAATATAATTAACTGAGGTTTGAAACACAATTTAACCCAGAAACATCTTTCTCACAATTTCATGCTCTTTTTATTAACCCAAGCTGCCTCCTAGGCACTGAGGCCAAATTGGGGTTGATGGGTTGGATTCAGCAGAGAAAATTTCAGATATGTCCAAATGCCCAAGTATGCCTCTGTATATTCAAGTTGGAATGTCAACTGTCTGTGCCTCTAGTTGCCAGCAATGACCTAGAATATGTTTGTTTTCTATTTCTCTAACGCTTAACTGTGACAGTGACATTAAGATAAAGCAGACAGGTGAGAGAATAAATATTGGTATGTAATCACTTCAGTTAGATTGCAAACTGCTTATTCCATTACATAACAAGTCTATTTGTGTATGAATAGTTAGAACTACACTTCACATGATATCCAGGAACAAAACACACATTTTTGATAATTTCTCAATATTATGGCTGATTATGTCTTCTACCCACTTTTAAAATAAAACTGCTAGTCATATTATTTTACAATTATTCAGTGTTTTACTCTTTTCAATTCTGATTTTTATTCTTAAACTAAAAAATCCTGGGTTTCAAATTTCTGTCTCAACTGTTTTAATTAGTGAGATTATTTCACTTTGAGGTGTGCCACAAGTAATAAATAATAATACCTACATTTTCAAAATTTTATTTACCTTATTGTAAATATGTTTGAGCAGATTCAAGATTACTATGTGATTTTTGATCGTTAGAAATTCTCATATGATGTCTTCATATCAGTAGATTAGAAACGAATAGAGTTACTCTTGTTTGCCATATAAAATTCAAAGTCTCTGTACTTATATCATAGCTTGCAGAAACCATTTGAATTTTGCATGAATCCTTGGCCAGGTGTGATGGTTCACACTTGTAATCCCAGCACTTTGGGAGACCGAGGTGGGAGGATCACTTGAGGTTAGGAGTTCAAGACCTGCTTGGTCAACATGGTGAAACACCATCTCTATTAAAAGTTCAAAAAAATTAGCTGGGCATGGTGGTGCATGCCTGTAGTCCCAGCTATCTAAAATGCTGAGGCAGGAGAATTGCTTTAACTCAGGAGGTGGAGGTTGCAGTGAGCAGAGATCACGCCACTGCAGGTGACAGAGCGAGACTCTGTGTCAAAAAAAAAAAAAAAAAAAAAAAAAAAAGAAAAGAAAAGAAAAGAAATTTTTATTAGTCCTGACAAAAGCTTGAGAATCCAGGATCTACTTAGGTAAGTGTAGTTGGCATTCCAGCCTCTTCTGAATAATGTTAGATTTTTCCATCCTCTTTCTTTCACCCCTTCTGAATAGTCACTCTTTCTGTGTTAGCTTGGTTTACATTCCATTCTGTGTATTTGTCTCATGTCTCCCAAATCTATTGGAACCTCCCCAAAATGAGTGGCTAATTTTTCTCATCTTTATTTATTGTGACACCTAGCATAATGCACTAAAAAATTAAGGACTCCATTTACATGTGTTCAGTCACCCTCCTTTAACCAGTATTAAAGCTTCAGCATCATTCCTGGTTCTTCAGCCCTTCTGCATAGAACCTCGAGCCTTTCTTCATACCTTAGTCAGGAGGCTCTGTGATTGGAGATTCCAAGAGATCATCCTTGATCATCATTTTATGTGGGCAGAGAAAAGAATAAAAATGCTTAATACCTGGACAGATGGCCCGATAGTCACTGGAGTGTGAAGCGGGCAATGTTTCCTTGGTGGTGAGCACATGCTTATCCACTTTGGAATAAACAAACCCAGTGGTATAGGTTTGTTTATCAACAGGGGGTAAGGATAGAGGTGGGGGACAAGTTTATTTTCTTGACAACTTCCATCTGCATCTTGGGCAAAACCCCCTGCTAACTTGAGATTAGAATAATTCCCTTAAAAATGTGTTTACAGTGGCCCCAAAATTTTGCATTGATGAGAGACCAGAGCTTGGGTATTGATCCCAGTCCCAGCCCTCTAATAATTTGGCCTATATCTAGGGGCATCTACAGCCTCTAACATCCCACCTTACACTTTACATTATTCCATGCAATCTCTTCTCCAAATCAAACTGAACTTCACCCAGTTTAATCTAATCATTAAAAGATGAATGACGGTCATTTGCACTGAATGAGATGTGCTTATCCTGGTCAAAATTTGTTGATAGAAGCCCAAATCTCACTTACCACCTTTTTTCTTCGTTTCCAATTTCTGCCAAATCCCTCACTTTTCCGTTTTAGGAAGTTGCCGTTATCTAACACACATTAAGAGAAATTATTCACCATAATGACTACAATTCACTGAGCTTCTAAACTTGAAGCTAACCTAACTTACATTCACTGAGCTTCTAACCCTGAAAATTGAAGTTCAATAAATTCCTGCATACCCATAACTAAACACACACTCCCCACAAATAAAACATCTGTTCTTCACTTCTGGTCACTCTTTGTTGAATGCCCCTCCAGGGTTTTAAAGCTTCTTCTATTGTATTGGCACTTTCTCTTTCCAGACTAGAGGTGGAACATGAACAGTTCAAATGCAATCTATTTTCCACACATTGGATCTGGGGTAACATCAGCAATATAATTCCATATAAGAGTTGAGCTTCAATTAATTGAGAGTTATATGCCTATAAGCTAATGTTTAGGAAATTTGCCTTTACTAGAGCTTTTGAAGAGGGATGAGCAAGGAATCAAGGTAACTCAGGAAAAGTTAGGAGAAGCAGGAAGAGTCAATGGCCATAAAAAGTATGAGCAGATGGGCTGCTAAAGGGCAAAATTCAGTATAAGTAAGAAGTAATCAAGATCCTATTCTTGATGTCAGTGAAAGTAAAATGGTCAGAGCTGGGATCTCATTAACCTTCTGTGAGGTTTGTAACAAGGGCCTATTGTCAGAGGTATCAAATCTCTGGTAGTTTATCAGTTTATGCAAACTGTTAGCTATAGGAATGATCTAGTCACTTTTCCTCTGCTCCCAATTTACAATTGAGGTAGAAGAATGAAGTCACACGCAGCATGTTCTTCTGTACTCATCACTTTATTCTGTATGGAATCTGCTCAGGGCCCCTTTGGTGATGTTTTTCTATTTTACAGAGGAAAGCCAGGAACCTAGTTATAACCTGATGCCATGACATCTAAACACCTGTGTGTGGGGGGGAGGGGGTAAGGGGAGAAGAAATCTTAGATTCAACTATAAAAGGTAATAGCACACATATAGTTTGAAATTGCATCTTACATTTTATTTGTTTATTTATTTTTGAGATAGAGTCTCACTCTTTTGCCCAGGCTGGATTGCATTGGTGCTCTCTTGGCTCACTCCAACCTCTGCCTCCTGGGTTCAAGCTATTCTTCTGCCTCAGCTTCCCAAGTAGCTGGGATTACAGGCGTGCATCACTGTGTCCACCTAATTTTTGTATTTTTGGTAGAGACGGGATTTCACCGCAAGTAATCCACCCACCTCGGCCTCCCAAAGTGTTGAGATTACAGGTGTGAGCCACCACACCCAGCCTATATTTTAACTTTTTGATTAAAAAAACATAGAGGTTTAAACCTTTACCCTTGTCAAGTTTGTGTTCCAGGGACGTTGTCTGACATTAGGAACATTGTAGACAATGTAGCTGTCACAATAGAGGTTCCTCAGAGCTTCAAAATCATCCATCCAAACTGTTAGAACCGTAAAGCTTCTCATGCTGAAATCACCTAGGGATCTCAAAGGCCCAGAACACAGAAACAAATAGATGAGATTTACAGGAGTTAGCAAATCATTGCCTATAGACCCAATCTAGCCCATAGCCTGCTTTAGTTAATGAAATATTATTGGGACACAGCCAAGCTAATTCTTTCATGTATTGTCCCTGGCTCTTTTTGTTCTGCAGTTGCAGAGTTGAGACGTTGTGATGTGGCCTGCAGTGCCTAAATTATTTTTTATTTGACCGTTGATCAAAAAAAAAAAAAAAGTTTGTTAACCTGCACGTTAGAGAATAGAAACACTGAAAAGTGTCACGTAAGCATATTTTAAGTGGCTATACAAAATGGACAAACAACTAACAAAACAAAATAAAAATGCCATGTATGTTACTTTATAAGTAGCTAATAAAAATGTTAACTCATTTGACAAATAATCTGACATTTATCCTGAAGAAGAAGAGAGAGGGGAACACTAAAATCTTAGTTTCAAGATAGTGCATCGTAATAGAAATTTGTGACCACTTGTCCGAGTTTATAGAAGTCAAAGAAAATGCAACTTAATACCCCCAAAAATTGAAGCTTTCTTTTAAAGGAATGAGTAAGTGTTGAAATAAAGACATGCCTCGTTCCCTATCTAAAAACAATTTTCAAATTAGGTAATTTCTTGTATGTGGTGCTGAAACCCATTCACTTCTCTCCATCCCCAATGCCCACCTTGGCTCAAACCATCTCCCAAATTAATTATTAGATTCGTAATTGGTTTTGTCTATTCACATCAATTCTCTACAATTCTGTCAGAGTGTTTCTCCTACACACAGGCTTGATTATGCCTAAAACTGTTAAAAGCCTTTATACTGCAGGGTGGACAAGGTTTAGGTCTCTTAGTCTGGTCTATAAATGTGTCCCTTATCTTTCCTTCTGCATTTCATGTCATTAGTCTCAACTCTTGACCTCTTATGCTTCCTACGATAAGAGTAATTGACTAATTGCTCTTTCATCAATTGGCTAAGTTCTCAACATCCTCCCAGCTTTCGCGCTTACCCATTCCTCTTCCTGGACTGTCTTTCCTCCCTCCTGTCTCAATCCTCAAATGGTAAGACTGAGCTAGATGGGTATCTTCCCTTAGGTCTTACCTATGGAAGCACCCTCCATTTTTCTCATAAATTCCTGAATCCATCCCTGTTATGACACTATCCCACTATATTAATTGGTTACTTTTCTCTGTCCCCAAATAAGTGGAATTAGCTTGAGAAAAGAGGTCATGGTTTCTTCATTTTTCTATCATTAGAGTTTAACATGCCTGGCACAATTTTGATGCTCAGTAAACTGTCTCCAATAACACAGTAAATGAATAAGTAAATGGATGAAAGAAAAAGAGGAAGAAAAGAATAAAGAAAAATGTATGCCCTCTTGCCCAAGATGAATAGAAAAATACAGTTGTTTTGGGGGGCATGAGGATGGGATCAGAGGCACATGCTATGTACGATGCAAGTGTATTTTCAGAGAAAATAAATTATAGTGTGTTTCTTGTATAGAAAACTGTAAACCTATAACCTCCTGCTGTAAATCTGACCCTCCATGGAATAAATCTGTCCTATAATTTCAGTGTTTTTCATAAAATAGTATTCTATTCTTTAAAAGAGTAAAATGATCTAATCTGCAGTTCCAAAATTTCACTTAAAAAAAAAAAAAGAAAGAATTATTGAAATTTATAGATTTGGCCATGGCAAAATGGCATTTATGTTTTTCAGAGTTAAAATGAAATAAAATATATAACTTGTTGGGTTTTGCTTTCATGACAAATAGGCACTGACAAATACATACCACATTACCATCCTTGATTGCTCTGATGGAACTCATTTTCATCTTGTGTTCCTCTAATTACATGAAAATTGCATACTTTTTATGCATGACACATTTTGCACAGCTTTAGCAAAAGGTTGTGAAGAGAGAGGGGAAAAAAAACATTTATTCGTTTTTTTCCCCTTTCACAGCAGCAATTGATCATCTTCCCAGCAATCAGTCTTGCTTTATGGGCCTACTTTTCTCCACTATTGTTGTAACCAAGTGGCAGCAGAAGGCCCTCTATACAAGAAAATATGGTGGGGGCTTTTAGGTGCTTTTCTCTACTCTTAATAGTTGAGATTTAGGATGCCCTTACTTTCCGATGATCGCTCCTAAGTTTTCTTTGCTTTCCATATCCCTGTTTGCCTGGATTTTAAGGCTTTCACCGTTGAAAGACAGGTAAGACTCCTGTATAAGAATCCCATCCCACCCCTTATTTCTCATTCAAACTATATTTATAGTAAATATTTAAAATTGTAAAGCAATTTCCTATACTTTATTTAAAAATACATTTTAGCTTCATGATTAAATGTAATATATTTAGGGAAGGTAATTTTAAACTACATTTTTTAAATGAAGAAATTGAATGATTATATGACTTGTGGTTTACCTAAGTTGATGTGATTTATTTATTTTAAATCTTGGTGCTGACTCAGAAGTCCTGGCCCCCAGTTCCAGCTTTTCTGAGAGTGTTTGACTTGTCTTTACTGAAGACCTGGCAAAAGAGTTTTTCTGCTACCTGTCCCTAAAATGCATACAAAGAATACATCAATAACAAATACCCGAGCAAATTACAGGCAATCAATTGGGTGTTTCTTTTCCCATTCTTTATTTCTATTTTTTCTGAGAAAGAAGGCATTGGCATTCAGAGGAAGCTCAGCATTATTGTATTTAACTCGAAAGGGATTGTAGAAGGCACATCTCATTCCTTGAAAATAATGACAAATTATGCAATTTTTGTTTTACCTAACTAGATTGAAAATGCCTGGGGAATAGCCAAGCTGCCTGGCAAAGAGAGGCATTTGATGTTCAGGCTTTGGAGCTCAGGGAGCGACATTGCTTTTTAAACAGGTGCGGGCTCCTAACGCTGCGCTTGCTTCCCTTTTATGGACAGGCGCAGCACCTGACCAACTTCGGGAGAACAAAGCCTCCATCTGTACCAAAGGGAAAGAGAGCTGGTCGCCCGTGGAGCAGCAAAGAACAAGGCTTTGCTTTCCTTTGAAACGCTGGCGTTCTTGTTAATCACCTGGCAAAGTCTTAATTTAAAGAGGGACTCTTAGAGAAGGGGAGGATCTCAAGTATATTTGGCTTTCATATCAAATTTACCTGCCTTTCATCAGCTTTATTAAAATTGGTGATGCCTCATGTATTAATTGTGAACCGCATTTGTATCTGAATGTGAAGTATTGTCTTTAGTGCCTCTGTCATTACTCCCTGTTTGGTCGTGGGACGTACTCACATTGGTGCCTTCACCATGGAGTAATTATTTCTGAGGATAAATACTATATTGCCAGGCACACTGGATTACAATTGTTTCAGGATAAACACAAGGGCACTTTAAGTTTTTAGAATGTCTAATTAGATGACAGTAAATGCACTGTGTGATGACTGAAAAATACAAGCCTGGAAAATATTGTATTTTCACCATTGCAGACTACATGCATTGGCACATTTCATTTATTTATTCTTATGAAATAAATATCCTAAAGGAATTATCTGGCCCTGTTAGAAAGACACCTGAAATATTCACTTTGGATAAATATGTGAATCCACAAAGCCATAGTCTTGGGAGGAAATGTCGGTCCTCCTCCTCCCATATGTGTGAAATATGTCAGTGATTCCTCTGCATGTGTCTCACCAGCTTCCACAGTGGAGTGCTATTAACAATTAGAGAGTAGGTAATTTCTTGATGTTATACTTGATATTGTGTGTTGGATGCAGCCAAATGTGGGAAATACAAAAGAAAACTAGGGTAGTTGTTGCCATAAAAGGGTTTGAAATCTATGTGAAAAAAAATAAAATTATCTGTGAAAATCATTGCAAAAAGTAGAATTAAGCATTAAAACAAGGTCAATGGAAAATAAGAGTCAGAAACTTTTAGTCAAAGAAATAGGTAACAGGGTCCATGGAATGGCAGCTAAGTATAAACCTTCCAGCTTGGATAGAGTTAGGAAAGGAAGGATACAGATAATGTGTTCTTAGTTTTGATGAATTAAAAGAAAAAATATTATAGCATGCATAAACCAGCAGAAATTTTAGTGGGGACTTTCACCATGTGATAGTCAGAGTTTTGAAATGATCCTTGGATAAATGGAGACTTGATTTTAGGCAGTTATCAGATGAGAAATTAAAGGTGAAGATTGGCTTTCGGTGAGAGGAGTGTGTGTATGCGTGCTCACACACACACGCCTGTGTGCATACATTCAGTAAACCCCTAGCTGTAGTCTCACGCGACAGATTTCCATGGGGTGTCATACCCAGATACAACCCATTGACCCGTGAAGTATACTCCAAAATATCCCTGTCTTTCTTCATCATGGTAATCTTTCCCTTTGTGGCCTGTTTCCAGCTCACATGGTAGGGAAGTGACTAACAAAATGATCTGACCCCAAGTTGTGTATGTGACTGCTGTAACACATGCTACGTCTTCCAAACTGCATATATTTACAAAGGGTATGCCTAACCCAAGGAGCCAGGGAAATACCTCTCCAAGGAGCAGATAACTGAGGAGTTTGAGAACAGGAGGACATCTGAGTGTCCCTCACTTTACTCCAAAGAAGTTGTTGTCGACTCACTGAAATGTACCCTAGGACGGGAAAGCACTTGCTCGGTAGGCCTGCAGACATGCGCAGGCCTGTAACCAAGGTGTTTGTCATATTGGGGGTTGAAAGTGAAAAGAAAGGCAGAGACAGAGGTGGTGCTAGCAAAATCTTATTTAGAGAATTATTTATTATGCTAGTTTATAGTTTATGCTTATAGTGTCAGTAATAAATAAACATGCTCCAGAAGAAGCACAACTTAACAAGGAGTAGATGAGACTGAATGTGACGACTCCAGCCCTATACAAGAGGCACTGGCCCATTAAATGAATGTTCACAGCTACTACTTAATGGTCTCCCTCAGTAATCAATTTCTGAAAATACCAAATAATTTTGAAACAGCCCCTTCTGACCTCACTATGCAATGATCCTGGACCAGCCCTTGATGATTTGCCTACCTAGTTTTTAATCAATCAGATTTGACATTTGTGTTTTTTTGTTTCTTTCCTTTGCTTACCCCTGCACCTTTTCTCTTTCCTTGGCAAAATTAAATGGTAGCTGTCCTCCCTCAAGGTTAGGGACCAAAATATAGCTTAATATTTATAGGTTTGGGGATCTTTGGAAATAGCAGCAGAGAAATCTAAGTGCCATTGTAAGGGGCTAGAACATTCTGATGCTACACTAGGATTTGCTTTCTGTTCAGATAAAAAGACCCAAGATGCCCAGAGCCTGAACGCAGATAAAACTTGAGAAAGAAAAGCTGTCAGCCTGAAATACCTCCTATCAGACTTTTAAACAGGGGCTGATTCAGACAAAAGGGTTAAAAAATCCAATTTGAGTCTTCTTTCTCTTTTTTTGACTGATGAGATTATCCGGGTCATCCAAAAAGTTTTTCTCAAGGTTTTCAGTGTATAAGAGATAATATTTGTGAAAAGGTTTTTAGAGAATCAACTTTTAAAATATACACTATTTTAAATAACCCTCCTATTTATTTGTTCATTATTTTTCTTTAAAGGCTCAATTTCCACTTCTTGGTTTTTCCTTCTCCTTTCATACCTTTTATTTTCTTTCCTGTTCTTCTTTCTCCTGTCATCATTCTTACATTGAATACATTGATTTTATAAAGGGGGAAAGGAGAAAGAAAAGTTAGGAAGATCAATTTATGAAGATTAGCGAGATCAGAAGTTATGCTCCATTAAAAAAATTAAAAAGCTTTAGATAAGAGAAGAAATTGCTTTGACAGATGAGAAGATCACAATCCATATAAAAAAAAAAAAAGGTTTAGATTCTCAGGAAGCAAGTTGAGAGTTACTGAAAAATTTAACTTTGATGATTGGGAATATACTCAAAAAGTAAATGGTTGTCAAACAGTGGATCACACAAATGTTCTGTGTTAATTTTAAAATTTTTGGAAAAACATGAGCCAGGATCTCTGCCTATAATAGACACAATCTTAACAAGTTTTAGAGATCAAAAGTTTAACAAACTAATAGCAAAAGATATAGGGTGTAAATTAGTGACCTGGAAGATTTTCTGGTAAGGATATGTCTAAAATGACTGCTAGAATAAGACAATGCTATTAATATGAATTATGTCAAATAACAAATATGCTAGGCAATCAGTAGAAGGGAATAAAATGAAATGTGGTCCATATAAAGCATAAGGAACTAAAACAGGTGATGGGCTATAGCATAGATCAACAACTATAGTCAATGTGGGCTAAGTCCAGCTGCCTGATTGTTATTTTATGACTCTTGAGCTAATTGTTTCAACATTTTAAAATGGTTACAAAATAATCAAAAGAAGAATAACACTATTTGATGACACTTATAATTTATATGAAATTTGAATTTCAGTGTCCATAAACAAAGTTTATTTTATACACAGCCAAGCTTTTTATTTTTTGTCTATGGCTGCTTTCATGCTATATGAAATAGTTTAATTGTTGCAACAGAGACCATATGGCCTGTACGGCCCCAAATATTTACTATCTAGTTCTTTACAGAAAAGTTTTCAACTCTTGATCTGTAGGCTCTGATTTTGCAGAAATTGGGTTATTGTCCATATATTTATTCAATTAAACAGATATAAATTGAATGTTTACTATTTTCAGTGATAACCTTCTGTAATTTATGAAATTGCATTGTAAATGTCTGTTCCTTTGGAATTTCTTGAGAAGTTACCATAAGCCCAGTACAAAGAATACAATAAAGATGTCAACATTAAGATGCTGTGACAGTTTTTATCTGGCTCAAAAAATAAATAAATAAATAATGAAAAGGAAACATTGTTCTTAAAGGAGATCACACCATGAGTTTTGAACAAGAGTTATCAGAAAACGCACATCCTAGAAACGAGTACCTGTTTAAGTGCAAGTAAGATGTAGCAGAATTGAAGTTAAAAAGAAACATTAATTTGGCCAGATTATTAAGTCCCTTCATATGATATAAGAATTTAGATTTTTCTCATGATAAGAGGTCATGAATTTTTGACCTCAGATTGATTGTAAAGAAGAGTGAGTTTGAGATATATTTCAGAGATAGAATCAATGAACCAACTAAATATTGGAGTGAGGATATAGAAATGAGGAGGTTCCTGGATGTGTTGCCTTCATCAACAAGGGTCTTCCTAAGGTGATGATGAAGGAGGTAGTAAGAGAATGGAGAGGCTGAAGTCTGAGGGTAGGTTTAAGTGGCATGTGGGAAATTCATGGCGACAGATTTAAACACAGGGAAAAGATATCTCTGAGTGGATAAGAGGAGTTGAAAACTCTCATTGTACTCTGGGAGCCAAAGCCCTGGGATAATTGGGATATCCAGGGAAGGCAAATCAAACAGAAAGCAAGAGGGACAGGGGCATGATTAGAGCAATAGTGCTCTCTAAGAGTTATCAAATGGATATGATACCAAATCCTCCTGAGCCTCCTTTATACTTAAGACCTTATAGAATTGAGAGCTAGATTGCACACCTGAGTGCATGAGAAAAAGAGAAAAAAGCTTACAAAGGGCTACATGCACCTCACCAAAGATGACTCTGATCACATTCATGGTTTTGGAGAGAGTCTTCCCTGTGTCCTTGATTCCTAATTATGAGCCTAATTTCATATGCTTAAAAGGAAAACAAAAATAATTTTAAAAACTTTCAAAAAGCAGAGTGACTTTGTGGCCCTCTGCCTCTGTGACAGCAACCTCTCCTCCATCCCCAATTAGTTACATTGTCATTTCTTGATTTCTCACCCTTTTCAGAGGCTGATCACATTTTGTTTTCCACCATCTCCCTTTATTTCTTCCTTTGCCAGTTGCTAAGCACTCCCTTGTTGCTAAGTGGGATATGAGCACTTAATTTACTCCATTCTTTTTTCTCATACCAGATTTTAGAAATTGCAGATCCTGTTTAATCAATGTGTAAATGCAATGCTTTTGATGTATTTTTCCTAAGAGCAATATTTTGATCATTCTTAATGATACTTAATGAAGTCACCGCATGATTTCTGATTGTACCTAATTGAAGCTTGTGACTTGCATTTAAATATTATCATCTTACAGCTTTAGGTCTATGAGATGAAAATTTTCCAGGGCCCCAAAATATTAGAAAACATAAAGAATTGATGTTTTATTTTAAATTAAAAATTATTCTAAAATGTTTTTATTTGTATGCTAATGTATGTATGTGAAATTAAGTGAAAACCAAAGCAAATTTTCCGAAATGTGTTTTGAATGTTGAAGATAATGGGAGAAACCTCTTTGATGAAGTTGTTTCACCACTAGTTTTACCTTACAATGGAATCTAAAAAGGCTTAATAGTAATACTTCAATACAAATCCTACACTAAACTGTATATGGAATCCAAGTTGCAAGCACAGCCTGGCTCCTGGAAAAGGTAATATACTGGGAATGTATTTTTTCTTGAAGCCTCTTCTACAGACTTACTCTCTGTGATTTAGTGCCTAAAAACCATAGTGCCGAAATTTTAACTGGATCCAAACTGTCTCATTCTTTTGATTTTGCTTCCCTTTCATCAACATTTGTCCATCATGTGCCCCAATCCCCCAGGGTCCTTTTCTTTGCTACAAGACAGTGGGTAGTAATGATTTAATCAGAGACAATAACCCCTGCTAATATGTTAACTAGCTAATATATGAACCCTCCTAGGATAACACATTAGCCTTGACCCAGATCAGAAAGGAAAAAAAGAAAAAAAAAGAACTGGAGTTCCACTAGAAACCCTGAAGGAATAATGCCATTACAAAGACTTAACCCCATAGGAAGTCAGTGGGGGATCTACTTAAGGGCAGCTTTTAACATTCTCAGTATCATGTGGCAAGTCTCTATATTGAATCAATGGTGGAAATAAATAGTAATTGTAGTGCTGACAGAAATCAATTTCACTAGTTACTTTTAATACCTCTCTCAGGGATTTCCATGAAGAATCGTAGAGCACACCCAAAGCATAGATTTTGCATAATATCTTCATAAGTGGAGAGAAGGCACCAAAGTCAAAGGGGGGAAATACTTTTATCATCCACATCACTTTCATTTCTTCTTCATGATTTTTCTAAATATTAAGGGTTTATAAAGATATCTCTAATAAAATATTTATTCGTGGAGTCACCTGATTAGAGTATTGGTATTTCTTTCTATTTTATAAATAAGAAGTCAATGCCCAGATGATTTAAATTAAATAAGGCTCAAAGTTTAGTAGACATGAAAGTTGAGACTCAAATCTAAGACTTTAGTTTTAAGGGTGGGGTGCCTAACTACACAGGTATCTATCACCCTATTCCTCAGATAGGTTGGGAAATGCCAGATGTAACCAATATACACAAGGAACCATACTAGCCTGATGGACCTGACTTATGGGGCACTGAACCCTATCCTTACCTCCATCTAGCTTCTGACTTACCAACTCCCTACTAACTTCCTAAAGAAAAACACTAAATCTATTGAAGCAGAAGGAGTCCGAAATATAATGGTAAATGCATTTTCCAATAGACATATTACCCTAAAGATTGTTAGTTACTATTGGATGACTACCATAGTAGTACTGCTAGGAGTAGTACTAACCATAGTATAAAAATTGTAAGCTTGATCATTTCATGGACATGCATTTGACGATTAGGTTAAGATTCTACTGAAAAAATGCATTCCAACTGCCAGACTGTCTCAACTATAGACTTTAGACAAATAATCCATGTGTGGCTTTAAAAACACCAGTATAAGCAAACATTCATCAAGGTTCTTAAAATATAAATATGGAAACAACATACAAGAGTTTATTATGAACCAAAGCAAACTCTAATAGACATAGTAAGAATCAGAAAAGGAAGGGAACATTGCTACATATGAAGCATTGTACTAAGTTTTTTGCATGGCATGGATTATCTTGTTTAATCTTTTAACACAGCTAGGGAACATTATCATTATCATTTTACAAATAAAGAAACTGAGATGGAGAGGTAAGCAAATGGCTCAAGTTGCACTGAGAGTAAGTGGTCAAGACAAGATTGAAATCCAGGCATCTACCTTTTGAACACATTGCATTCAGCCTCCTTGATCTTGCTCCACATTCACACATATTAAAAGCTGAAATACAACTGGGAAGGTATAAAGCGGGACATTGTTTTTAAAAAAATCTTACATTCTACTCTGGGAAAGTGATACAACAGACTTAAACTACAGTAGCATTAGAAGTTCTCCTACTTCTTGAGCTGTCATATACAAAGACTTTATTAACTGGTCATTATTAACTTTCAAGCAATTCTCTGATGTGCTACATTGGCTAATACTTTTCTCAACTCTGTGAATAATAAAGAGTGTCTCAAACTTTAATATGCATCGTCTGGAGATTTCGTTAAATAGCACACATACTCAAACATCCTTCTGAGTATCTACTCAGAAGTTCTGAGTTGAGGACTTAAGAGTCTGCATTTCTTACAAGCTTCCTGGTGATACTGATGTTGCTGATCCATGAGCCAATTTTTAAAGTATCTGGGATGCAGAGTATATATTTATCTAATAGGCAAATGATAAAAAGCTGTTAGGAAATGAATGCTTGAGCCATTTCAATTATTAAACCTTGAATGGATTAACTAAATTTTGAGAACATTATGATTATTGGCAATCAAGTGCCCAAACTGGAAAGATAACATTTAATTAAGAAGACTGTATAAGGCAGCATTCAGTTGGTTAAAAAACACAAATAAACAAATGGATGCCAAAAGATTAATTAACTCTCTCAAAGTCTCTGAGCTGTGAATGGTCAAGCCAGAATCTAAACTCATTTAGATCTGGCTCCAGTGTTAATTATCATACTGACTGTGCATACTGCCTCTGAAAGGATGCAGATTAGAGTACGTATACATGCTTCATTTTAGGACACAAAAGGTTATGTGAACAGAGCTAACAGCATGTAAGGGAAGAAATGCAATACAATGCCCAGAAAAAAAATCTAAAATATTAATTCTGTTGAGCCTATGTACTCATACTTACCGGACTACACATGCAGTTTTATATTTAGCAATGTGTCACAGTTTAGGTATGATATTGATAACATAAAATATGCTCAAATAAAATAAAAAGTCATGTTTAAAAGTCTTAGAAATATGTCATAAGAGCTACTGAAAGAAGCAGTGATATTCAGAGTGAAGGAGAACATGCTGAGAGACGATGTTGGTTAGTGAGAGAGAGCAAAGGAGTGGGATTGTTTTGTGAACACCATTACAACTAATAAATGGAATTTGTAGCAAAACAATTTTTCAGCTAAACATGAAATGTTAGCATTGGTAGCATTCCACTGGAGGCCCACTAAACATCTTCAAGTAATCATACAGTTGAGATTCCAGTCCTGTGTGAGAGGTAAGAGTGGATGGCTTATGAAGATTCACCTCTAAGTCTTTGTGTATAAATACGGTGAACTTAGGAATCGTGTGATAAAGTCTTTTGCAATATAGTACTCAAGAAGCAGCTTAGCTACCAGAATAAATTAAAAGGGCATTTTATTATTTAGTTACATGTTGAGGGATATTAAAGGAAATCTAATTTATGACCCAAGGAAAAATTGTATAAACTGCTTCCTCCTCTCTCTAATCACGTTGTATAGCTGTTTAAAATAACTCACATGCTCTAAATGATAGAAATTCCTGCTTCAGATTAGCTACATATGGCATTTGTTTTCTCTCTCTCCTTCTCCCTCCTTTCAGCAAGAAGGAGCAAAATGGAAAAGAAAATCTGTTTTTGAGAAAGTAAAAAAAGTTTTGTTAGTTAAATTGGAGGGAGAAACAGGCACCAGTTTTTTCCTCCTCACCCATGAGTCCAGGGTTGGAAGATTTAGAAAGTCTTTGCTCTGGTTCACTCTGATCAAAGTCCAGCTTGGACCTCAGCGTGCATATACTTATGTGGAGGAATGTATTGTAGCAGATATTAGGAGGAGCATCAGGGAAAGCTGGCTTAGTTCCTCTCAGTTATGGAACAGAAATACAGTTATCACTAAGGAAATGGAAGCTCCATTCCCTTCGATTCTACCAACTTACACACTGTTGGGGGAAAAAAGAATAGCAATCTAAAATCCTGTAACTGCCAAATTGCCTTCCTTTCTTTAAGGATATAACTCACTTCATTAAAGAAATTATCATCATTTGATAACCATGGAATTTCTCCCTGGCTATATATAAAATAATCTGCAGAATTGGTGACAGTTTTTAAAGTATCAATCAATACTTCCATCAATTTGCTGAACACTGATTATGTGCTCGATCACTTATTTGGTGTTCTGGGAGGATACAAGAGAGAAAAGATCTGGCCTTCAGAGGGTTGTGTCTTGAGTTCAATACTAGCTAGCAGTCTCAAATTCTCTTATCTAAATTTTGAATGTGTTTATATTTCTATGTATGTTTGTCTGTGCTTATATCTTATATGCCAGTGTGTTTATGTATATGGAATGCTGATAATTTGCCAAAAGCAGAACCACATGTAGGTTTGTCTTTATTAACAATTTGGGACAAGATGTCAGTTTAAGAGGCACTAGTCCTGGGAATTTATTTGTCTATTTAGCAAGAAGCTTCTACTGTTTTCTGTAAGCATAATAATGCCTAAGAAACCATTGCAGATTTCCACATCACATGTAACTGGACGGTAATGTACCAATGTGTGGCTCTTGGCAGAAGTTGGAGTAGTTAGTGTCTTTTGTAATAGCTCTATAGCTAATGGCTAATACACTATCACCAAATCATTATAGAGATCATGATAGATACACCTACTGTATACATAATACTTATTGAATACTGCACACTGTTAGGAAAATGGCTCATAAAAATCTTCGATGTCTTTTTTGTCCTCTCCTTTTTTTCTGTTTCTCCTCCTGTGTTTGCTCAGTGTCACCGTGCTATGTAAATAACTGCACTGGGGTATGGGATGGATGAATGAGCATATGGATATATATCCTTGTCATTTTTGTTGATAATTCTAGAGACAATTCCCTTGAACAATGAAAAGTATAAGTTTAGATGGTCCAATGAACAAAAATTGTGTGCCAAATTTAAAAGAGAAATGAAGACAGTAAAAAAATATTTAATATTTCTAAGGCCTCATTTTTTTAGGCTCTGTGAGACAGCTTATGATATAATGGAGGAGACTGGAATGGGAGTTAGGACACCTGAGTTCTTGTCCTGATGTCTACAGACTGCTGGTGTAACCTTGGGCAAGTTGCTTATATTTTCTGAATTTTGAAAAGCGGTGTGTGTGTGTGTGTGTGTGTGTGTGTGTGTGTGTGTGTGTGTGTGTTGTGGGTGGGGGTTTGTGGTTAGTGTCTAAGTCCACTTCTGGTTTTCACATATCTTTAAGTGCATTGATTCCATCAGGAAATCATTCAGCAAGCATTCATTTACTTTCTTTAAAAACGTCATCTCCTTTAATATGTGGAGAAATCAGAAATCAGAAAATATATAACTAAAAGCTTGTTCATGAATTCAGATCATACAATGAGTAAACATGAGGTAACAGAGAGCAATGGATGTGGTAGGATTCTCTGTGAAAAGCAGTTGATGGGAATAATTCAGCTATTCAGTCTCACCTCCCCACAGAGTAACTTCTGTCTTCTTTCCATACCAGGTACCCTGCTCACCTGAATACCTGGCTTGATACTAATCATTTATGCTTTGTCTGGGGGTTAGAAAGAGTATTTCTAGTCTTATTTTAAAGTGTCAAACTTTAGACATTAGCAAAGGATTGGGATTGACATGGGAGCAACGAACACTGAAACTCTAAGAATCACACCACGGAATCAACAAGTTATTCTTTTTATCATCACAAGCGTTACTTTAGAAAATAACTTTCTTAGTTGCAAAATTATGGGTGTAAAATCAGGTCCTGTCCAGGACCTGTCTCAGGTAGAACTGCTTATATGCACAGATTTCTAACTTAGAGATTTTATCTTTCATGTGGCAGAGTTCCAGAAGGCTGGTCCTATTAACCAAGCAACATTATAAGGCTTTCAACATAGCTTTAATAGTCAGATTTTGGTTCCCTTTTGGTCAGAGTCTGGTGGAAGCTCTCTCTCAGGACCTGCCAGAATGGTAGGCAACTATGGAAGCAGCAGAGATTAGTTAATAAAGCTGCATTGCTCCTGACAGCTTTTACACATCTATTTTCTTCTGCTGACTAAGAAGGTCACCGAAATTCCATCTTTTGGGGCATCTTATTTTTGGCTGGATCAAGAAAGAGCAGTGACAAACTCTACAGAGGTACCACAATGGAGTTTTTAACATTAATTAGAATCTTTGTCTTTGCTAGAGAATCTCATAAGCAGAAGAAAGAGGTTAAGTACAAGAAAGAATCTGTCATTAATTCACATTTAAGTCTTGGCTCCTACAGTGACTAGCTGTGTGATCTTGGGGAAGTTATTTATATTTTCTACACCTCAATTTATTTATTGGTAATAATAATGAAACTTACCTAATAGGGTTGTTATGAAGATTTAAAAGGTCTATTTAAATAATTTATCACAGTGCCAAAATAGCAGTAAACATTTGTGGTTGTGGTGGTTGTAATCTTTCTTGCGACCCGAGAACGATGGATTGAAAACCAAGCTTCTGTGTATAGGAGGAAAGACAGCATAAAGTATTTGCCTGGTGGCTACTCCTCAGCCTTCATTGTTTTTGTAAAAATTACAACATAATGGCCTTCCTGATACATGGTTATCTTAAGAGAAACCAAGGAAAGGGAAATCATAGAAATCTAGGAGATCATTGCAAAAGGTCTGGGAATCCATATGTTGGATAAGCAGAGACTATAGGTTGAACAAATTATAGATATAGATAGACAGATGATAGATAGATAGACAGATAGATGATAGATAATGTGCTAGATGTATTGCATGCCTATAGTACTTAATGTAGTAAAATATATGATTAGTAAAATATAAATTTATTTTGCTGGTAACTGAATTTTGCTAAACATGCTATAAATCAGGAGAGATAAACACCTACTACTCTGTGGAGGCTCAGAAAAATATGGGACATGCAAAAGGCATCCCTGCAATGGATTTTCCAGAAATTTCTGCTGAAGGCAAATAACCAAGTGACCTTTATGAAGGTCCCCTACTAGACTGTTCTCCATTTCACTAAAAAAGAATTTTGGGGGACAAAAAGGTATGATTACAACTGAGATAAGCATCAAAGATACAAAGTTGGCTCCATGAATATCCCAGCCATTATTAACCCAACACCTAAGCTACTTAATGTCTATGTTTGACAGAGAATTTAAAAAGAAAGAAAGTAAAGAAAATGAGAAGCAACTGTGGTTTTGTTTTGACTGTACAGACTTTTTTTGATAGTTCTGCTGACATACAACATTAGTAAATGAAGAGGAGAATATGACTCCTTGATCTTCATTCCTATGCAAATAGTGCAAAAATGGAAACTTGAAGGATATAACTAGAGTAAAAAAAGAAAAAAACAGACTACAATATTATGAACTTTCAGAAAGAATCAAAATTTTGTGGCAAAATTTTAATGTCTAAAATCCTGAGGCAAGAGACTAGAGCTAACTCCAGTAAATGGAACCATCAGATGGGTAAATTATTTTTTCATGTATATGTTGTACTGGTCTGAATCACGTGGTAAGTTTTCTGTCCTTGAAGGTATTAAAACTGATATGTGCTGGGAATATTGGTAAAACACATACCCTTTTCTAAAAGAACCTGTGCTGGATGGCCATGTAATTTGGAAAAATGTATTGGAAAGGGGCCCTTAGGAAACACTTGATTTTTTGGTTCACCTTGGTTTGATCTTAGTGGTTTTAGGATTAGTGTTCAATGCAGTTAACATGAAGCACAGAGCTGAGGCAATAATCAAAAATACAATTATGTTCTTAAGAAAAATATCAGATCCAGTTGCTTCCTTTATGGCCTGACTTATTTAGATCAGTTGATCAGCTCGAATTAAACAAGTGTTAGTTTGAGATCCCCTGTGGGAGAATGTAGGCTTTTATAAACCATTTTGTAGAAGCGTGTGAGCACTGAGCATGGTGAGAGATAGGGCTAGGGGTCTTGCAAATGTCCTTCATGCCATGTTGAATCTGCCTATCCTGCTTCTTATTTCTCCAAGTCCCTGAAGCCCTGCCGTTTCTTACTGACCACGGAAGTCATAGCAAGAGCCCTATCTGCATATAAATTATGGTAAACTGTACACCTATTGGATTGATCCTTTCTCCCCAAAGCAATGATTTTCAATAGCAGCAGTATAGGGCATCTCTGAGGGCATTTTGGAAATTTGGCTTGTCAGGGTGAGGGGTTGCATCTGTGTTGTTAAAAATATTGGAGGGTGCTACTGAAATGTACTGGATTGGAAACCAAGAAACAAATCTATTGCCATGGGTGAAAAGCCTCACATGAAAAAAATTACCCCAAGCCCCACCCAACTTCTCAATGACTCACCAGTCTTTCATGTATATAAGCCTAGACTTCACATCTGTTTTGTGCATAGAGTTAGTTATAATATATGCTGGCTTTTCTATAGATGCAACTGCCGTGCATATCCGGAAGACCAATTTTTTTTCAGAACTTTATCAAAATGTTTTGTTAATTTAGTAAATTATGTCACTGATGACAATACCACTTCTGGCATTTTGACTATCAATCTCACCTCCTATATTAGTCTGATTTGTGGTCCATTTGTTCATGAAGATTTCATGTTTAAGTGAGAACATCCAACTACTGCATCATGTTTCCTGGTATAACACTGCATATATATTCAGATATTGAAATACATGTTGTCTTATGATATATAATTTTTTATTTTTTCTAAATCTTAAGGTGTTAGATTTTTTTTAAAAAATCCAAATGTTTGTAAGTTATATTATCCATGAATTTCATTTCAGGATACCACACTAGCAATACTAGTGTTATACTGTGGGAATTTGTAGCTGTTAGCATTGAGAACAACTGCTCTAAAGAATTTCCAGTTCCAGGCCGGGAGCGGTGGCTCACGCCTGTAATCCCAGCACTTTGGGAGGCCGAGGCGGGCAGATCACGAGGTCAAGAGATCGAGACCATCGTGGCCAACATTGTGAAACCCTGTCTCTACTAAAAAAATACAAAAAAAATAGCTGGGCAAGGTGGCGCGTGCCTGTAGTCCCAGCTACTAGGGAGGCTGAGGCAGGAGAATTGCTTGAATCTGGGAGGCGGAGGTTGAAGTGAGCCAAGATCGCGCCACTGAACTCCAGCCTGGCGCCTGACGAGAGAGCGAGACTCTGTCTCAAAATAAAAAAAATAAAAAGTATTTCCAGTTCCAGCTATAAGGCTTCCTCTAGTCTTCCAAACATCTAACTTCTAAACTTCTAGATCTATGATGATAAAATTTGTGATTCTTATCCTTAGAAAACAAATCAATGGAACACCTACTTACACTAATACCCTGCCAAAATGATTCTTCCAGTTTGTTTATATACTTCTTGGAAAATCATATGATTTAGTCATATGGGAAAACATATGGAGTAATCAGGCCAGAGTACATTCTGTACATACCATCCCTTACATATGAATCAATATACACATTTGGTGTCATGTTATGCCTGAGTCCCAACTATTTTAAAGTGTAAGCTTTAGATGGATCAAATTTCTTCTTGGTGAATAGAAAATAACAATTCTGAAGTGAGAAAAAATGGTTCAGAATCAGAATTGAAGAGCCAACTAAACTACTTCCTCTTTAATTCTGGCAAGGTTCAATTTAGTGGTCATTTAATTAAGGGAAAGGGAAGAGAGAGAGGAGGGGGAAGTAAAACCCCTCCATCCATGTTGAAATGTAAATTGCACAAAAGTATTTGGTGCCATAAGCAATGGAAAGCCAGCGGCAGGCCAGGATGTACATACCCTCTCCACTTTATGCATGAAGTGGCTGGCAAGAACATATACTGTTAGTATCATTTTCTCATGGCTAATATTAAGAGAAGATTTTGTTTTCTTTTATACCTTTAAAAATTGTTTCTCTCCTAGTTTTTAAGCATTTGTCTCTGTTTTTCTCTTCCCCTTTCTTCACACACAAACTATAGATATGCATACAGTTTTACTTTTATTTATTTATTTATCTATCTATCTATCTTGAGGTGGAATTTCACTCTTGTGACCCAGGCTGGAGTGATTTCAGCTCACTGAAAACTCTGCCCCCTGGGTTCTAGAGATTTTCCTGCCTCAGCCTCCCAAATAGCTGGGATTACAGGCATGTACTATCACACCCAGCTAATTTTGTATTTTTAGTAGAGATGGGGCTTTGCCATGTTGCTTAGGCTGGTCTCAAACTCCTGACCTCAGGTGATCCACCTATCTCCACCTCCCAAAGTGCTGGGATTACAGGCTTTGTGCCTGGCCACATTTTTAGTTTTAATCAAGGCCCAAACAAGGCTTTTCCTTGAGAAGACTGTTGGGATGCCTTTCATGTGCCCTGAGTACTTTGTATCTTTTCTAATTATTCCTATCCATGCCATGAAGCCATATTCAATTTGCATCTCTCCTCTCTAGCATATTTATTCAACTTAATAATCAGTAGATATTAATTGAGTATCTAAGGTACAAAATATTTTTGCCATATGCTCTAGGACTCTAAAAGATATGACACTTCTTTGCTTAAAGACATTATATTTAATCTGGATAGACCAGAACACATACAAGAATAGTAAATCAATTTTCCTGGTTATCAAGAACTTTCACAGATTTTCCCTCTATAGAGCCTCAAAATTGTAAAATAGGAGATATTACCCTTATTATCTTCACTTACAAGTTAATACAATGAAGCTCAGAAAGGTCAAATGTGGTTCCTGAGGGTGATGAATGAACAACTCAATCTCCTGTCAGTTGATTCTTAAGTTTATGTTAGTTCTGCTGTTGATGCTGCTTCCTAGAAAATAATAACCAATAATAAAATCATTCCCCAAAGTATTACATAATTCATCAAGAATTGTTTATTATAAACAATTCATCAGTGAATATCCTTAAGAGTTTATAGAGGGGAGACACCACTATAAATTTGATAGGTCAGAAGAAACTGGAAACAAAGCATCTGTTTCAAATACACAGGACAGAGGAAGTTTTGAAACAGAAGGGAGTGTAATAAAAAATACTGAGGCAGGAATTAATGAAACTTACTTGAGGAAAAGAGTATCTAATGTCAATTGAGTCCTTAGTATGCCCAGGCACTGTTCCAAATGCTGTACCTGGAATTATTTATTGAATCCTCCCAGTACAATCACATTTTCACAGGTAATGATCTAAGAAACAATAATTTGTTCAATGTCTCACAGCAGAGGAAGGGTTTAAATTCTGAAGTTTGGCTTTAGAGCCTGTACACTGCCAGGTTTGGCCATGCCACACGGCATCGCCATCACTTTGATAAGGTGGAATATATCTATATTGATCTATCTATCACTATATCTAATCTATATCATCTATATGTATTTATTCATCTCTATCTCTATCCAGGGGAAAATAAACTCAGTTTTCATATTCTTCCCTTTACCTTCTGAATTTATTTGTACATTTCAGTTATCTACACTTATATTGTTTTAGCTGTAGGGTGTGGTTGGTCAGATGGCCTTTTAAAATATTTCCCCAGCACATATATCATTTATAATGCATTCTTTCTTATTAGAATCCTCTGATACCAATACATCAGCTATTATTTCTATTTCAGAGACAGAATAAATGCCCAGTCTGAGGGTCATATGGTAACAACTTGGCTCCCTGCTTCTCTTTTGTCTTTCTTTCACTGCAAGCTGTCTGAATCACAGCCTGCTGGGACATGTCACCATCTTGGATACCTTTCACTCTCCTTTCTCTCTCCATGTCTGGCTCCTACATGGTCCTCCCAACGTGCTGCATTTCTGAAAAACAATAGGAAATACGTTCACCTAAATTCTAAAAAGTGGCAGAATAAGAGAAGAAGAGGGGAAAGGAAACTACAGAGTCCATCTGCCCGCAGCTGTTGGATATGAATGATTTGGTGGCCCTAAAATTCTCCAGAAGGCCAAGATACCACATCCCATGAAATCCATCATCCTAAGGAGGGGATGAAACCTGAGGGAGACTTCGGGTGTGAAAAAAAAAAAAAATCTATCATGCATGACCAAAATAAGCTTCACACCTATGCTTTTGATTTGCTATTGACTCAACTTACTATATCCTCTACAGAACTGTGTATTTTAGTTAAAACAGAGGATAAGAGAGAGAAAGGTGAAAAAATGTAAAACTTTGGGAGATTTTAAGTAATAATATACTTTTACCCAATTAGCTGGTCTAATTTTCAGGAACTTTATCACCTCTACAGTCTGTCAGGCCTATTTCTCTTTGCTATCTTCTCTTCAAACAATTACAGGAAAGCAGTCTGGAAGGGTGGCCGGGTCTGGCCAAGCTGCACCTGGAGGCTGAGGCTCCTTGTTCAGAACAAGCTTCAGACATTCAGCACTGGGCAAAGGTTTCCATCTTCATACCCGTTATAGCACGGGCTTCTTTAAAGCAGAAATGCTTGCCAAGTCCCAAATACACATGTCCCATAATGAAGACAAATGTCCCCTTGAAGTGAGTTCAAACTGTGGAATTCATTTTGCTATGGAACTTTATTGCCTTCTAATTAGAGTGACATTTGGTCAGTCTAGTTCTATCTGGAATCCAACTAGAAACTTGGAGGTAAGAGCCCTTTGGCTGAGCATGATGGCTTGGCTGGGTGCGGTGGCTTATGCCTGTAATACCAGCACTTTGGGAAGCCAATGTGGGCAGATCACCTGAGGTCAGGAGTTTGAGACCAGCCTGGCCAACATCTCTACAAAAATACAAAAATTAGCTGGGCATGATGGTGGGTGCCTATAATCCCAGCCACTCAGGAGGCTGAGGCAGAAGAATCACTTAACCCAGGAGGCAGAGGTTGCAGTGAGCTGATATCCTGCCATCGCACTCCAGCCTGGGTGACCGAGAGCGACTCCATCAAAAAAAAAAAAAAGCCCCTCTGAGCACTGTCTCCTTTCCAGAACTAAACTAATTCCTTGTGTAGGGCTGGATGATGTTCCTTTTGATAGTCCTGGTCCTCACAGCCTGATTATTATTGAGGTCATTACTAGTAAAAGATGCCAGAACTGAAAGCACCTGAGATATTTTGATTTGTCTTTTAAAACGTGGCTAGTCTTTACTCAGCTGTGCTCTGTTTCTGGAGTAAAATTAGTGGTGAGTGCCAGGATGGGCTCTTTTCTCAACCTCTTCCCTGGAAGAGTGAAGCTATAAGAGCACAGATATGGCAGATGTGCAATGCTTGTTGCCTTTTCTTTAGAGAGCTGACTGGCAGTGGGCAAGGATCACCAGACATTTAATTTGGGGGCTCATAATCTGGAAATTCAAATCACAGCTTTTAAGCTATGTGTAAATAAATATAAAGAGCCTTCCCTTGGCATGCAGAATCCCTGTATTCTGTGATATTCCAAAGAGCATGCAGTCCAGGTGATAGATCTTCATATAGACTTATGAGGCTTAAGTGAAGGAAAGTGAAGTGAATTACTAGAGGAATGGGATGAAGTGTACATTACACTCCCTGTGGCTGAAAGCCTGATATCAGGCCCTAGTTGGGACCTCAGATAGCAGATGTCACATGCAGATCTGCCTTGCATTTAATAGAATCATTTTGACAAGAACCCTCATAAAGCCTGCCCTGCCTCAGGACCCTGGCATTCTGGGATAATACTTGTCTTTGTTCAGCCTTAAATAACTCTTCAACTTCCCTGTTCTCACATCTTCCTTTCCCTCCATAGTGAGTGAGATATTTTAATATCCAAAATCAATAAAAAATGCACAGTGTATAAGATAATAGGATACAGGTTACATACTCAATTTAGAAATTTTCAGATTACTGAGCAACATCCTTTTTCAGGAATGCCCTTAGCATTATTAGACTTATTTTAAGTTCATAAAGTGGTAATTTCAACATTTCTGCCATATCAGAGTCTGGTTCTAGTGCTTGTTCTGTCTCTTCAAACTGTTTTTTGCCTTTGAGTATGTCTCATAATTTTTTGTTGGAAGCTAAACATCATGTACTGGTGAAAGGAACTGCAGGACATAGGTCTTTAGTGACGTAGTTACTGAAGTGTGAGGTATCAAGAAGCTTCCTAGAGTCCTATGACTAGGTCTTAGTCTTTTAGCAAGCCTGTGCCCCTGCACTGTGAACTTTATGAATGATTCTTAGTTTTTTGTTTGTATGTTTGGATTCTTTTCTCACCCCTAGGTGGGGCTGAATATCTAAAGGGGGTTGGAGTTTGATATTTCCCTTCTCCCAGGTGAGTTAGGCTCTGATAAAACTCAAATAGATTAAGTTCTGGTAAATAATTTATCTTGAGAACAGGTTTTATTAAGAACAAAATGCTGTGACATATTTCAGAATGATTACATTTGACCTTCTGCAGAAAGAACAAGGGGCCTTTTCTCTAATCTTCTCTGTGAGAACTAGTAGAGCTTCTAGAGATAAAACTCACAAAAGTTGCCCCCTCCCCTCCCATTTCTGGATCTGGACTTTTAAACTCTCATCCTGTGAAGTGTTCTGATTTTGGGTTACTGCTTTCGTAATTTGTGATTCTCTGTATCTGTCTGTTGGTCTTTCCAATTTTGGAAGCAGCAGTATGCTCTGTGACCTCAATTCTCTGATAGATCTAAGAAGGTTGTTGATTTTAACCTTGTTCAGCATTTTACTTGTTTTTAGGAAAGGGTAAAAACTTCTGAGCTCTTTACACACTGGACCAGAAACTAGAAGTACAATATTTTCTTTCAATAATCATATTGATTTAGTACCACAAACCCTTCAGTATTCCATTATTTTGCCTAATATAATAATCATTAGCATTATTGGAGCACTATTATACAGGATTAGATATTGACAGTTAACTCTGTTATAGAACTGAGAGGCTGTGTTAGAGGGACTTCCCGGGGCTGGCTAGAAGCGTTTGTTTCTACTTTCCCTCACTGGCCTATTAGGGCCCTTCATTTCCATTTTCCTGACTCTGGCCTGGTAGGTAGGGGATTTGTCTCTGATTTGCCGGCCTCTGGCTCTTGGAGGTGGGGGCTCTGTGACTCAGGGTTGTAAGACAGTAGCCAATCCGGCAAAGGATTCAAAGATTAATTCATTCAGAGGAAGTTTGAAAGAACCCCCTCACTGGATGAGAACATGAACGGGGAGGGAATAACTCAGGGGCAAAAGCTCTAGTTACCCCAGCCAGGTGGCACCCTCTCTCCAGGTCCCCTTCCACAACAGCGTAGAAGCTGTCCTTTTGCTCTGCCTAAAAGATTGCACTACTGCACACTTTTTGGGTCCATGAGTTCATTTGAGTCGTAACACTCCCCGCACCCCCTAGGCCCCTTTCCCCATTCTTCTGGGTTAGGAAAGCCAAAAGCCTAAGTTTGGGTCACAGCTACTCTTGCTTCTGTGGTGGCCTAGTGGTTAGGACTCCTGGTTTTCACTGAGGCGATCCTGGTTTTCACTGAGGCGACCCTGGTTCGACTCCTGGTGGGGGAACCAGGGAATTCAGCTGCAGCTACGCTGGTTACAGAACCAAACTGGAGTCTACTTGCCTAGCATGGTGATACCAGATATCCACACTGAGGTTTTTGCAGTGACAGAAAGGAAGGCATTAAGTTACACCGTGCCAAGCAAGCAGGACCAGAAAGCTATTGTTTAACTCCTGACCTCTCTGATGGCCTGCAGGCAAAGGTTTTTAAAGGCAAGGGTAAAATTCAGGAGGGAATATTATAAATCAACACATGCCTGTTACACATTGGTTTTGGCCTAAGGACTGGATATCTTGAAGCAGGGACTTACAGGGTGTAGGTAGATTAAAAGATTTTCTGATTGGTTAAGGAAGAGAAGCTTTGTTTAAAAAATGTGGACTCAGAAGAAAAAAAAATGTTGACAGGCTCTGGGGTATGATTCCCTCCAAGCCCCTCAGGAAGAAATTTAGAACAAAGAACAATGGTCAGAGTTCAATCTTCAATTCCTCCTTATCTGAGGCCTATGTGCCAGCAGATCTGGATATCTTTGGTGGGGGTACTTGGTGGGGAAATCCAGTTTCTGGAAGAAAACTCAGAGACATATGTTAAGATATTCTCTTTAGTTTCAATAGGAAAACCAAACATCTCTGGACCCTACTCCTTGGCTATTTTTTCAGGGTATTACTTTCTTGCTTAACTATTTATTTATTTACTCTCAGGCTAGTTTCCCTTGAAGAAATTCAAGATTTTATTTTATTTCCATGCCTGTGAAGGTGGGGGACATTCAGACTTCCCACAAGGGACTCCCTGCTCCATCTCGTAGGGGTATGTACTGATTTTTATATGTGAGCCCTGATATGGCAAACTTAAATGCCCACTGGATCAAGGCAGGTAATGAGCTAAACGGGCCAAAGCAGATCTGGGAGAATCCTATCCTGGCACTCATGTTCTTGTCTAAAGATGGCAGTGCTACTCAGCCACAGAAGCTGTTGCTGTAAAGAAAGACAGGCCAACTCTTGCTGGATTGTCAGGCTTTTCAACAAAAACTACAGCTATAGGTATTTTTTTTTTAATGTTAAATTGCTAAATTAGCTGATGGTGTCAGCTACTTCAAAGATATTTTAATTGATTAAAACAAAACATGTCTGCAGGCTATAGTCATCTGGTGGGCTCCATATGGTGGAGCCTCTGCCTTATAGCAAAAAATGTAGGTGCTTTACCCAGTTTTGCAGTTACTGTGCTATAGGAGTAAATACTCTTTACAGGCTACTATATTACTCCATGTTGAAAATAGTTAAATCAGTCATCCTTTTCTCAAGCACAGTACTTAAGAACAAGTTATGTTTATCTGTTCACCAACTCACATTGACAAAGAACCATGTCATTAGATCATTGTGCACTAACCAATCGCTCCTTCTGTGTACATCAGCAAATACTTACTGGAAAAGTCTTATGAAGCAATAACTGTGCTATGTTCAGCTGATTTAAGATAAGAAATAAAATACAGTCATTTATTAAATACTTTGTGTATATCCATATAGTGATATGCTATACAACTATAAAAAATAATGAGAACATGCTCTATATCTTGATATGGAACAATCTCAAGATAAAATATTAAATAAAAAATAAAGTGCAGGACACTATACTGAAGTTTACCTTAAAAGGGCGTATGTGTGTGTGTGTGTTTATGGACATAAAATTTCCATTAAAGAACACATGATAATTGATAAGCTAGTTGCCCTACGAGGGGAATTAGGAGGAAAACAGACAGTATAGAAGGAAAACTTTTACTCCTAGGTTAAGTTTTCTTTATGCCAATTATGCTAATAAGATACCCTTTAAGAAAATATCTGTCAGTGGGTTCTTACAGCCATTGACTAAGTTAGAGTTCATGGTGGTAGACACAGAAAGATACACTGACATCACTTCCACCCCTCACCACCCAAGCAAACTCATACATTTTATAAAGTTAATAAATAAGTAGAAAATTAACACTATGCAAATATATTTCAGAAGCAAAGCTCTCCGTGGCCCAGGCAGCTTTTGTTTGCGAGAAACCAGCATTGTAAGCTGTGAAACAAATCCCAAATTGAATTTTGTTGGCCCCCAAAACGTATTCTGGCTGCTCTGCTGATGAGAGACCGGGGGAGCCACAGCAGAAATCTCTTAGTTATTCATAAATTCTTTCTCTTAAAAAAAGTTGTTGTTGTAGTTTTAAACACAAGAGTGGAGATGAACCCCAGAGCTCAGAAACCATTTTCATGCAAAAACAGGCAGCTCGGTATACAAATAAAGACCTAGCTGGAAACCCTGAACAGAGCAACATAAATACTCACATCTGGTATAAATAAATAACAAGATACGTTGTCTTACGATTAATGCCCAGCTCATGAATAATTACACACAATGGAGATAGAAATACTTAATTTTGTGTTGTAGAACATAATTAGAAATTATTAAACAAAGTCAGAACACAGAAGAGACTTCTCAAAATGCACAGGCGCCGGGTACAGCCTGGTGTGTTTGGAACTAGTTTTGTCCAACATCAGATTGTTTTGTTTTTTAAAGACAAAAAAGTAAAGACGCAATCTTAGTGTTTCATTAAATAGTTCATGAGAGTCACTGTCCCTTTTTTTCCCACTTCCTTCTGGGAGTTTAATGCACTGCGATAAGATAAATATATGCCTTTTAATGATGATCACACCCTATTAAAACGTCTCACCCTGTTACCAATAATGCATGAGATTATGAAAGATGGAAAAAAGTAAAAGTCTCATTTTCTCCTCCCTGCTGACGCCATTTGTTTACCTTTAGCATTCCCCTAGCTTACACAATGAAACAACAGTGGCTAATTTTACTACATTTCTGTTTATTCTACTTTGATTTCTCATGCAGATGAAATCCTTGTCCGTTTTATTATTTTCTTCTTACATCAAGAGTCCTAATATTGTTTCATTAAACTTAACTGGACTTATCACTACAGCTTGCTTTAATCAAATAGGATAGAATTGGGTAGAACTAGGACAAATTGCCAGGGTTCATTAAGACAGCACAGAATGCCCTATCTGGAAGTGTGGAGAGGGGCTGCAGATCAAACTACCATAGCTCCCAGACATGGGTAACTGCATGTGGTCACCATTACACATGGATAATATGGTTCAAAGAATCAGGGGAGTGATTTTCTTCTGATTTTAATGTTTAAAGACTGTTCTGAATCAGAAGAATGGGAAAATTATGCAGACTTTGTTTTTAAGTTTTAGGAGTAAATAAGTCAAGAAAAAAGGCCAAAGGAAGAACAAGTACACAGAGTGCTATGATACAATAAAACAGGACCCAAACGGTGTGATTTTTGGCTTTGGTTGGCATGTTACAGAAAGCAAAGGAAGGGCTTTTGTCCTCAGAGGGTATTGTCTTTTGCCCTTTTTGTCTGAGTAACCTTTCTAGCTGATTTATCTACTTCTTAGAGACCAAAATGATAAGAATAGTGAATCTCTTCTTTCTGGCCTTTTCCTACATTCCCCTGCCAGCAACTTAACTCTTATTTGTTTTGAAAATTAGCCATTTAGCAGGGCATTGCCTTTACCAGCTATTTGTTCTGCTGACCTATGGTGGAAGCTGGAATTGGTACTGCAAATGTGTTTCTCTAACAGGTCTGTTATTGCATTATTCCTTTATGGGGGTTTCAACGTAATTACACCAAATGTTGTTATAAATCCCACCGGAAGCCACCTCTCGGCTAATGTCTAGAGGACACTTTCAGTGTATATCTCCCTCATCTGCCATTAGCACGCCTCCATGTTCTTCTTAGTATATTAGAGGGCACACTGAACAGAGACAAGGACTACACGATCCAAACGGAGAGTTGAATGATTTGACAAGCAGCCAACCAGCACTTAGAGCAAAACTAACTACCATCAAAACACTTCCTTCACAACAAAGGTTGAATCATAACCTTATTCCCCTAGCATATGAATTAGAACAATTGTCTGATTATGATTAAAAAAAGAGCATTACATTTTATGTTCCACCATAATTGGTATTTATGACAATTTATGTAAACAGTAATGAAGCCTATGTGATTTTTGCGGGGAAATTGCATTATGACACCAATGATCGTTACTGTTAATTTTCCTGAAGATGATGGCAATCAGCAGGCATAGTTTCATTGTAAATAGGTTAATTTAAAATTCAAACACTGCTGCTATTTCAAAATGAGTTCACATTTGATTTCTGAAAGCTTTGGCCCAGTCTTTTTCCATGTCAAGATAAAAATGCATAGATGACGTGTATCAGTGTATAAAACCTTGTTCTTCAGGGTTGTGAGGGAGTAAGAATGTATGTGATATATATGCAAATATATGTCTTACATACTACATATCCTCTTAATTGTTGTCTTGTTTTTGTGCTATAGAAACAAGTTTCAAAAACTTATTGCTAATGTAATAACAAAATATAGTTATCACAAACTAATTTGCTAGCTTTGTATTAATTAGTGTAAGTGAAGAATGACATGTCAGCATTTTCTATTCTTTCTTATTGTGTATTGAAAATTGCCAAATCAAACTTTTAACAAGAAATCAAAACATAAATTGATCTTTCTTCCAACCTTGGGCTGCTAGCTAGATTTTGAGTTAAATTGTTGTTCTACCAGTACATATTTTGGACAAGCCCAACCAGTGAATTTTTTTTTCATTTTAAAATATAGCCTTCTTACAATGTAGATTGATTTCTGCCAACGTGTCCAAGCAAAGTGAAAGGGTCTAATTTTTACCTGTGAACATTTGAAGAAAACGGTAATTAATATTCCTGAATACACACACACACATATGTGTGTGTCTATATATATGTGTGTGAGTTTATATGTACATACATATTTAAACAATGAACGTCATAACAATAAGATATTTGGAATTATAAGGAAAAAGAAGAACAATTTTAAATGCTGGCCAGTGTCTACTTACTTTAAGTAATATTTGAGTAATTATAACATATTTTCACATTTTTGTAACTATAATGTATGAAAGCTGTACTAATATATTCTACTAATTTTTTTAAAAGATAAAATATTATAGACTATGAGTGCTAATCATTGCAATAAATTTTATTGACAGTAGAAATCAACCATGCTTATAAATAGTTTTCTTCCTTTCTCGTTCTCTTTCTGTCTTTTTTCCTTTGAAACCAGTTTTTCAGTGGCCGATCAACTGCTCAGATACGTTATTCTGAGAGAAAATGTAAGTATAAATATTCAAAATGTATCCTAATTTTGACTATATTATTTCTACTAGTTTGTTCCTGAAAATTTTATTTTTTTTGAAACAGTTGTGTCACTGTGCCTATCTGTTATATGTGGTACTTTTGATTAAAATACCATTTAAAAAAAAAAACATACCCAGATTGTTTTACCTTGGAACCACTCATTTGAATAAACAATGCTTAGGAAACAAGTATTAGATATCTAAACACCTGGAAAGCTGGAATAAATCTAATAGGATTTATAATATGAGTACTAAGAAATACTATGAAATCGAATAAGCTTTCAAAAACTTAGATGTATATACCCTAAAATCATATTGCTTTATATTGTTTATAATTTTTAAAAATCAATAATTTTATGTAAAAGTATATTTACCTTTTGAAAATATCTATATACCTATATAAGTAATACACTATGTAATCTTAAGCAGGTAATTATACTTCCCCCAAAAGAGGGAATAGAGGATGTTGAAGAGGTTGTTCAAGTGTTTTCTACATTTTTCTTGAAATACTCATTTGTAACTTATTTATTTATTCAAATAACTGTTGTTAGTGGACTAGTTGTTCCAGTCAGCTATAATGCTTTAGGGGAAATATGGAAGAAAATCTTAAAATTAAGAAAATGCTGTATCTTTATTAAATATTTGAGACTTAGCAGAAGACTATCAGTTGAATTGCCTCCTTTAGTGGTTATTTCTTTCATAGGAGTTTACATTGAATTACTGCCCTGAAATATAATGAGAGTGATACAGGTTTGCTGCTTAATACATTTTTTCCACCATTTTTAATCAGCGATTCTCTGCTATGAGTCCAAGTTCCTCTTTGGTTCCTAGGTAATCACATTTATTGCTTTTCCATTTCCCTACACACAGAATAATTCCTAAGTCCAGACAGATTCCTTAGTCAGAATGAATTACTTAACATAAACCTTTTCTCATACTTTAAAAACAGAATCAATACAAGAAAACAAACTAAAACATATATTCTGTTACTGAGAATTCAGTAGTGTTGCGTCTCATATGAAAAATGAGAGTCTCAATTATTTCTTTAGTTGCCTCTTCACAGAAATGTTTTACTATACAATCTCAGGATTCTTTTCCTTTTCAAACCCTTAATAATGCCATATTCTGTATGGGTCAGATATTAATAAAACCTAGTTATACAACTAAATTTGATTTAGTTAATGTAGTAAAACAATTGGTGAGTTACTAATCAAAGAAAAGGAAGTCAACCAAATTGATATATTAAGTAAATACTATTTAACTTGAGGGTATGGCTATTTGCCTCAATCATAAAAATAAATAAAAAGGAAAGAAAAGAGAAAGAAGAAATATCCCCTAAAGCAAAACATCAGACTACCTTAATGATCATTGTGTCAGTTAACAAATCTTCTCTGTGTATTCCTGTGACTCATGAGTTGTTTCGTTATAGCATATCATAAATGAATTCTGAATCTTAGATTTGATAGTACGGGTTATTGTAATTAATTTTATAGGCAATTATATTTAGTTTTCACCAAAATATATTTCTAAGCTTAAATACAACTTGTGCTCATAAAAATGACCTCTAAACCAATCTGAAATCTCAGAGATGGCTATTGGTCAGCAAAAAAGAAGTTGTGGCTTCATTAATCCACAGTCGATTAAAAACAAAGCAAAGCAAAGCAAAATAAAAATGAAAAAAAGAAAAAACCACCTCGTTGCTTGTACTATATGATGAGATTGCTTGTTCAAGATAACACGTCCCATGCGCTTTAGAATATGTAGGTATTTAACAATCATACTACAGGTGTAGAAACGGATTTGAGAACTGCACATTCTAAATCCACAGAGTTGTTACCTTATAGGTTGGACACTGTAGTATAATTGGTAGAATCAAAGAAGTATCTATAATTATTTCATTCATCCATGCATCTTCTCATGATCTGCCCATAATTAGAATTCAGAGATGTTACCTGAATATGATGGATGAATTATACAGGTGTTAAAGGCTTTGGCTCATGAGAGACCTTTTAACATCCTTTATTTTGTTGGGAAAGGATAACATGACAGCCGTTTCCCCTCTCTTCACCTTCTTGATAGGGAGTACATAAATGCATTGATCATAGTATGTGTACAGTATTACTAACATTTTCCACTGATCCACAGAACATGTCCACGGTTGATCAGCTGGTGTTTCATACTTCTAATTGTATTGGGGTGGGAGCTTACTAGCAATTATACCAACTTATGTTCTCTCTCCTAATGGGGAAATATGCCTGATAAAGTGACTTACCTCTAGAGTTTTTGATCTGAGGATAATCAGAGAGACTCTAATTTCATTTGTTGCTATCTGTCTTTCATAACTCATGGCTGATGAGAAAGAAAGAAAATCACACTCAAAGAACATTCTTTTATTTCTGAGAGGAAAAGGAATTTGACCAAAAAGATGACAGAGTTACAATTCTTTACTTTTAAGGGGCAACCTTTGGAGGATGACGCTCTCATTCTAAAAATGCAGGCATTGCTTTTTTCTTTTGTACCCTATTAAGAATTGTGCATGAAACCACTCAGAGTAGATGGGGACTCTGGGTCAACAGAACAGTGAGAAAGGTGACAAATAGCAATTCATTTCAGTGTTTGTTTTCTTGATGATGGCTGCCTCTTTCTCTTTGTGTTCTCATGTTTCTGGGGTGCTACACAATGAATTCTATGTCCTTTTAAATGGGGGCAGAGCTGCCACAGTGTAAACTAATAAATAGCACAATTGAAACCTTCTTGGCCATGAAGTACAGCAGATTCCTCTCAGTTATTTTATTCATCCTCACAATTCTCTTTTTTAAGGAAAAAAGTTATTTTGTGACTTTATTCTGACATTTATGGATTAATTTTTTTTAAACTAGTCCTGCTTCCCAGTACTTTTAATGATGCACAAATTTAGACCAAACATCTATTATGCTTGCTCAGATAGACTTAAAACCTCTTATCCTAAGAAAATTTCTATAGTTTTTATTTAATAATAGGGTTATTTATGATGTATTAACATTACGTTTTATTTTTATTGGAAACAGAATTTGGCAATTGAGTGAGAAAGAAATAGAGCATTTTCAAACAATTTATTCTAGAGATTTGCACAGGATCAAAACAATCAGGATGCCAAATGTCCCTAAAAGATAAAAAAAAAAAATCTACACAATCAATACGATAATTTCAGTTGTCTTATAATTAATATCTATCAATCCATTCAAATAGATATTCAGTGATCTATATTGATCTCTAAGACTTTCTGAAAACCACTAGGGAAAAACAACAGCCTGCCAATATGTGTTAATTGCACTCATATTGACATTTTCTAAGTGCCAGGATTTCTATAACAGTGAGAAGTCAAATATTAGAATGCCAAACCCCAGAAAAGTGATATTATAATATTGATTTAATCAGATAACATTTTCTTCCAAAATGGTAGTCATCTTTTCCTTTAATCAAAGTCTCATATATTTTCTAGCTCAAAAGCCATAATAAAACACCTGCTGATTTTAGAGACCAATGTAGTTCTCACATATTTTGGCTTAAGACCTCTTCCACTGTTTACCTTACATTTTTTTTAACCTAGCTTATATTCACATACTATCATTACAATCACGTGATGCTCTCTCATTCCATAATACACTAGATTGGGTAATAGTTGAAAAGATTTGCGACTCTCATAAGAGGATGAATACATTTTCATTGATGTCCAGCTAAATTTTGTGATCTCTTTCAGTCAATGAAATAGAAACTGAAGTGGCCTGTAGCACTTCTTAGTGGAAGCATAGTAAGATTAAAAAATAAAAATAAGAAAAATACCACAACATCTGCTTTGCATCGTACTCATTGTTTTCCTCAGTCATGAACCTAACAATGTCATAGACAGAGATAGCTCTGTCACCTGAGTGAAGACTTTTTGAAACTCAGTCACCTCTTACCCACAGTGAACATGTAAACAGGGCAAGAACTAAACTTATTTTATCGTAGACTCCTGGCCATTTAGGAGCTGTTGACTAGAGAGAGGCATAACTTAGCCCATGCTTACCGATACATAAATTGATACCAGGAAAGGAATGTTCATGTGTTGCAACACACCCTAAAAGATATGGCATTGCTTTCAAGACAGAGCAATACAGGCATGGAAACAATTGCTGAAGACATGGTTAAGTAATAGTAAAACTTTTGATAGAATGGTCCCCTGCAATAACTTGGATGAAAAGGTATGTACCAGATGGACTTGGATTTGAGCTAAGTTAATTCTGGGAACTGAAATTTTATAAGCATGCTTTGCTTACTATGGGCTCTATTTGACAAGTGACTGCAAGATGATGTAACAAACAAACACATAAACAAAAATGGTTGTGGGCTGGGCGTGGTGGCTCATGCCTGTAATTCCAGCACTTAGAGAAGGTAAGGCAGGAGGACTGCTTGAACTCGGGTGTTCAAGACTAGCCTGGGCAACAAAGTGAGACCCTTGTCTTTGCAAAAATAAATTAATAAATAAATAAATAATTGAGTTCGGTGGCATACTCCTGTAGTCTCAGCTACTTGGGAGGTTGAGGCAGAAGGATCTCTTGAGCCCAGGAGTTTGAGGCTGCAGTGCAGTAGACTCATGCCACTGCACTCCAGCCTGAGAAACAGAGTCAGATTCCATCTAAAAAAAAACATGGTTGTGTGCTAATTGTGCAAAGGGCAGAAAAAAGGACTGGAAAATTTCCAGAATTCACGGTATTGTAATATTGAACACTGCTGCAGGATGTCACCAAAATAAGAACAAGCTAAGCAGGCCTTTGGAAAACAAAAGTACACATGATTAAGTGCAAAGAGAGAAAGAGGCATCTCAAAAATAGTTGGCTGTTGGTAAACAGAATTGTCTAGAATCAAAAAGTTAAGAAACAGAACAAGCCTGTGAAAAGAGTCACCACTGAGAGACAGCCTGAATATTTGAGGTTGAAAATGACCATGGAGCTCGCCAACTTTTTAAATGTAAGCCTCAAGGTAAGAGAGATTCTCAACCAACAATAAGGAAACAGCAATTTCTTGAAAGAGTCACCACTTAAAGACATCCCAAATATTTGAGGTTGGAAATGACCATTGGGCTCCCTGACTTTTTAAATGCAAGCTGCATGGTAAGAGATTCTCAGCCAACAATAAGGACATATCTCCAGAGAACTGTGGATTGGGCAGCTATTTATCAGAGAGTAATGACAGCTATTTAATGATACTTCCAAAACCCAGGGTAGAGCTTCCTCATAATTCTGCCCCTCACTACTATAGACCAGTGACAACTATGTGTCTTCCACTGCTTCCTTTCCAAATGAGAATGTTTATTGCATGTGTCATGCTCTCTTCTCAACAATGCATTTGCTATCTGAAGAGGCTAGATAATCTCATTTTTGGAGCCATAAATCTCTGGAGTCAAAAGATCTGCATGTGAGTTTGATGTAGAAATCATCGTAAGATCATGGATTTGAACCTGTTGCTGTGATTGGATGAAGCTGTTTTTTTTTTTTTTTTTCTGCCTTCAAGTTGGATAAGCAAAGTTTGTATTAAAAGAGAAAACTGTTTTAAACACCCATTCTTCTATGCACTGTGGGTGTATGTATATATACGTCTCTGCACATTGCCATGAACTTGTTCCATTTGACTTATGGTGTTCCACACTGTGACATTATATTTACCCTTATCTTTCTGCTTGATATCAGATTCAACAATGTTATATGTTTTGGCAAATGATATGAGAATAGAAGTGAAGTGTTTTAAAAGCACATTTCACCGCAGTGTCTTTTTGCTTCTGTTCCAAGACTGGAAATACTTTCAACGGAAAGCAGCTCCATTGAATTGGATATTAGAATATCTAGTACCTATTATGGCAAGCTACTGATTTACCTTAAAAACCTTAGCTGTGAATGTGTAAAACCATTGTCTTTATCCTTGTGCTATTCCAATTTGTTGGTCTGTACTCGAGAAAGTAGACAACTATATAATTTGTCATCAACATAAAAATTCATAAACACCAACCTAAACTCTGTCACCAACACTTTGGAGAAATCCTACTGTGGAATTCAAGTAGGCTTGTTCTCTCATGATAACAACTGCTTCTTTGTGTATTTCTTTTTTTTTTAATATAGTTTTATTAAAGTATAGTTGACATACACTAAACTATACATGTTTAGTAAACACAAATTTGGTAAGTTTTGAACATATTATATACATTTGAAACAATCACCACAACTAAGATAATTAACACACTCACCCTCGAACATTTTCTTGTAATAATTTGTAATTATTTCGTTCTGTTCCTCTCCACTCCAAGAGAGTCATTGATTTGCATTTTTTCAGTTTAGATTAGTTTGCATTCTCTAAAATTTTATGGAAATGACATTATGCAATATATATTATTTCTCATCTGATTTCTTTCACTCACAATTATTTTCAGATTAAGTTCTGTCATAGTGTATATCAAGGGATAATTCTTTTTATTACTGAATAGTATCCCATTATACAGATATGTTATAATTTATTTATCCTTTCATTTCTTGGTAGACATTTGTTACTTTTTTTCTTTAGTTTTCTCTATTAATAATAAAGCTACTTAAAGATCCATATACAAATATTTGTATAAATTTTTTTATTCTCAGGAGTAAATATCTAGAAATGGAAAAGGTAAATCAAATGATAGGTATATGTTTACCTTTTTCAGAAACTATCAAACTGTTCCAAAGTGTTTTGCACATCTTTTATCAGATTTATCCCTAGTATTTCATATTTTGATGCTTTGATATGGTATTTTAAATTTCAATTTGCTTTTTTATTATTAGTATGTAGTAGTGCAACTGAATTTTTATAATAATCTTAATTCCCATAACCTTATTAATTTTACTTATTAGTTCTAGTAACTTTTATGTAGTAACATCAGATCTTCTACATAGGTAACCAGTTTTCTGGAAAAAAGAAGGTTTACCCATCTTTTCCCCTTATCTGGATTACTTTTGTCTCTTTTTCTTGACTTATTACATGGAATAAAACTTAGGCTACATGTTGAATAGAAGTGGTGGACTTTTTGAGTGTGTGTGTGATCATAGGAGGAAAGCTTTAGTCTTTAAGCACTAAATATTATGTTAGATGTATGTTATATAGAATCTTCTCAAGTAGAGGAAACTTTTCTCTTTCTGGAATGTGGAGAGTTGTTATCATTTATAGATGTTAAATTTTATCAAATGCTTGTCTGCAACTATTGAAATAATCATAATTTAATGTTTTCAGTTTAATTTTCTGAATTATATTGAGTTTTTTTATATGTTTAACAAACTGAATTCCTGTAATAAACCCCACTCAGTCATGCTGTATTATCATTGTGACATATTTTTAGTTTTGATTTGCTAAAATATTGTTTACAGTTTTCTCACTTGTGTTTATGAGGGATATCACCATATATATTACTTCACTGATAATGCCTTTGCCTGGTTGTGCTAATGGGTAGTGCTAGCCTTGTAGAATAAATTAAAAGTTCTTTCTTTCTTTTTATTTCTTCAGAATGAGTTTGTTAGCATTGATACTGCATCTCCCATAAATATTTTGTAGCTTGTGCCAATCAAATCTGGACCTGAAGTGTTGTGATATAATTTTAAACTACAAATTCGATTTCTTTAATAAAAATAGAGCTATCAAGTTACCTCCCATTTTTCTTTTTAAGGGAGTTCTGCTATCCTGTTTTTCAAGAAATTCGTTCATTTAATTTGCATTGCTGTTTATTGGTCTAATATTACTCAACATATTCTTTTTATTGTTTTAGCAATTGCAGAGTCATTATCTAATGCCATAGTCTTATTCTTGATATTAGTAAATCTGCATCTTTTAAAACTTTTTTCTGATTAGTTTGTCTGGAGGCATATCATATTTATTGATTCCCTTCAAATAATCAGCTTTTGGTTTTGTTGATTTTTCTCTATTTTTAAAAAAAGTATATATCTCTGTTCTGATTTGTATTATTTTCTTTCTTCTTTTCACTTTTAATTTGGTCTTTGTTTCTTAAGGGTAAAGCTGAGCTCATTGATTTGAGACAATATTTTGCTCTAATATACTCATTTGTTGCTATAAATTTTCCCACGTTTTAAAAGATGCTTTGCTAATTATAGAATTCTAGATTGACAATTTTCTGCCATTACTTTAAACATGCTTACTTTCAGAAGAGAAATTTCTTTCTCTTTCATTTTTCCTCTGTGTAAGAAGTAACGTTTTATTTATCTACTAAAGATTTGCTCCTTGTAAGTAGTTTAGAGCAATTTGAATATCATGTGTTTTGTAGTTTGCCTTATATTACTTTTGTTTGAGATCCATTGAGCTTCTTAAATATGTGGCTTTATAATTTCCAACAAACTGAAAAAAAATCTGGCCATTATTTTTCAAATATGTATTTTATTTCCTCCTAGGGAGCTCTAATTAAATACACACACATATGCAGGCACACATACATGCATGCACACAACCACATACACACACATCACACACACACATTTTTTAAGTTTTTGATTTTGTCTTTATTTTATTTTTGATTGTTTCTATTGCAATATAGTTAATTATCTTGAGTACTCTTGTTTTTATTTTACTTTATTATTTTTAAACAATTCTCTTGTTACTGAACCTCAAGTATTCTCATCTTTATTCTTCTCCTCAGTAGTTGAGGAGTTGAAACATTTTGGCACCAGCTCCCTATGTTCCAATGCCCACAAGGCAATGTGAACACATTTGTTCACATAGTGGGTTGCATAGCAGAGGAACCCAGAATTTTGGGAATCCAGATATTTTATAATGGTCAGTGAGCTTGCTAGACCTCTGCCCAGAAGCAGATACAGGCTATTTCTTAGGGCTTTAAATAAAAGTGCTCTTTACTCCAGAATAAGACAATATGCCTAACTTCCAAGGCACTTTGCTATTGCAACATTCTCAAACAGGTAGTTCAGAAGCAAAGGTAGCCCATTCTTATGGTTGCAAGATGCACAGAATTGTGAAAGCTTCATGGAGAATTGTTTCCTGACATGCAATGGCACATAAAGCTCTCTCAAAGCAAATAAATTGGTATCCAACCAAGTTTTTTTAGTGAACTGTATTAGCCAAGGAGCCACAAACCTGTACTGAATATTTAAAAAACAATGTGTTTTAAGTAATTAGAAAAAAAAGTTAAATGAAACAAACAAAGAGCAGCAACAACAAACCTTAGACCATCAAACTTGGTAGGTATAAAAGCTGTGTATCCCCAAAGAAGACAATTTTACTAAATGCCTTCTGCTGTGGCTATAAAAGGTAATGAACAAAGATTTATCTTTCAGCATGAAGCATCAGAGCCCTGAAGAAGAGGGGGAATAATTTTTAACAAAGCCTGATTATGAAACACTTTGATCTTTTGAACTAGTATAATATATTTTAAAGTTGTGTTTATAAAGTAATAACTGCTATTATTATTTTAACTAATATATAAACCAAAGCAAATGCTGTGAGTAAACATTTCTTTGTCTTTGACCCAGGATTCTTGTGTCTTCTGCTAGCATTCATGGAACTGTGAGAGGCTACCATGCTAGCTTCCAAGTAAGGTAAATCCTCAGACCCTTCACAGTGTTGACAGTACGTATGCTCAATACTTGCCTGTAATATATTTCTCGTGTCTGATTTATTTCCTTGTTTTCTCATCCCCATAACTCTGTCTCTCGGTTTAATAGTAACTTGCATCCTCTGAAATAAAACACTTATTTTGAAAATAAGACTTTTAACTTGATATTTGATGTACAGTGAATAATTTATTTCAACTGAAAAGTTTTAATAGTCTATGTTCACTTTCAGTCTTTCTTCTTTCTTTTGGGAATCCAGAAGTAGTGGCTTTTCCCTTTAAGGACTGTAATCTCTGCATTTTCTGTATTTCCTTCCAATTCTGTTTGAAAAATCAATATGTTTTTGCCTGAACTCATCTTTCTTATAACATCTTGCTAAAGGCAGCCAACAATAGCCATGCGACACTAGTTTTCTGAGCTCTCTTTTTAACCACTTGTCCTAGAGCTACAGATTCAATAGCTCTATCAAACACTCTGCAGAGGCACAGGAGGAAATTGTTTAATTTATTTAATTGTTTACTTTATTTAATTAATTGTTTATTGGAATTGTCTTTGCAACAACTTGGAAGGAAGACACAATGTGTCTGCCACTGCACAGCATGGATCTCCATCTTTCTAGCCTATGGTACATATCCTTTCACAGTCCACTGCTCAACCACTCAACAGCTGAGCCAGTGTCACCCACTTTATTATCCTTATTTTTAATTTATAGCCCCTCACTTGAATAAATAAGCATCTATATTTTCCAGGTAATATTAGCTTTGAATCAAGCTAACTAAAAAATGTAGAATAACACTTTACTTCTCAAGAACGTGAAGTATAAAGTAGATGCTCCTATCCACAAATGGTTTTTCTCCAGTTAGTGACTCAAGGACCCAGGCTTATTCTGTTTTCAAACTCTACTATTGTTAACACATCCTGTTCAAACTCACTATTCTAATCTGTACTAATATGCTAAATCTTGGAAACATGTCAAACATCATCATGGAGATTACAGAGTCTGGGGACAGGGGAAATGGGATAATAGGGAAAGTGATTATCAAAGGGCACAAAATCTCACCTAGGAGGGATGGATGGCTAGATAGATGGATAGAGATAGATGGATAGATAGATAGACAGATAGATAATTTTAGTTATTTTCTACAGCATGGAGAATATAGTCAATAATTGAGTATTGCATATTTCAAAATTACATAATTGAGAGAGTAAACAAAAAAGGTTAAGTATTTGAGGGTATAGGTAAGTTAACTAACTTCTTTTAAGTAATCCACATTATATTAATATATTATAACATCACATTGTATCTCATAAATTTATACAATTGTAACATGTTAATTTATAATTTAAAAAGTCATAATCATGTGTGGAAGACTTTACTGAGTAAGACCTAGAAGTTTCATACATTGCTTTCTGTTATGTTTTGCTAGCCACATAACTGCAAGGAAGTACAGAAAACATAGTCTGGCTGTTTGCCCAGGAAGAAAAGATAACTGGTTGGCCAACAGTTTTTCAGTCTCTGCAATAGCATATATGTATATCTCCATCACTAGAAAATAAGCTCCATGAAGACAAATTTTATGTATACTTGTTTAGTAATTATGCTTAGTGCTTAGTATTCAATAAAATATTTGTTAAATAAATGAGAGAAAGTGAAGCAGCGTCATTGCCTGGGGTAATGCCTAAGGTTCATTGCCTGATGCCAAGGAAACCCAGGACTCAAGACACACACAAGGAGTGGGTTTAGGAGTAGAGGCTTAACAGGCAAAAGAAAGAGAAAGAAGAATAGCTTTCTCGTCTGAGAGAGAGAGGGGTATTTGAGTGGGACTTCTAGTCAGCTGTGGAATGCACCAAATTTTATGGACAGGCTAAGAGGTGATGTCTGATTTACACAGGGACCACAGATTGATTGGACCAGGTGTGACATTTACATCGCTCACAAGGAAGCTGGCCACCCCACCCTAACCTTCTTATTATGCAAATGAACTTTCAGTTTGGCCAGTGCCTGGTTGTCTGCTCCTGACTGCACACGTGGTTGTCAAGGAAAAGTGAAGACAGAGCCACCGTTTTGAACGTGCCTAGTAGCCTTTTCCTATGGGCACAACTGCTGTCACTCACTGTGTAAGCTTCCAGCTTGCCTTTGTCTATGCCTGCAGTTCGATTTTATAGGCGGTTCTTTGACAGAAAATGATTTTGATGCTGTTTTTTGTTGAAAAGGAAACCTTACTGAGAACTTCTTTACCCTCATTATCTGCCTAAATAATTTATTTTTAACTCCTATATCAAAAGAATTAAGGAGATTTAATATGACCACACATTTTTGGAGATAGCAATACTGGCACCAAGATATATTTTACTTTCCCATTTTACAGAGTTCTGAAGAGTAGAAGCAATATAAAAGTCAGTTCTGAAGACTATACTCGTTCAATGTTCTAGATAATTTTTTATCAATATTCCTCAAGATATTTCAGTGGCTGAATTATAAATACACTCAGATATGCATTGATCTTTAGAAATTAATGACATAAAAATAACACATTAAAAATATTCACCAGTTCTATTTACAGAGGACTTAGTCTTAAACTTCTTTAGATTTGCCTCAGATTCAGCTTCCTCCAGTATGTAGAAGGATGTTCTTTTTCCAGATACTTGAATAACAATCATGAAAAATTCGCATATACTCTGTTTCTTTCCCAGCTCTACCTAGCTCTTGTTCAGTTCACATGTGATTAGCATTTTGTTAATTATTATTACTATTATTTTTGCCATAAACACTTCCCTTTAAAATCAGTGTAGCTTTATGTGTAAATTTGGAGTTTATTTGCCTCTAATACAATTATCTAATATAGTTTAAAGAGTTATTCATAGCTGAAGAAAATTTGTTTGTGTTGCTTATTGAACAAAACACTTCTTCAAAGACAATGTCACCTCCCAGCCATTTTAGCCATTGTGGTTATATTGGTATGAAAACTTGTGTGTGCTTGAAATATTCTTATCATCATCTAAGAACAGTGATGTATTTCCACATTGGGAGAAGGATGACGAGAAACTCTGGAAGATAGCTCTGACTGAAGATTGTGAAGCACCATCTACATTTCTTTCTGACAAGGTCGACAACAAGGGCGACATTAACAACTTGTTCTCAGACTAATGACACATTTAGATTAGAGTGTGCAATGTACACAGTCTCCATTTTTTCTTCTGTTCATTGCCAGATAAGATACTTGATAGGTATCTCCACAGTAACCTTTCAGAATTCATTTATTTAGATGAATCAAAATAATGAAATGCCAAACGAATTAAGAATGATATTTTTATATCAACTGAAAACAATTTAAATAGTCTTTATGCATAAGCTCTGTGACATGAATGATCTTTTTATTTCATGGCTTAAAAAATGAAGAATTTGTTAGTTACTATTGCTGTGTTTTTGTGTACAGAAGGAGGAAGAAATGACTGTAAACTGAGGATTCACAGCTACTCTTTTCCCTAGGAGTCCCATTAGACCTACCATAACCAATAAAAAGTTAATAATATACATTTGGAAGATATATTGCAATTTCTAATGTTTAAAATCATAATTAAAGAAAGTTGTCTTTTGCTTTGATTTCATTCCTTTTGAGGAACTTCAACTAGGATTTCAGAAACATGTAAAGTAAACACAAGGTCAACGGGGCTAAAATTGTTGTCGTTTTATGTTTTGCACCAAACTAAAGTGTCATTATTTGCTTTTTTCCCCTTCTACTCTGTTCTTCCACAGTCTCTTTCCCTGATGAATCCTACCTGCCTAGGATAGAGCGTAACTCAGCAGCTGCCTGCCACTAGATTTCTAGCAGAGTCATCCTCTCAGAATGCTCTGACAAACATATACTGCATGTATCCCTTCTTGGTGAAATCTCTGTGAATATATCATGGATTTCAGCACTTTGTATAGTCCTCAGATTGCTTCACATCTATGTGTCTTTAAAATCTCACATTGATTTTCTTAAGCAGGAACTATGTACTATCTTTCTTTTAAATCTCTCGTAACAGTTAATATAATGTTGCATGCATTACAAACATTCAGTAAAGAGATATTGAATTGGATCAGTTAAAGATAATTGCCTTTTATGACCCTGGAATTGTCTGCTTTATTGACAAGAAGACACTAGCATGAATGAAGTCTGATATTTGTTGAAAGGTTGCTGAATGCCATTTTGTCTAACTTTCCGTTTATTCAAGATGGCTCCCAGCATCCTTTCGTGTTCAGTGGATAACTAACGTGGGACTAAAACAGAGAAGCATGGGCAGATGAAATGCCATACTCATTATCATGTGTAAATGTCAACAGAGTTCATGTTTTAAAAAAACACCTTTTAATGTGAGAATAGGCATTGGACCATGCTTCCTCATGTACCATCTGTCACATCACCTTTGAAGTTCTACTGAATCCTCATCCTTTGAAGTCAGACACTCATCCTTCTACACAAAGGAAGCCGCTACATGCAGCAGCAGCAAAGAGATGAAAGAGTGTGCCTCAGCTATGCTGAATATACTGTCGGTGTTTTAATTTAAAGAGCTAATATTCACCTTTGACATAGAAAATTGGCCTCTGGTTACAGTTCTTCTAGAAGTGTATTTGGAGCAGATAGGTGCAATCTTTACAGATATTTTCTCCCCACGTAGTCATTTCAACTATAAACTTTTCTCATAAATGTTGAGTACAATATGATAGCAGCTATGATAAAAACAATTAAAAAGAAGTAAAGATGACAAAGGTTCTCTCCTTGAGCAAAACTTTAGACAGCTTCCTTTGAGCCTCTTTTGAGCAGGCCTTACTTGTGGGCCCTGTCTGCAGCTGGCTGAGTCCAGTTTAAGCAAAAATCCTGTTAAGTCAGTTAAGGTATAATCCTTACATTTTGATATCTGAGTACCTTTGATATCTGATCAATTTCCTTTCCCCACATTGATATCTGATCACCCTGACCTGCCTTCAACAATAATCCAATTAAGTTGGTTTAAAAATAATTTTCCTATGCCAATGTCTCCCTTTTGTAATTGTCCATCTACTAACTCTTACCATTTCTGCTTGTTGGCTATGAATTCCAACCAGTTCTTGCTGTATTTGTAATTAAGTTCAATTCTGTACTGTGATCTCTTTTCCCCCAAATTATATCTCTATATACTACTTTACCTACTATCTGTCTCTGGTTCTTTTTAATAAAGTAGAGAATCTCCTTGTATAGATAATAGACTAAAGAAAGATATGGCACATAGGATTAGAAACCTCCTCATATAGTTGTGTCTATGGTATTAAAATTGTTTCAAATTGTTAGGAAATAGATTAAGTTTTAAAAGAAAGAAATGTGTTTTGTACATTTTATTTTTCTACCAGAAGAGGTATTTTCAGATAAGATATACTTATCGGGTACCTGCTATGTATTGTGTAACATGCTGAGCCCTGGGTGCAAGAAATTAAATATAAAGGAACCCACTCTTTTATTTATTATTTCATATATATGTAAATATAGATATGTATACACACATATATTTTAAATTTTTATTTTAGGTTTGGAGGTACATGTGAAGGCTTGTTACATAGTTAAATATGTCATGGAGGTTTGTTGTACATATTATTACATCACCCAAGTATTAAACTCAAAATTCAATAGTTATTTTCTCTGCTTTTCTCCCTCCTCTCACCCTCCATCATCAAGTAGACCCCAGTTTCTGTTGTTTCTTTTTTGGTGTTCATAAGTTCTTATTATTTGGCTCCCACTTATAAGTGAGAACATACAGCATTTGGTTTGCTTTTCCTGTGTTAGTTTGCTAAAGATGAAAGCCTCTTTCATCTTTATAAATACATGATCTTAGTCTTTTTTATGGCTGCATGATATTTTGTGGTATGTATGTACCACATTATTTTTTTTTATCCAGCCTATCATTGATGGGCATTTAGGTTAATTTCCTGTATTTGCTATTGTGAACAATGTTGCAGTTAAGATTTGTGTGCATGTGTATTTACAGTGAATGGCTTATATTTTTCTAGGTATATACCCAGTAATGGGATTGCTGGACCAAATGGTAGTTCTGCTTTAAGCTCTCTGAGGAATTGCCATACTGCTATCCTCAATGGTTGAACTAATTTACATTCCCTCCAACAGCATATAAGGGTTCCCTTTTCTTCACAATCGCGCCAGCATCTGTTATATTTTTTACTTTTTACTAATACCCATTCTGACGGGTGTAAAAGATTTCTCATTGCAGCTTTGATTTGCATTTCTCTAACGATCAATAATATTGAGTTTTTTTCATATGCTTAGTAGCTGCATGTATGTATCTTTTGAGAGTTTTTGTTCATGTACTTTGCCCACTTTTTAATGGGGTTGTTTGTTTTTCTCTTGTAAATTTGTTTAAGTTCCTTACAGATGCTGGATGCTAGATCTTTGTCAGATGCATAATTTGTAAAATTTTTCTCCCATTTTGTAGGTTGTTTACTCTGTTGATAGTTTCTTTTGCTGTGCAGAAGTGCTTAAGTTTGATTAGATTTTATTTGTCAATGTTTTATTTTGTTGCAATTAGTTTAGTTGTCTTTATCATGAAATCTTTGCCGTTCCTAGGTCCAGGATGGTATTGCCTATGTTGTCTTCTAGAGAAACCCACTATTTCAATGAGCACTTGACTTGGTGATGAACAAAATTAATAAATATAAACAAAATATACAATGAAGACATGTGACAGTAAGTTTCTATAGAAAATAATATCACTATTAGTAAGAGCTTTAAAGAAAGCTTCCTGGAGGTGGTGGCATTTGAGCTCAAGTATGAAAGAAATATTAGTAACCACAAAAAGTAGAATGGTACTGCGTTAGGAAGAACGAAAGTGGAAAGAGAGGTGGAATTTAGGGGAATTAAGGCACAGGGACAGGAAGAAAGAAAGGACAGGCGTGAGATAAATAGATACAGGTAGTTTTCAAGATGTGATATTTAGATACACTTTGAATCAGAATCACCTACGTGATGGAAAATGTACATTTCCAAGTTGTTAAAACTACTGAATAATGCTCTTAAGCAGGTACTCAAAAATCTTAAATTCTTAAAGACACATTCTACTTTATTTTTATGTAAATAAAAATTCTAGTCTTTGGTTGAAAACACAGAATATCTACCATTGTCCTCAGTACAATTCAAAATATACAAGCTACATTTTCCAGTTATTGCTAATTTAGCACACAAATCACTCAACATCTTTCAACAACCAGGTGATTAAGATTATTATTAAGAGAAGATTGAGGTGCAGAAGCTTCTTTTTTTTAGAAAGAAAAATAAAATTATGACACCAATATAGAAGACTAAGAACTTTGGAGGAATATGCTGGAAAAAAAAATCTTGCAAACATAACGAGAGAATTGCTGAGCTCACAAGAAAGCAAATAGAATCTCTAAGGAAAAATAAATACTTAAAAAAAAAGAACTACATAAATAAATGATAGTGACTTGAAACAAGAAGAGATTGTAGACAAAAGAAATGATAACCCTAGGGTAAAATGGCACCAGTACTAGAATCCACAGAAAAAAGTATATAGATTCTCCTGTGTTAAAGAACTCTATTTGAGATAGAAAATTAGGCTGGTGTACTTAAATAAAATAAAAATAGAGTCAGATCAATGCCACACACTACAGAACCAAGAGAAAAATTTCTGTGGGGTAAGGTGCAGCATTTCACAGAATAATTTCCTTAAAATATAACTTTCAACCCCAAATCATGAGACAAGTAAACAAGTCACCAGCCTTAAGAGGTAAAATAATAATAAATATAGATTCTAACGGCTTCATAAATTGATGATATTAGAATAGAGTAAAAATTAATTATTTTAAAAATGTTCACAGATATAAAATCTGAAATTTAAAAAATCAACAAATATTACACATATTCAACATTGTGCCATAGTCACAATTCCTAGACAAGAACATAGGCAAGTAAAATAGTTGCTATAAGAACTTAAACGGAAAAAAAAAAATCTGTCATAAATCAAAAATGGTATATCTACATAAAATACAACAAACGATCTATACAAGAAATCATTAATAAAATAATTAGCAAAGTGTCTAAATATAAGTTCAACTACAAAATGCATTTCATATTAACATACTTGTAACAATATAAGCTAAAATATTAACATCATTTACAACATAAATTTTAAAAGAATCAGAAATCTAGGAACACATTTACCATAAGATGTGCATAACCTTTATTGAGGAATTTCAATATTTGATAAAAATTTATTAGAGGAGACATAATACATATAAATTTACCATAGTTATGAGAAAAAAATATTGAAATATATCTATTTTTCTCAAATTGTGCTAACTATTCCAAAATAGCAAAAAAAAAAAAAAAAAAAAGAGCTATAATATACTTGGCAAGCTATTTCTAATATATGTGCAAGAACAAAGTCCCACCAATAGCCAAGATATTTCTGAAGGAAAGATATAGTAAGACCATGATTACAGCAATTTATTTATGCTGAGATAGTCAAATTAATACATGCACAAACTGACCAATAGAATGGAATAAAAGGACCAGGAACAAAGTCATACAGAGATACAAGTTTGATTTGTGACAGAGATAATATTGTAAATAACTGGCAAAAAATATTTAAATCTGAAAAATGGGTGAATATAACATTTTGTTGTTCTTTTTGGAATTCTAAAAATCTTTACCTTATACCACACTTATTTTTAGATATATTAAAGACTTAAATGTACACATCAAAAATCAGAGACTCTTGGTAGAAGATATAGAAATATAGCCTTATGATATCAGATTATGAAAAATTTCTTCCACTAGATACAAAATCCACAAAACATAACATAAGCAGTATAATGAACCGTATTAAAAACTAGCAAATTGTATTTATCAAAAGAACAACCATGAAAAATAGAGTGAAGCCAAAACTGGCAGAAAATGGCTCCAGCCCATGTAACTTACAGGGAATGTCTGACTAGAATATAAAATAATTTTAAATTATTCAGCCAAAGAAATGCACAGATATATTTTAACAGAAGAGAAAAATAAAAGTGGGCAATACACATACAGAAAGAAACCATATTTTACCAAAATATTAACAAAAATTTTATCTGAAACTATCACAATTTTATGAGTGTGGAGCAACAAGAATCTTTCACTGCTGCTGGATTCGGTAGTATCAGTGGGAAACCACTTAACAGTCTTCTAGAAATCCATATATGGGCATAAATATTACTCATTAGTTCTTCTCTTACATATGTGTCTCTCTAACCTACACATACAAGAGAGGCACACGAGACTATTCATTCTGCAATGTGGTAACTGCAAAGTAACAATAGAAAACTATGAAACTGATGCAAGGGACAGTAAGCAAGACAATAAATAAATATTGTATACTTAATACATATTATAAAGCAGAAAAAGTGAACAGACTGAAATAACTCACAAATATAGCAATAAATGTTAGAAACATAACATTTAATGGGGAAAAAAAAAAACAACTCAGAGAGTATAAAATCAACAGATTTAATCCCATTATATAAAGGTCTATTACTGGTGAGAGGCTTCCATAAGTCTCTATTTAATTGAATTCAGAAAACAATTGTAAAGTATGGGCTCCGGTAAAGCTTAACTCTTGGTTCTTAAGCAGACTGGGTTTGATCCTCTGTTAGTGGTCTGTTGAGACCCGGTCAGCACAGATTTTCTGAAAAATAATTTCCCTTAAAGATGAAGACCAAAATAGCTTGCATAGCATGGACAGAACTGAATGCTCCATTCTGATAATGATCTCCTATGGTTAGCGAAAATAAGTTTTGAGGTGAAGCGGACACATTTATTTTCAAGGCAGGGGACTATTTTTTAATCACGTTGTCCAATTTCATTTTCATTATTGCTATTAGAACAAAACAATTTGTCGCAAGAAATGAAAAGTAAATAAACAACATTAACAAGATCCCAGTGTTGTTGAGCTCTGTGGACTTCTTCTGATTTAGGGGTTAAGTGTTACTAGCTAATAACCATCCTATCTATTTAGGAAAAATAGAAAAGCCTATAGCAATAAATTTTGCATTTAGACTTTTCATAAAGTTATGTTTGGAGACAGTCTTTCTCTAAGACTTATTTCAATAGATTTTAATGGCCCTGTGCTCCCACTAGCTAATAATGGCAAATTTTACCTTGTGCCTCTCTGGAGAAACAGAACTTATTTTCCCATTGAGGGGTTATTTAAACTCACCATCCAAGGTGATAAGACAGCTGCAAAAATGGTTGTTTCAAACTCTATTTTTACTTTGGTGTCCTTCCTTTTGTTTTGTTTCAAATACTGGGCACTTGCTTCAACTTTCCTGTAGATACAGCCTTAGATAGCAGGCTCCCAGAAATGCTGAGCAATTCTGAAATCCAGATACAACAGAACAATGAGAAGTTTAATTCTCCTCTGACACAGGTAGATATTGTGCTGAAAGCCATTTTTATTCTGATATCTATATCTTACTAATGTTTATCCATTGTTAGTAGAGGCTGTGGGATTTGGAAATTATTACTAAGGTTTCTAAAAATCTAAATCAAAATGCCACAGTTCTCAACGGTTTATTGTGAAGCATCTGAAAGTAAAAACAAGAAATACTTTCCCAGCCTCTGAGAAGATTCCACATGTCATCAGACCCAATTTGAAAACATATAATTATCCAACTCTCACACTCCGTGTTTAATTGTACAATTCTAAAGAACATTTCATATTGAATCACTGTACTCTCAACTTACAAACTTCTTTTCAAGTCTTTACATTCTTTCTGTGGATCTTTTAAAAAGTGCTCATTTTGGCTTTCAGGGGCACATGGAATCCTGCTAAGCTACAGTGTTTAAACTTACTTTCACTGCCTCCCTCCTTTCTCCCTCTTATTCCTGCTTCTGAGTCATACACCTTTGGTCATGTTCTCCTCACAATCCAGACTGATCTCTCTTCATCTTTCAAATCAAATTTATCTTCAAAGTCAGATTGAGGTCCACCTTCTCCATGTTATCCCCCTTACTTTCTCGCCCTTCTTGGCACCTCTCTCTTTGCCAATGGTATTGACTTCACATTGTTGGGCCACTGCTTGATATGTTTGTGCCTGATCTCTAAATAAATCAGAACCCCTCAAAAATAGGCATTATTGAATACTTTGCTCTGTGCCCCATGCAGACCTAAGGTAGATAGAATTACATGGTGGAACATACCCAACTTAGGAATTGGATTGAATAAAAATGAATGAAAAATAATAAAATTGAAGGGAAACAGATTATTTTCAAGGTATTAACAAATTTTTCCAAAAAATATTTTTGTGTTGTATTTTCCAGATTGTATTTTTTAGCATAATAATGCTTCTTACATATGTAACAGTATTTTCTTACCAGTTGATATCTTGAGTGATTTTTGAATAGATTTTTTCACCACAGGATCAACGTCCCTAGAGAAATTCATTGCCAGTGAATAATAAAATAAGAAAAGATTTACACAGAATAGAAAAATATCATTTAGCTCCAATGTCTGAACACTATATGAGATTTAGAAGACACTAGTTTGTCCCTTCATTTCTCTGATACTAACTTGATAGGACCTTTCATAGGATGCCAATTATTAATGCCTTTCTGATGATCTCCATCTCCTCTATATGTGGCCTCTTATCTTTCAATCTTGAGTGCAGCTGAAAGCTAAAGTGAGGCTCAAGCTCTTGAAAGCTATCAGTAGTTGATTTCTAATATCATGATCATAGAGGGCTTACTCAGAGTTCCTTTCATCTTATGCTCTTTCAAATGTATTAGAAACCAATTACTAAACAGAATAACTATCATGCATTACTTTCCAATCTTTTTTCTTTCCTTTTCTATGTCTCATCTTTTTGGTGCTCCTAATTATTCTTTTTTTTTTCTCTCTCTATTACTTCCCTTTCATTATGTTGAAAATAGGAAAGAAAAATAATTGGAGAAAAAAGACGTGTAATTTTATTAATGGACAATGATGAATAGAAGAACCATAAGTAATAGGGCCCTTGTTCTGTGGAATCATTATCTATACCACTCCTACATACAGTTAACTTACTCAATCAGTCTCAGGTTCTTCTGTAATTATAATTGAATTCATAATATCTACTGTCATATTGTCTCTAATGCACAATGAGTCTTAGCCACCTCTTTGTTGTTTGATACGTCTTATAGAAGGATTTGCCCTTAGGGACACCAGAGAATAAGGTAAAATTTATTTTTAAAGACACCCTCTCTGGCTTTTGTTCTGAGATCATTGTCATAGAAGCAATGCCTGTCTGCTATTTAATCCTGCCCACGGATTCATCTGTTAGCACCAAAAAAGGGCTTACTGTTTCTAAGCAGCTTCCATTTTTCCCTCTTGAGTAGTCCTCATAATATTGCCACATTTTATTTCTTTACATGAGGAAAGTTCTAAGAACTTGCTAACCTAAAAAAATCTAATGTATAATAAAGGAATAAAATGCGAATTTCCATAAAAGAAGTTATAATCAAAATATTACCAATCAGACCAAAGCGAAGTCTGCAAATAACAACTATTTCCCTAAGATCCTAGTTCCATCTGGTAAATTTTCAAGTAGTATGTCAGATCAGTGGGGGAGGTAGTTTTGCTTATAAGTGTCTTCCTTTGAGGTCGTTGACCCCTTCCCCAACAGATCAAATCACAAGAGAACATTTCTACTGTAGTCACTGCCTACAGCGTGTTAGAATCTTTAATGCATGCAGGGAAGACTGAAGAACATGGGCGCCCTCAGAAGCCTGAGAATCTCTGAAAGGAGATGTTGGAGTTAACTTTCCCCAGGGCACAGATATGCTTTTATCAGAGATATTTGCATGGTAGTTAAGTGTATGAGCTTTGTAGACAGATCTGAGTACATAAAAAGGCAGCAATGGTTCAAGGGGTGGCTCAGGACTTTAAAAAATTCCCAAGTCATTATCAGTTCTTTTCTCATAAAACAATCCCAAATAAACATACATGCTGAGTAAAATCAGTACAATTGTTATTCCAATGCAGCTTTAAGACACATGCACAAGTACAGCACTCTAACCGAACTGTCTCTGTCCTACATAAAACCATGAAGTCACTGTAAAACTTACATCTTAATTAGCTCCAATGCCCCATCCATATCCTGGGAGTCTTGCCACTTCAGTGCCTGTAGGCTGATTGCCAACTTCTAGAATCTATATCATTTGCCCGAGGGCTTTCTCTGAAGCTTAGGAAAGTTACTCTGACTATGGGTTATGGGGAAATGCCACTCCTTTCAGCATAATGACTGAGCAGAATTGATGTATATATTGCAGTTTCCACCACTTAGATTGGGATATGTTTGAGAGATGTAGTCCACTGTTTCCAAGAATTTCTACTTGAGATAAAGCTCCAATAAGCCATGGTCATAGGCTAGCTAATGATGCACCTCATACTGGCCACTTTCTCTTAACTTCTCAGTTCCCTTCTTTCTATTGCCGCTTCCTGAACTTCCGAATCAACTGCTTTTACTCAAATCTTTCACTAGCGTATCCTTCCATGGGAAGTCAAAGTAAGACATCCTGGATTTGCCATTTATTGAAAGTGAACTCCAAGGATGGTTAGTTACACTGTTTTTGCCTCCATTTTCTTATCTTTAAAATAGGAGTAACAATAATACCTGCCTCATGGATTTTTGATGAGGATTTAGTAAAATAACACTTCTAAATCACTTAACACAATGAATGGCAAATACACGGTTAGAGCTTAGGGAATGTCAGGTCAATAGTAATTATTATTATATCTCTCTCATGATTAGAAATTGGGTACAGCAAATTTAGTAAGGGCATGCAGAAGTACCTTTAAAATATATACATGCTAATAGAAAACATCGCTATCCTGTTTAAAATGACAGGTTTTGTAGGTTTTAAATATTATACATACTCACTGTCCAATGGGCATGTTTGAGATAAGAATTTTTCTACATGTACCTAACTGTACTGCTTATGGTATCAGCAGGTGATCTACTTCATCAAGGCTGCCTAGGAAGCAAAAAGTACTGTAATGTACCATAAACTTTAAGATGCAAACTTCCGTATGCTTCTGGAGAATAGTGGAATTGTCATTCTGGTATTGCCAAAAATGAGCAAAAAGTATTGGCAGGTCCATAAGCAACTTTGTGCACTGGGGATTTTACTGTCCCAGATTCACAGGTCAGAATATGCTCAAACTAATGGCACTTTCTGGAATTCAGGAGAATAAAGGAAGAATCTCACTTCTGATAAGTTTATTTTGTTTGCCAGTCTATTGTAAAATCATGCTTAACCTAATGCAGTAGAGCAGCAAAGGAAACAATACTGCATTTAAATTTTTTTTCAGAAACTAAGAACTTTGAGCCAATGTGGATCTTCCAAGGTGTGTGTGTGTGTGTGTGTGTGTGTGTGTGTGTGTGTGTGTGTTGACAGAAATGGATAGAGAGAAATTAGGTTATTTAGGTTTGTGTCAATATGTATACATACATGCAAACAAAAATAATTGAGTGGTGATGATATGCTTCTGACAGCTCACCTACGTAGGCATATGCAAAATCAAAGACAGATATGAGGCCAACTTCCAATCTGAAATGCACTTTCACCTGATATGTTCAGGTCAATCACTGGAAGCACAAGGAGTGATTTCACTTGAAAAATATAAATAATAGTGTGGATTATCCTTATCACTGCATACAGGGTCTTAACCATGGTGTATGGGATTGATAGAAATTCATGGGAATTACATGTATAAAGCATGAATGTGAGCTGGATTTCTGTATGTCTGCAAACAGCCTGTTCTTTTGGTTTACATTGTCTTCACTATTGTGTTTTCATTTGCATGAGTTGGCTTATGCATGTGTGTGTGTGTTTTATGGCGATGAGGGCAACAGAGTCGTTACAAAAGAAACACATGTGTTTGTGGGTGATTAGATGAATAATAGTTTTATTACTATCCGTTAGAGAGAGTGCTCTGCCTTGTCCCCCCAAGGTGTGAGTGGGAATTAAAGCGAATTGGCAATTACAAAGCTCCTGCTGCTGAATGTGAGAATAGGCACTGCAGTTATTGGCACAGATATTCCCCCCCTTTCTTTCTTTCTTGAGGCTTAAGACTAGTTTGGAGGCCAGTCATTTCTCCTCTGCACTCTACTGGCTGTTGCAGCCTGAAGCTAGCTTGTTATAACCTACTTAGGCGGTGGGGAACTGTCACTCACCACTTCAGAATCAATGGTTGCAGATGGAAGCTTGGATGCAGTGCCTTTTCCCCCTGCAGTAACAAGCAGTTAATAGATTTTATTATAATTATTTTAACTGCACAAGTTCAGAAGGAAACTTAGAGGAGGTGTGCAGGCTTGCTAATCAAAATCACACACACTTGCACACAACAAAGAGCAGTGGAATCTTTTTGAAGGCATCCTTCTCAGAGCTGAGTGTAATATTAATAATGATACAAATAATAAATTCATTCTATGGGGAATTTGTTTGCATGAATCTGAAATGTTGTTTCATCAGAATTTTGTTAAAGGAAAGAAATAGTCACTGATTTGTCAAGGGAGTGACGTTTTGTTGGTCTACACACACACACACACACACGACTATGTCTCTATGGATATGTGCATATATACATATATATAATTGCATTCATACAGGTAAACATTTTCTTATTTTTCTCAGGAAAATAGAATGTTTAAATATTTTCAAAACTGGAGTGGAACATCTCAATTCAAAGGAAGAAAATTCACATATTCTGTTTCTTTTGTTAAACTTATCAGTTATACTTCCTGACCTGGAATTTGCCTTAATCCAGAGACTGTTTGATTAGGTGGGGCAAGGGTGAACTTTTGCCATCATCTCAAGTCTGTATTTACCTATGACTTCCTGCTGCAGTTTAGTAATCACACTGCATCTCTTTGGCTTTTCAATTTTTATGGTGGGGATTAAGAAAAGCTCTGAGAACAATTCATGAAAATAAGTAATAGAAATGAAAGGGTCCATAGAAGGACTAATCTAGTACACACTTGTAGGGTTACTAGAAAGTCCTCTGTATTTAAAAACATTCCTGCCAGTCACAGAACTTTAAATCCTACCAATAATTACTTCATTTTTATAAGCTAATGCCTTTTGTTTAAGGAATGTGACATTATTCTACTGTGAGCCGCTGTTGTAAATACTATTCCCTTTGTCTTTTCTTTTCCTCCTCAATGTCTGCCTCCCCATAGGAAGGTTAAAAATGCCAAACAATGACATTCCCAGTGTTTCTATAGTGGTAGCAATTTACCCAATTTGTGTCAATAAGACATGGAGGCAAGTCTGTTGAAAGCTTCTGAGGAAGTTTATCTTCCCTATAAAACATGAGAAGAGAACTCTTGCCCATGCCACTCTCTATAGACTTTTTGACATGGCCACCATACAGTTGCTGTAGAATCCGTCCAGCTGCTAAGCTTAAAGACCAAGAGAAGACATCACTCGCTCATTAATCGTGACAAAATGAAAACAGGAAAAGCACTTGCTAAAATTATTGGTAAGCCAGTGAAGACACTCTGGAACCATCTGTATGAAGTATAAATTTTATGAAACAGCCTTTCAGAAAGCTCTTTCTCAAAATTAAAAGTTAGAAGAAAAATAGAACTATATATTTTCTTATTTTATTGAGATATAAATATTAAAATACAATTCACCCACTTAAAGTGTAACATCCAGTAGTTTGTAGCTTTCTCAGAAATCATCGTAACAATTAATTTTGGAATATTTTCATCACCCCAAAAAGAAGTTGTACGACCAGCAATAGTCATTCCCCATTTCTCTCCCCTCCCCACTTCCTAGGCCCAAGCAATCATTTCTATATTAAATGTCTCTATTCTTGATATTTTAAAATAATTCCTCCTATCTAACTATAATCATGCATTCTTTGACCAACCTCTCCCTCTTCTCTCCCCTAGCCACCCAAGCCTCTGGTAAGCACCATTTTATACTCTACTTGTTTGAGATTAACTTCTTTGGAATCCACACACAAGTGAGATCATGTGATATTTTTCTTTCAGTACCTGGCTCATTTTACTTAAAATGTCTTTCTGGTCAATTGATGTTGTCACAAATGACAAGAGGATTGGATGAAACATTTGTAAATTTTATATCTAAAAAGGAATTAATTTCCCAAATATATAAGGAACTCAGACAACTCAAGAACACAAATAACCGTATTAAAAAGCAGGCAAAAGACCTGAATGGGCATTTCTCAAAAGACATATAAATGACCAATAAGTATATATAAAAATATGCTCTGCATCAGTATTCATCAGGGAAATCACATGAAAACCACAATGAGATCATAGCTTACACCTCTTAGAATGACTATTATCAAAAACACAAAAAAGAGTAAGTGTTGACAAGCAGGCGGAGAAAAGGGAGCTCTTAAACACGGTGGGTGGGAACACAAATTAGGACAGCCATTATAGAAAGTAGTACGGAGCTTCCTCAAAAGTAGAACTACCACATTATCCACAATCCCACTACTGGGGATATAACCAAAGGAAATGAAATCAGTATGTCAAAGAGATATCTGCAATTCCACATTATTATTATTCGCAGCACTATTCACAATAGCCAAGAGTTAGAATTAACCTAAATGTCGATTGACAAATTATAAAGAAAATGTGGTACATACAAACAAAAGAACTATAAGTTTCAATAGATATCAGGAAAAATATAATAGTACCAATGCAATAACAATGTTATTCAACTGAAAAATTGAATTTATACAAAGTAAATTATCCTATATATTAAATAAAACTTTTGTTTTGTTGGGCTTTTCTTCTTAAAAAATAATATGCCCTTCTCTTGCTTTTACTTTTCCTGGACCAAATGTGATACAAGCTATTTTATAATCAACATGTCTAAAAAATACTGAGAAAGATAAATTGGGAACAGCAAACTTAGCATTTATTATTATAGGTTTATTATATATTAACTCTATCATGTTGTTCCCAGGCCCCTGCATCCCTTTTGTGTTTGAGAAAGAGAAAAAAAATGTTGACTGAAGGACCCAACTATGATTTGATTGGGGTATATAAGGCAATTATTTTCCCTTTCCTTACCCAACCTGACAACTCAATTAGTTTATTTCTGCCGGTGAAAAAAGCCAGATTGTGGACAGATTAAGATACTAACATGATTGGGAGGTAAATTTTCTCTTAGTAATATTTATTTTTGTTCTTTTTTGTGAGAAAATATAGTCATTATAATAAATATTGAATGTATTACTTTTCAAATCCTAATAGATATGTTTTATTGGAAGCATACATTTGATTTTTAAAATGTAATTTTGACTCTACAATAAATTACATTAAATAATACATTTAACATTTATGATGTATTACTAAAAGAAGTTTTACAGAACCTCTTTCTTGACAATAGAGCCCTGCAAAAATGTGACTGCATTTGACTCTCAGAATGTATTTGATGAGATCTTTGTTTTGTTTTGTTTTTGAGATGGCAACTTGCTCTATGGCCCAGGCCATGACATGATCTTGACTAACTGTAATGGCACGTTCTTGGCTCACTGCAACCTCTGCCTCTTGGATTCAAGTGATTCTCCTGCCTCAGCCTCTTGATTGGCTGGGATTACAGGCTCCCACAACCACGCCCAGCTAATTTTTGTGTTTTTAAAGAGATGGAATTTCACCATGTTGGCCAGACTGGTCTTGACCTCAGGCTATCTGCCTGCCTCAGCCTCCCAAAGTGCTGGGATTACAGGTGTGAGCCACTGCATAAGGCCTGTATTTGATGGGATCTCAAATCCAGCTTTGAGAGTTTTCAGATCACACTTTTTCTCACACAGTTGACAGAGTGGAGTTAAAAGTGGGAGCAGGAGTACAGGCATCTGCTCTCTGATTTAGCCTCAATAGCAGAAGTCCCTTAATCTAAGAGCACCAGTTTTCAAACAGTTATTCACACCTTACCTACCCTCAAATATAGACTGTCAGGTTTAGTCAATGGAAGATGTTTCCTCTGTTTCCTGAGATGCCAATGCGTTTATTTATTTCTTGAGATCTTGATAAGTTCCAAGATAATTTGTCACTCACATGAAGACTTACTCACTTTCTCATTCACTAATTTACTATTCATTTGACAGATATTTATTGATGACCTACGGTGAGTGTTACAATTTAAAGTAGACAATTATGATTCAGACACCGTCCTTGTGTCAAAAACCTTATCAATATCCTTATTGTCAAAGAGCTTATCAATGTCCTTGTCATCAAAGAGAAAAAGAAGACGCTGATATCTGAAAATATGATATGGTCAATAGCCTGAGTTATATAGGTTAAGGGACAAGTAAAAAGGACCTGAAAAATTATACTGGACCAGGTTTTGCTAGCTTACTTTGTGGTCATTTTCTTGCAAATTTAGACAATTCTCCCAAGATAAAGCTGAAGAGCTCTGAATAACATAAAAAATGAAAACACAGGAAGCTGCTAATGGATTTCTTTACACCAGTGGTTATCAAACATTAGTGTGCATCAGAATCCCCAGTTTATGCACAGATTTCAGTACTATTCCATCTTTCTCATCCCCAGAATTTCTGATCCAGTAGGTACAGGATGGGGCCCAAGAACTGAATTTATTTAGAAAATCTCCATATACTGCTGGTGCTGGTGTAGGGACCACCTTTGGAGATGCATGCTATTACTTGCTGTGGTTCTTTTGATGACTGGGGTATTACAGACATGTGGATATATGTGCAGGGGAATAGGGCCAGTAGAAAAGACTTCTTTTCAGGTTCTTCTACCCAGGATGGGCTTTGACATTCCTCTTGCTCCTGGTAAATATTTTAGAAACTAGGTTGAGCTACTAGTGACCTAGCAAGACAGTGAAATGGTGAAGAAAATTGTTAAAGAGATTAATTGGCTGCTGGTTTCCCTAAAAAGAAGGCCATCCAAATATACCTAAAATATGTATATTTCAAAGTGATATCATTAACACATACTGAACTATCTGAATTCCCATATTACAATGCCCTCAGATGGGAGTATAATATTCACATTGAAGCTACTTCATTATAATGTAGAAGAAACAGAAAATGGATTATGTGTTTCCATCACTTCAGTATCTTCACCTCTTCGATGCACATGAGCTTCTATAAAACCTGTCACATTTCATGTGAATTCCTTATTACCTACGTAAAGAGAGGATTGTTTTTTAGTTTTTACTTAATCCATCTGTGTTGCAGTTTCTTTATCTGTAAGGTGAGGATAAAAATAGAATCCATCCCAAAGAATCCTTCTGAAGATTAAAAATGCTTATACATGTAAAGCATTTAGAATAATAAAAGGTACATAATAACCTCTGAATAAATGCTAGCTATAGTCACATATTTAGTTTTTTTTAAAAAAAAGTAAAATTTTAAACATAAAGTCAAAAGAATTTTATGGCGAATCCCTTATATCAGCTATCTGGATTTTTTATGTATTTCAAAGCAAATTTCATACATCAATACAATTCCCTAAATATTAATGATTAAGTGTAGCTCAATATTTTTATGTATTTTTCCTTTTTAGTTAAAATTTGCATTTAAATAAATCTTAAGTGTACACTAACTTAATTTTGATGAATGTATATATCTCTGTAGCCCAAGCCTCTATCAAAATACAGAAAATCACTTGAACCCCAGAAACCTTCCCCATCCCCAATCCCGTCAATCCCTGCCTTTATTCCCACCCAAATCATTACCCCCATAAGTTATGACTATTCCACTTCTTTGCCAACATTTGCTGCTATTTCTTTAATGTTGGCGCATAGGTACTTGCGTCTCATTACTGTTTTAATTTCATCTGCTGACTAATTATATCGTGCTTATTTCCAATTCACATATTTTCTTTAACGAATGTTCTGTTTAAGTAATTTGCCATTTAACAAATTGATTTCTTTAATTTTTATTTTTAGTTGTAGAAATTGTTTACCTATTCCTAATATCAGTAGCATGTCAGATGTCTGACTTGTGTATATTTTACTACAAATTGTAGCTTTCTGATTTATGTTCTTATCACTGTCTTTGGATGAGCAGAACATTTAAATTTTGATGAATTTGAACCTATTACTGAGTTTCCCACTATGGTTTATTATCTAATTGCCAATTCTTCGGCATTACCACACTGTCTTGATTTGATGCTGCAGCTTTACATAAAGTCTGGGAAGCAAGCAGTGTAAATTCTCCTACTTCTATGTTTTTCAAGGTTGCTTTAGAAATTTAAGTTTCTTGAATTTCCATGTCAATTTTAGAATAACTTGCCAATTTCTAAGAGCTATTTAATTGGAATTATGATTAAGATTGTGATAACTCCATTTAAGTTTGGACAGAATTGACTTATGAGAAATATTGAATGTTTTGATCCTTGAACACAGTGTATCTCTCCATTTATTCAGACCTCCTTTATTTTAGCAATATATTATGTTTATCAGTATAGAGTTCTTGTAGATCTTTTTTAAAGTTTATTTAAACACGTTTGATGTATTTTGATGTTCTTATAAATGTGATCATTGCAAGTTTATTTTTTATGTTTTTACTGCCAAGATAAATATCTTCATCTTGATTTTTGTGTATTAACCTTGTATCCTATAACCATGATACAGTTATAGGTTAGTTGCAATGATTCTTTTATAGATCTCTTGGAATTGCCTGTATCAATAACTATGTTATTAATAAATCATTTTAACTCTTCCTTTCAAAACTTTGTGTCTTTTATACATTTTTCTTGTAATGCAATGCTTAATACTTTCAGTGCAATGAAGACTAGCAGTAGTGAGAACCCTCTCCTCATCCTTGCCTTATTCCAGATCTTAGGAGAAAAGCATTTAATATTTCACCATTAGTGTGATGTTAGCTATAGATTTTTCTATGGATTATTTTCATCAGGTAGAGGAAGTTACATTTTACTCCTAGTTCACTTAGAGTTTTTATCATGACATGGTGTTAAATTTTATCAAACTTTGATAATTAAATGCAATCTTTAAATTGATTTAGGTACACTCAAAATTTCTGTTTCATCTTGAATCAGCTTTTATCATTTTTTGAGAAATGTTTCTGTTTGTCAAAATTGTCGGTTTTCTTGGTGGAAAGTTGTTCTTGACGATTCTTTATTATCCTTCGTGACCTGTAGAATATGTACATATGCTCTTGCTCTCATTACTGATATTGGCAATTTGTGTTCTTTCTCTTTTTTAATTTCATTAATTACTTTTATTAATATTTTAAAATAATCAACTATTAAGTACCCTTATATTTGTGCTTTTTTATTTCATTCTTATATATTTATTTTCTTTTTTATTTCACTTCTGATATATTTATTTTCTTCCATTTGCTCAATTAAGGATTGCTTAGCTCTTTGTTTTCTACGCTGATTTTTTTTTGGTTTTGTTGTTTCATCAGTTCCTGAAAGAGTTGCTACAAAATTGATTATTTCTCTATATAATTCTATCCATTTTTGCTTCACGAATTTTGAAGGTCTATTATTAGGTTCATATGTATTTATGATCATAATTTCTTTTTTAATTGCCACTGGTATTATTACAGTTGAATTTATATTGAAAACTATCTTTTGGGTGACATTCAAATCTCAAGGAGCGACCTGGAGTCATATTAGCATGTGTGTGGTTCAGTGGTAAGATAGAGATTCAGCAATGGTTCATTTATAGAATTTAGACCTCTCCTACTCTGGCTGTCTCCTTTTTCATATTTCCTGCCCTCCAGTGGCTGTAGTTACCGCAAACTCTATCTTCTGGTCTTCAGGCCAGTAAAATTTTGAGTGTCCTATCCAAGTTTTAGCTTTCCTACAGAGTGCAGACTGGATCAGTCCTCAGGATGGAATTCTGGAAAAATGAGAACCTCACCCAGTATACTTTCAAGTGTATTTTTTTCAGTCTTGACTTCCTTCTAGCATCTGCTTGTTTTTCATCTCCATCTAGTGTCTTCAAATAAGTACTTCTTTCCCTCCAGAATTTATAGCTATCACCTGTGGAAAGGCTATTCTGTAACATGCTTATTTATCTATTCCTGAAAATGAAAACCTTAGTTTGGCTTTAAAATAATAATTCATTTTCAAAAATTATTTCCCCCCGATACACACACACCCCTCTTCTCTCCCCTTCCCTCTTTTACTTCCTCCTTCCATTTTTACAATTTTAATTCTTTGCCAAAGACTGAGATTTTATACCTTTCTGCCTTGCCCTTTGTACTCACAGATTTTAAGAAACATAGTTCCTGGGTGGGTGCAGTGGCTCATGCCTGTAATCCCTGCATTTTGGGAGACCGAGGTGGGTGGATCATCTGAGGTCAAGAGTTTGAGACCAGCCTGGTCAACATGATGAAACTCAGTCTCTACTAAAAATAAATTTTAAAAAGTTAGCTGGGCATGGTGGCGGGCACCTGTAATCCCAGCTAGTCAGGAGGCTGAGGCAGGAGAATTGCTTGAACCTGGGAGGCAGAGGTTCCAGTGAGCTGGGATGGCGCCACTGCACTCCAGCCTGGGCAACAAAAGCAAATCTCCATCTCAAACAACAATAACAACACAAAGAAATGCAGTTCCCACTGGTTTTCCTATTAAAGATAGCTGTCACGCTTGCAGTTCTTATTAAGAGAGCTAGGGGAAAAGAGCATCAATGTGGCAATCTGGATTTCCTTAGTTCATGAAGCAAGTAATTCATATTCATAGAAGAAAATAAGAGGTAAATAGGTAAAATTCAACTTCTGGGTAAAAAGTCTATGTTTAAATTAAGATAAGAGGAAGACCTGTAGGAAGACAACTCAGATGTCAGGAAGAGAGCCACGTTCACTGTGTTTCAATACAAGGCAGCAACTGCAATGGAAATCTTTGAGGTACGTAGAAAATAGGGGCAGGAGTCAGTGTGGCAAAGGCTACAGAAGCCAAGAAGGCCCCAGTCTTCCAGAACAAAGCAGATTCCAGGTTTTAGGAGGCAGGACTAACCCGGTTCACACATTATTTGTTATCATGTTTGCTACAAGGCATGACAGCCTGAGCCTCCTATAATGCGCATCAAAAACTACACACTGGCAGGGACAGGGAGTCAAAGACTTGCATGGAAAAAGCAGATTTCTTCTGCTTAAAACTACTGTATAGAACTACCATATAAGCCAACTTTTTAATTTCATCAAAAGTCGTTGTTCCTCTTATATTCACTGAAGGAGTAAATGAAAAATTGGAAAGATAACACCAGGGCTAACCATAAACCTTAAATGGAACAGGGCAAGTTCATTTTTCTGTTTGATGAATGAATGAACTACTATAACCTACTCCACATCCAAACACCCTTAGAATGGCAGACACTTGAATATCTCCACTAAATCTTATTTTCAGAAGAATGAAAACTTAGATTTCATAGTCACCTCCACAGAACTCCTTCTTGATGTCATTAGACATCTCTTTGGAAGCCAGAAAACTTAAATGGCAGAAAAGTAACTAAACAACAATAAAATAAACCAAAGTCTATGTTGGTTCAAGTTTTTTAAAGAATTATATTCATTGTAATTTATATTCGGATATAGTTTGAAGCAGCAGATGGCAAGAATTTCAGGCAATTTGTAAGAAGTGCCAGACATTTTAGCCAATGAAATAACAACATGCAATAGCACCTGTCTTTTTCCTTATGTTTCTTGATAACCATACAAAAATAAAAATGTAAACCCAAGAATTCCCATGTTTAAAAATAGAAAAGAAATTCTTGCATTCTGATGGGAAAAGTCCAAAAATTTTCTAAAGAGAACATTTAAGCATACAGGAAACAGTTAACAATTAGATAAAATAATTATCACTTCACCTATATATTTTTATTCCAAAATCATAACTTGTAATTATGAAAATGCACATGATATTGAACATAAATACCCACCTATCTTTGCGTTTATCTCCATAACTGATTGTTTATAATGTCTTCTAAGATTCAGTTACTTTTCATCAAATATACAAGAAATAACATTGTCTACATATTGTTCTAAAAATTAGCCAATATGTATGAAAATTTATGTGAAATACATGTGAGAATTTTAAAGTAATTTATAAGTCTTTGTTCTTATGATTAATTATAAAAATTATAGCATAAGACCTAAGGGAACATTAATACATATTTTCAGAATTTTAATAATATTTTAAGAAATCATTAGAATGATTAGAGTACTGAACATTCCAAAAATAAATAAAGAAAATAGGAAATAACCAGAGTATACTAACAAATGTGTCTAAACTAGTGTTCTTTTATTCATATAAGTAGCAATCTGTTGATTCAGGTGATTGTCTTAGCCTTAGTAAATCTTGGTTTTAGTAAAGATTTGTCACAACTTCTCATAATATTTTATGCATAAGATTTTAGAAATATTGACATATATACTTTTAAAATTTAAAAGTAGCTAATAATTATTTATAACAATATTGATTATGTAATGGGGAACAGTAGAAAATAAAATCCAGCAAAAGGTCACAGCATATGTACCAGAAGTATATATGCAACTAAACAGATATGAACCAGGAAATAGGTAAATTATTGACAATCCATTCCCATAAATGTGTTGCACCCACACCTTTACTCCCAGTTTCCCATTATAACTTCATGACATGCAAGGTTTTTAGAGGTACAGGGGTTCTACATCTGGCATAAACATCTTATGATCTAATTTCTCGGTTCCACTTACAGAAATTCTGTTTCATAGATCTGATTAGAGGAAAGGAACCCCTTGTGTGAATAGGTTTAGAGGCGATTTTGATATGCAGTTATGTTTGAGAACTAGAAAAATAGTGTATTTATTTTGCATTTGCAGAGAAGTAAAATGAGTTGTCAACAGTTAAAATATAAATATAAACTAACCTAAAGACTAAAACTGTCTTTTGTTTGCTGTCCAAGAAATTCTAGCAAATTATAAACTTGTTTCTGATCCTCTGTTACTAGATAAAAAACACGGAAAGTCAAATTTTATTAGGTCTGATTTAAGGGTATCCAAAAAGGTCTCCAATCTTACCATGAAAGATAGGCACTTTTTAAAATATGTTTTCATCCAGAAACCTCTATAATATGAAGGTTCTTGTGACATAAAGAATTCACTATTCCAAATCAAAATGCATGGGCAGTGTGTGGGGCACATATTATTAAATAAAGGTATTTGTTATACAGTAGCAGCTTAGTTATCAACAGCAAAAGTTTAATATATACTGGCAAAAGTTTAATCTCTGGTTTGTCTCCTCCTACCCTAAAAACCCTCAATTGTATGTGTGCTTGCGTGTGTGTGTGTGTGTGTGTGTGTGTGTCTACATGTGTATATACACATATACTTACTTATTTGTGTTGGAATTTTTAAAATTAAAAACTATAACACAATTTTAAAATAATAACAAAATACACAATGCACATTGCAAATTTCATGTAGCTAATTCATATGCTTGAAATGCTTTGTTGAATTTTGCTGGTCATTTACAGCCAAGGCCAATCTATGATTGTAATTGACTACTGAGTACAGTTTGGGCATAAATGTTAGGTTGCTATGCTTGTGTGTGTTTACAAGTAATAAGAAACTAAAGCAATGAAGGCATGCCCACACTTTTTTCACTTAAAGGTGACAATATTTGCTGAATGCTTTTCAAATACTAGACAAATATTTGCTCAGTTTTTGTGGTATTAACTGTATAATGGTCACTGATGCAAACATTTTTAAGTTTAATCTGTATTAATAACACATTTTCTATCACTTTCTTAAGTTAATCAACAAAACAATAAATCAAGCCTTAATTTGTAGTTTTTTCTAATTTCCATGAATTTCAAGCAACAACATGAAACAACTGAATGTGGGGTTGGGCATAGATGCGCAGTAGCCATCATGATGCCATACTTCCACTCTGCAGACAGACTAAATGTAAATATCCTCAAAAGCAAAGATAATAGTCAACATAGTAAAATATACAGAAAGACATATGTTAATCATTTTTTTGTTAATATAATGCATTTAAATAGGTACATGGAATTTTATTTTTTAAAATAGCTCTGTTTAATAACTGGCTTTCAAAATTCCTGACAATTTAAACATTGGAGCTCATAAGTCAGTACACCAAGCACATCACTAGCTCAGTTAATAGTTTGCCTGAAAAGATAAAGAAAGGGGAGAGCACTAATATGAAAGGTGAATGCATTAGGGGAGGAAATCTTCAATTAAAAGTTGCATACTTTAAGATAGTGCGGTGAAAATAATTTTTTTTCAAGAGAATTTCTCTTTTAGCTCTTTCCTCTTCACATTTGGTGTTAAACTGCGGTTATCACCTAATTTTAGAAAATCATATTTTTTTTTTCTGGAAAAGTAATTTCACAGGAATTCATGGAGTTAGAAAAAAAAAAAAAAAAAAAAAAAAAAACAACAACGATTTCTAACGAACTCAGAGATAAACCTGACACAAATAATGCCTGGCAACAATACTAGGCTTGACAAACTGGCCCCCATCACGAGAGCCCTTGAAGTGTTGTGTTGTTGAGATCATTTTTCTGGGTTGAAAGTAATATATTTTTTGAAGTTTAATTATAGATGAACTTTACCAATGCCCACTATGCTCATGCTTTTTCTTCTGGGTAAAATCTGGACAAAAGTGAGCATGGTTTATAAGATAGCTTTTCTATGAGTGTTATAAAATTTCAAAACATTTCCTGAGAGGTTATAGCCTGTAAATAAAACATTAAAAAGAAGTAAATATAAAGGAAAGACATATCTTTCTAAGGTTTCCAGTCAATATCTTGTCTATGTCAGAAAATCATTTTAACCAACAATATTCATTGAGCAACTATATACATAGTTCAAGAAAATTCCCAGAAAACTTTAAATTTTTAAGTCGATTAACTTCTAAATATTTAATCAAGTTTAAAAGGTAAGTTCCTCACATATAGATGAACTTTGCATATAATAGCTGTGAAAAAGTTGATGATACTTTTTGTTTTCTAATGAGCCATAGTTACCAAAATATTAAACCCTTCCAAAGTGTCATAAAAAATACCTAAGATGTTTTCCTCAGAGATGGCTTAAAGGTGTTGGAAAATGAATTTCAGAAAACTTTTAATCAGCTCTTATTCTGGGACCAGCCCTTTCACTTTAATTGAGTCACTTCAGTCCTTTTTGAGTCTCAGCTTCCTCATCTATAAGATAAACACTGGGTCCTGAGAATGTTTCAAGGGTCATAGGAAACCACATGTGAAAATTCTGGAAAAAAATAAGACATTGGGTAACTGCTCTTGTCATTTCCATGGCATTGCTGTATTTATTAATATTTTCATGTTATGAACTGAACTGTTAAAATGCTCTAATTATAGAACTATAATAAAAGTATTTATGTATTTATTCAATAATATAATTTATAGGGATGGGGGCAGAGAAATTATAGGCAGAAAAGGGCATGTCTCTGATGAAACCCAACCCTCAAGTGGAAAAGCCTGAAACCAAGGCCCGAAATAAGAACTTACATCCGCGTTTTCCTGCTCAAATGTTGCTTTTTCCTAAACCACCCATGATCCTGCCCCACCCCATGCTGGGCCTGTGAAAACCCCAGACTCAGCCAGTAGATGGAAGACTATAGCTTGATGTTGGAGAGAAGTGGCTTGACTTCAGAGGGACACCTAGATGGCATAACTTCAGAGAAGAATCTGCTGGAGATGGCCAGACTTCAGGGGAAGATTATTTACCCACTCTATCTCCTTTTCAGCTCCCCTTCCCACCGAGAGCCACTGTCATCAGCAATAAAATCCCCTGCATTTACCATCCTTCAATGCATTTGTGCTACCTCACTTTTCCTGAGTCCCAGACAAGAGTTAGGGAACCACAGTGCGGATACAAAAGGCTGTCACACTGGCCCTTTGCTCTGGCTTGTAAAGAGTAACCACCTCACGTGAAAAGGCAGAGGGCTCACAGAGCTGTTAACCCTTTTATCCATCTGCGGATGGCAGAGCTAAAAGAGCACTGTAACACTCCCTCTGGGAGGTCACAGGCACCCCTACCTAGACACTGCCACAGGCCCGAATGTTCACTTCTGCTGGCTCCCAAAAGTACTTGCTACAGTTCCTGCACCCACTAACCGGCGTTTGCCATTCAGTGAGGGGCGGATCACATTGGGTCTGAGTGAGTGGAGTTTGATCCTGCAGGCACACTGAAACGACAAGGCAATTCCAATGCTCATGCAGTCCAGTTCCCACCTTAGTCGCTGGTGCACTCCCTCCCGCAAGGAGTTGAGAGCAGCAGGCTGAGTAAACAAGGCAGCCCTGTTGCAAGTCCCAAGGAGGGGTTAGAGAAATATCCTGCTTCATAATTAAATACTGGCTACCCCAGCAACTAGAATATGGAAAGTACCTTCCATCTTCCAGCGTCCCTCTTGACCACACCTGACTGCTTCTCCAATCCAAAACAAATAGGAAATGGGCCGATAAATTTTTATCTATTTGTATTCTATGATTATGTGAAATGTATATGTTATATAAACAAATAAATGTATATAAAATACTTTTAAGTGTATTTTCTATGCCAGCCATAACTGTCACAAGTTTGAGTTGCATGTTATCAGAAATTCCAATGGTTTTCAGTAGGTATTCCTGAGAGATGACAGAAAAAAAGAGGACATCAGATTTCCTGCACAGAGAAGCTAATCATCCACTTAGTGAAACCAACTATTCACAAGAAACTACTAGAAGTATTTTAGGACAAGAAATTACCATATCTTAAATTAAATGATAGAAATTATATGAAATGAATTATAAGGATTAAAATATATGAGTATTATGAACCCTTACAAAGAGAAAAGCTGTATGTGTGAGGGACTAAATGCATATATAGAGGGAAGAAGTGCATTTCCATACTTATTAAGTATTTTAATATTGTATAATACTGGTAACAATTTACTGGGGGAATGGAAATGTATGTTCTTCACCCTTTGAAATTTTACCAGTGGGTTGGAGAAAGATAAATAAAGCAGAATATAGACAAAAATTGATTAAGCAGAGAGAGAAACTTGATATACTTAGAGTTTATACAATGAAGCAGTGCTCACTGTGTATCACGTGAAGGGAGGTCACCTCTGGCTGAAATTGACTGGGATGGCCTAGCAGAAAAGTAAGGATTCATTTGAAGTTTGTGGCTGATAAATTTTTCTCTGCTTAATAAGGAAATGGAATTCTAGGAAGGAAGAACAAGGGAGTTGGGAAACTGGAAACTGAAATAAGAGTAGGCTATCTAAATAGTAGACATGATTGACTGAAATGATAGATCAATTGTAGATTTAAGAATTAAAACTAAGTGAACAGCAGGGATATAATGGATTCTTGAAGTTGGGCTAAGGAGTGGGCACTGAATTCTCATAGGCAATGAGAGGTCAATGGAAACACTAATTTCTCACAGAGAGATTCAGAGTTAACAATGGTATAGGGTCAATGTTTCTTTCTAAATGTCCAAGCGTGCCAGTGATTCCTCTAAGCTGACTGAGATCTCCCATACATTGGGTCGCTCTCTTCAACTGTTCTTCTCCAGCTGTACCTGGCTAGCTGAAATCTCTGCTATGGCACCATCATATAATACTTGCCCAGTCTGAGAACTAAAGTGACGCCAGTGAGGCATTCACCTCAAGAGAAAAATTTGAGGGGCAGGAGAAAACTCAGTAAACAATGTGAATATTTAATGTGATATTTTTAAAAATAAAAATCAAGACAAAATTTCAAATGAGCAAAATACTGAAAATAAATAGATAGATAGATAGATAGATACAGTATCAGTATTCATCCTGTGTCTGTCCTGTGTCATTTGATCCTAACAATCACTATGGGAGGACCACAAGACGATCATTGTTCTCTTATTTAATTACCAAGGACAGTTGAAATTCAGAGAAGTTCACTTACTTGCTTGAAGTAGGGAACTAGAACTCAAACCTGATGTTCCTGTTCAAAAGTAGTATATTTTTTGCAGCAGGAGGCTAGCATGTCCTTTTATGGATGTTCTCTGAACAGATTCAGGGAAGAGGCAATTTGGAAAGCTCAGAACACTCATAGTTCTCACTAATTTAAATCTAGGATGTTTGCTGTGTAGGATGCTGATTCTGTGATATATTTTTCTCTCTGAGTATTTCTATTAAGATTTCAGTAGAATAAAAGAAAAAAATTGGGGAAGAGATAAACAGGATCCTTCTGCAAGGAGAAAAATAAAGAAGTTTTTACTTAAAAAGAGACTGAGAATAAACCACAGTCTACTGTGGAATCTAGGAAGAAGAGAGTAAATTGCATGCTAATCACATGCAAATAATGCATGTACCTACTGTTTCATATACCTGCAAATGACCCTCAGGAATAAAAATCAGCTGAATCCATTATATCTCAGCATAGCCCCTGAATTGAATTTACTAGTAAAACCAACTCAGATGAATTTTTGTTTATTATTTAGCCAATGGGCATGTTTCCAAGGTCACCAATTAGCAGTTTTAATCTCTTTAAACCCCCATCTTATTTGGATTCATGGCTCTGGTCTACATCTTGTGTTCCCATCTGCATTTACTTTGATTTGCCACTTGGACATTCATACTGACCCCATCTGCACAATGGTGTCTGCCAGCCCAGAAGCTGGTCAGTTGCATTAGGGGTCTGGATGCTGGGCCTGGAGATGGCAATGGGGACAGTAGGCAGCAGTGACAGTGTATCAGAGGCCAAGGTCCAAAGCCAAAGCAGATATTCAGTTGATTGGACCTAGGAGTTGGGACTAAAGCACAAGGTGCACGGCAGGTGGACTGATGAGATTGCAGAGCAGCAGCAGTTTGGAGTTGGCAAGGTTTTGCTCACAGTTTGAGTGCAGCAGCCTTATTAGCAGGGTTGAAGCAGTGGTTTCATCCACTGAAGCTTCCTGACAGAAACATTGTCCCACTTTCAAAACTCAAATAAAATCTCAACAGGAAAGAAAACCTCCTGCATGTGGAAAGGCATTGGTCTTTGACCAAGCACTTTGCTTCTAGTGGGAGAGAGAAGGGAAGAGAAGGTATCTACTTGCCCACCAGGTTAGCAATAAACTTCGGTTTATTTCAGTTATCCAACCCATAAAATGAAAATAGGAACTGCCTTATCTATAGCACAGACACATTATGAAAATTATGTGAAATAATGTGCATAACAGAGCTTTAAAAAGAATAAAGTCTCATATCTTAGAAGTTGTCTTTTATTAAAGATTAGCATTGGTTTTGAATATACTAAAATATATCCTTTGATTTCTCTGGAAAAGGAATTTAGAATCATCTGAGCTATTATTAATCTTGTGTTAGTTATTTTTTGTCTCCAAATTCCAGCTAAGGTGAACTTTGTATATTCCCTAATCATAATATTTTGGATATTTTCCTATTTTCATGCTGAAACTTATACTATCTTTTTTCTACCTGGAAAATGTTTGCTTTCTACTTGTCTAAGTCAGAACTTTATTCATCTCTTCAAATCTCACCTTAAATATGATTTTCCCCATGAAAAGTTTCTGTCTCCTTCTTACTACTTTAAACTTCTAATATAATCTCTTGAATTTTATTATGCTACCACTTGCCTCATCCTTACAACAAAGTCATTTGTGTCCTTGAATTATTCCTTCTAACAGATTTTAATCTTCTCTTGAGCAAGGAGGCCTAGAAGGCCTAGAGAAGGACTCCACCCATATAATTCTTCAACAGATATTTGTCAATAAGAACCAGACTCACTCTGAAATCTTCCTCTACAAATTTCCTTTGGTAAAATATATTTGAACAAATTGAAATGTCTTCACTGCTCTGAAATGGGAGGACTGAAGCACAGCAGGAATTTCATTTTTTGCTTTTTTTTGTGACTGAAGATGGAAATATTAGAGAAATATTTCTTAAACAGCAATCTTAATAAATCTTTCTCTCACCATTAGCAACTTGGCAGAAAGTGCCTAGCAGAAGGCTTCCTATGTAACCTCAAGACCCATAATGAAGAAAGCAGCCTGTGAGATACAAAACAAATTTGTCTGACTCACCTGGAAGAGAAATTATTCAAATCTTAATACACAATAAATTACAGTAATAGATGCAAAATCTCCCAGCATATTTCTGTATCCAACAGGTGTTCAGTAAGTGCTAAAGACAAAATAACCAAGAATAGCAAATGTGTTTTGCAGACATCAGAGTGCTAAATAGAGCAACCAGGATAATTATTGATGAAAAACCACCTCAAATGGTCATTCTTCCCTGAATCAGATGCAGGACACAACCCCTGTGCACCCAGGGAGTTTGTAAGATAAGTACATATGTACAGAAGGTCATCATGCCTTTCATTGACAAGTTGGCCAAATCAAAGTGGATCATGTCAGCCTGGTTTGGTTTGCCCGAGGGGAAATCATGCTGTCAGAATCCTTTACCATCTCACGTCCAGTGAGAAGTTAGGAGAATGCAGTTGCAACATGAATTCCATTTTTCTTAGGTCAGTGGTTTGATATGACTTGTCTTCAGACCTTGGGCAAAATGATCAATGCATATTTCAGACTGAAAGACTTTCAGCTAGCTAACTCATCTGCTACAATATATTCTTAATGAGACACTAGAAAACCTGGTTTCTGATGCTGTGTAGCGCTTTCAAGGCGTGAGCCCAAACCACTTATGTACTCTTTGCCTCAAGACTAGGGTGACCATTTACCCTTCATTGTCTGTCATAGTTCCTGCTTACACCTGCTGTATGTACCTAATTATTAGTAGTATCCTTTTTCATTTCCAAGAATACATATGTTTGGACAATAAATTTTATATACTTGTGACATGGTAAAAGCCCCATAAAGCTGCATACCTCAACCGTACCTCGGCTTTCTGTTGAAACTACTCTCTGCAACCGTGATGTGACAGGCAAGCAGTCCAAACCCATGCCATCTTGGCCCCTGCTACTTGTAATAAGTAACAGAGGTCTGTAATTTTCACCCTACCCAGGCAATGTGTAAACTAACGCTTATCTTGACTTCTGTGAACCACTTAAGTAACAATCGAAATGTCCAAAGTCCCCTGGCCCTCGGAATATCGGAAGTCCCTCACCCTCACCCCCACCCAGGAGGTGGTTTACAGAATGTCCAAAGTCCAAAGGCCCTCGGAATGTCCAAAGTCCCTCACCCCAACCCCTGCCCAGGAGGTGGTTTACGGGCATAAAAGCTCTTAACACTCTCCTTTTGGGGCCACAGTTTAGAGAGACGTGAGTCTTCTGTGGCTGCCAGCAATAAATGACCCTCTGAATTGGCCTACTTTTGTCTCAGTGGTGATTCTGTACTTGCTTGGTTACAACATACTTATCAATCAAAGACGGGGCAAATGATCTTTAAGATATTTTGCTGTTGTATATTTCTGTGATTTTAACTAGTTGAAAAAACACATCTAAAATGGGATCTAGTTAAATATGTACACATATGTGTGTGTAATATATAATTGTTTAATTATATATTTTATATATATAATTTGAGTGTCATACTGTACCTATGCTTTTATTTTCTGTACACAATAAATTCACATTACCAAAAATACCTTTGCAGAGTTAGACTGAAGCCATAGAGCTTATTGATATCTTCAGTCCTCTACCAGGGCTCTTTGATAGAGAGATGAGAATAGACAGAGTAACTTCACAGACTGATGTAAAACCTTTTCTTATTTATTTTTATTTTTATCTGTTCTCATCTTTGCTAGCCTATAAAGGAAGGCAGTGCTTTACTTTCTGAAAGTCTTGTCTTCGGGAGTTTACTGGGCTTCAGTCTTCTTGATGGAATGCTTCTTCACATACAAAAATATAAAATTTATAACAGCAAGAAATGTAAATTTAGTTTGTGAGTAAGAGTGAGAACATTAAAATAAGAAGGGTTGCCATGGATAGAGGCAGGTTGACAAATGCTTCTGAATGAAGGAGAGATAAATGTGAAAATATGAGAAAAATGAGAAAGTGCATTCAGACTTGCTAGGTCATATCCTTGGCTGTGAATATTTGTCAGATATTGTGACAGCTGTGCCTCATAGTATGACTTTTGGAAATAGGCTATTGTATTTGTTTAAAGAGGAATTCACATACTCAGTCAATATCCTGGAGGCAGATATATCAAGGAACATTTAAGACAAAATGAGAAAATATAAGGAAATCATAAGGCCAAGTTTTGAGTACAAAGTTTCCCCCAAAACACACATAAACTTTGGACATGCATCAGAATGGGTAAAGGGTGACAGTTTTAAGTAAGTTGAGAAGAAAAGTAACAGCAAAGACAATGAGGTATGATGTCTTCAAAATTGCTTTGACTTTAGCCTGTGTCTTTGTCTCTTAGATTGCTCTGTTTAATGATGTTAAATAATCTCAAGTACACTTTGAAGTTGGGTAACCCACAAAGCTCTTCAGAGTAGCTTTGAAGTTAGATTCTGTAAAGCCACAAATTGAAGTATAATTTAGGAATCCTGGATGTGGTATACATCTTCAGTCACTGATTTGAAAGAAGTCAAACAGACTGCATCTGAAAAGCACATAGTTCAATAGGAAGTTGAAAAGTTTGCCTGCTGAGATAATCACATTTGATATGCTAAATCAATACTTTTTACATTTTCTTTACTATAAAAATTTTAGTTATTAAAATATTGAAAATTTTTGTTAGTGTTGTTTTAAATGTTTGAGGATTATTAACATAAATTACAGCATGCCTTCATCTTAGCCAGAATGAAACAAAACTTGGAAGTAGAAAAATAAACAAAGAAGAGGTAAACAAGATGGTGAGGGCTTAAATCGATGTCACCGTCTCCTTAAGATTTCAAGTTCTGAAAAGAGGGAATTAGGTAATGTGCATTTGTCATTGTTTTGTGCCCAGCAAAGCACCATCTATACTTTAAATCTTTCTATAGGCTTTCCAATTGAGAAAACACAGGAAGTCATAGAAGCCATTCATCTTATGGAGGAAACTGCCGCTGGCAAAATACTTCTGTGGATACTATTTGAAAGAATCCAAAGAAATGAGTTTCTGGTCTTTTGTAACTCAAACTGAATGTACTATGATATAGTGCTAGGCATCAAAACAACCTGGCATGCCATTAAAAATAAATATATATAAAGAAACACATAGAATCATTAAATATATGAAGAGATGCTCAATGTCTTTAGCAATATTGGATTAAGTAAATAAAACCCAAAGTAAGGTTATATTTAATGCAATGTACTTCGCAAAAATTGACGAGTCTATAGTACCAAATGTTGAAATACAAATAGGCTCTTTTAAACTCTTGTGTTGAGTATAAATTGGTACAACCACTTCGGAAAGCAGATTGATATGATCATGTAAGAGTGAATATTTGTATAACCTATTATCACAGTAATTTGATGTCTTGGTAAATACCTAGAAGAAAATCCTTTCACATGTTCACCAGAAGGTAATCAACAAAATTTATAGCAACACCATTTGTAATAGCAAAAATCTACAGAAGATTAAAACAACAAAGAATCCATCAAAAGGAGAACAGTCATATAGTGTATGGTATATTCACACAATAGAATAGTATGCATGTGTGAAAATAAACTTACCTCAAATGTTACAGCTTTGGTGAACCTACTTAAGAATATTCAGAAAAAGGAAATTCTTAGAACTAGAAATTAAAACAACAGCTAATACTAACTTGATATAACTGAGGAATGTTTCACTTTAGTTGTGTGAGATATATATATATATATATATATAAACACATATATTTATACATATATTTATTAATTTATATTTCAAACACATTTCACATAAGCATAGTATATAAAGATATATAAATTTTCAGTTCCTAGTTTTTTGGGGTTGTGGAAGCAGGCAGGTGTGGTCAAGAGGAACACTGGAAGACAGAAGTTACTTTCAATGTTTTAGTTGCTGGGTTGGCCAGGTCGTCACAGAAATTCATCATATTATTGAATAAATACATAGATTTTTTTATAAAGCTTTAGTGCTGTAAACAGAGCATTTCAACAGTTTCTTACACACAAATATTGCTAAAAATAATGCAATGGAAATGGAAAAGCTGTTACACCATGTCCTATATTTTTCTTAGAATTTTCACACATGTTCTTTCCTTTGAGCTTTAAAACACTCCCACGTTCCAGTGTTTATGTGATAGATAAGGAAACTGAGACTCAAAAGGACCGATGCAATTCGATTAAAGTGAGGGGGCTAGTCCCAGAATATGAGCTGATTAAAACTTTTCTGAAATTAAGTTGTCTATTTTCCAATATTTTAAGCCATTTACTTTGAAAATGTCTTCTGACATATATTTTACAAAATTTTGAAATCAGAGTGATTTAATATTTTAATAGTAAGATGATGCTAAGTTAGAGGAAATCTCCCTACTCCCCATATACTACCTTGGCAACTAAAGCATAATAAAAGGCTATATTAGAATAAAATATAATATGTCTTTTCAGGCCTACATAAATGAGATTTCAGCTCTCTGAACATTGGCTAGTCATGCTATACAGAGGCCATGTATAGAGAAGAACATTCTTTCTAAAATATTTATTCATTCTTTGACTTATCAAGAAATAGAGAAGAATTGTCCTTCACCTTCACAAAAGGGTTTGTGCCTTCATTTGATCTAATATGAAAGAGAAGTAGAAAGGTTTTCCTGATCCCAATAGAAAATGAAATGTTTCTATATTCCCCGGTGGTGTCACTGAAGAAGTCAATACTGAAATAAGCGTAGCATAGACTTTTATTAATTATTTCAATCTTTGTGAAGTAGACATCCTTCTTCCCCCATTCTATACAGATGTCTAGATAAAGGTGATGTCATCATCTCAAAGGAGATCAGAAACATTGGGACAAAACTTTTGATGCCTTTCAATATCGTAAATGAGTAGAGAAATTCAAGCCTCATATTTAGAGGCTCATCTTTTTCTGAATAGCCTATCTAGGAATTACTTATCTCCATGGACTCCGTTGATTAATGTAGTAAACATTAAATTTTTGCAAAGACCACCTCTGTAAATATACACATAGTTAGATGCTAAATGTGGCTGCAAACATTTAGAGGCAAGTAGTTCTCGATAAAAGCTGGAGTGGCCAGGGAACATTTTCAGAGAAAGAGAAACAGTCCAGGAGACAGAATATCACACTGAGTCAACAGGATCTGTGTCGATTTGGGAAACATGAGAGACATTTTAATCAAAGGAAGACACACTATTCTTATAAATATTCCTTGGACAAAGGGTTATCGCTCAGGCCCTGAGTCCTATGAATGCACCTCAGCCACAAGAGAACCATAAGATAAATGATTTCCTTCCCTAAATGTGGCAACAATCTATTAGAGGACTGGTCTATGAACTTAAGGGCAGAGCCTCCTTGCATTAAAAATCCGTTTGGGTAGGATTCTATATAATTGGCTAATGCGAAGTTTGATAATAGAAACTTTCTTTCTATTACAACTCTCCCATGACCTGCACTGAGATCTGATATTTTGTGCAAATGGCACCATCTTTGTGTATCTTACGGAAGATTCAGCCTCCAAGAAGAATTGTTTATGTGTACATGCCCCTGGGATAAATGACATCCAACACCTTCAGAAGAAAGTGGTATTAAGACAGGCTCAAAGAAAGGATTGCCTGGTTGGAATGAAACCACCAAGTGAAATTGTCGTTTAGTGGGGTGTTCCAATCCCAGAAGATTAGGATAGGACTTGTTAAAAGAAAGCTGGAAAGCCGTCACAGTCAACCAATTTTTCCATTTTTATTCTCCCAAAAACTGCACTGAAACATGGCTTGAAAGAAGTGAACTTGGATGTACTTCAGCAGTTCAATCTCTCCCCACCAGGGTGAGCCAGGCCATTTCCCTGTTTTGGTGCTTAACCTAATTTGGAATCCTCTTTTGCAAAATGCCTTTACCACCTGCCTGAGGTGAAAGGAACAAAGCTCATGCCAACTGACAGGAATGTTTTCTGCAAGGCTGAGTTAACAGGGCAACCTTGCATTATCTTTTGCTGAACAAGGAGATTTTTTCCAACAGTGAAGCCTGAGAATGTTCTTTTTATTTATTTATTTTTTTAATTCTTTTAAATGAAACAGGATAAGTGGAGAGGAGCCAAAACAGTGGATGTCACACATTGAGAGTGATGGTGGTTTTCTCGTGTCCTGAGGAATGAAGGGGCTCATGGGGAAGGTAGTGTGCTTCTCTACAGTTCATGGCTAGAAAAGCAACATAATTCCACAGTGGAATATCCTCTATGGAGCAGCCTTCTCCTAAGCAAGAATTCTCATTTGATTGCTGCCATGTTATTATTTACCATTATTCATTAAGAAACCAGTCCTCAAAACTTGTCTGGACCATTCAACAATCTTTAAACTCCCATCCCTAAAACACAACCTTCACTCTATCACCAAGGTTACTTTCTCCCAATATCGTCTATATCATGTCTCTCTGGGGCTCAGAGACTTGTAGGGCCTCTCCGGCATCGTTAGAATGGTGCTTGAATTTAACTGGACGTCGAATGTCTTACATACAGGTCCTGGCTCACTTTTATAAACCAAAGTCCACCTATTCATTTTAAAATGTTCATCTATGGCTATATATCTGTGGCCAGTCAATTCTATGGACAGCTGCTTCTTACCCAGTTTTACTGACTTATTTTGTAGTTCTCTTAACTAGATACAACTTATATTATTTCATAAAATTTTACCTACTCTTTATGTCTTCTTTTTCCTCCCTAAAATCTTTTCTGATAACTTGCATGCATACTGCATTGCCTGTCTCCACATCTTTTGCCGTATTTAAGGCTAAAGAAGCCCCACAGTGTGCACTGTGTCAAAATACAGCTTCACATGTTGTATGCGTCAACTGTGTTCATCTCAGTTCATTTAATCAACTAGAGTCAACAACTTCTTGTTTTCTCAAGTTCAGTGCTAGATCTTAGGCTTGTTTCTCTCTTCTCACCAAAAACCAGCGCAATGATCATGTTTATGTTGACATTTTAAAATAATTTTGCATAAATTTGATCCATCAAAACAATAGTAAAATGAAAGTCATTCCCAATTAAATGCACTACAAATTTTGAATTGACTGCAAGAAAAAACATTTAGGGTACAGTTTAAAAAAAAATGGCGTTTTCTCCTTCAGGACAAGTCACAAAGGATGCTGTAGTAGGTTTCATACTATTGTCCAAAATGTTACATCAAACAGAAATGAGAATGTGACCTTATTTGGAAACTGGGTCTCCGCGGTTGTAACTAGTTAAGTTAGGATAAGTTCAAACTGGATTAGATTTGGCCCAAAATCCAAAGGCTGATGACCTTATACAAAGAGTACACACTGAAAGACACACAGAGAAGGACCATGTGACAATGGAGTCAGAGCTTGGAGAGACATATCTACAAGCCAAGGAAGTCAAGGATTGCCACAAGCCATCAGAAGCTAGAAAGATGAGAGAAGATGATGCTTCTTAGAGCCTTCTAAAGGAACATGGCCCTACTGAAATCTTGATTTTAAACTTCTAGCCTCTAGAAATGTGAGAGAACAAATTTCTGTTGTCTAAAGACACACAGTTTGTAATTATTTGCTACAGCAGCCCAAGGAAATGAATACAGATGTTGAGTGGTGCATTTAGTCTTCTGAATGTAAGTGAGGTGTTTCACTCAAAATAGAAAGTTTGATACTAGCTGAGAAACAGTTCTGACCAGGGAAAATCTCTTTCTACAAATGGCCTTAAAAATAGAATAGGTATTTTTTTTTTTTTTTGCGTTTTTTTGTTTGTTTGTTTGTTTGCAGTGTTTTTGGTGTGATCCTCCTTGAAAGGAGGTGAATGAACCAAGTGACCTTTCAAGATCTTCCTCAATCCTTTGATACTGGGATTTTATGAACTCTGCTCACGTGATAATCTAGGCCAGCCTTACTTATGCGTGTATAATTCCAGAGCAGTTTTCTATCTCAAACTTCTACTGCAAGCAAGTAAATTCCCTCGTGGCCCCTACCTATCTCTTTCTATTCACACACCCTGAAGTGCAACCATCTCTATGTTTATAGTGATATATTTGTTTCTACTAATCTCCTTAGAAAGAAGCCCCTACAATATGTCTTGTAGGCTGCTTTTGTTCACCATTTTTGGTAGCCTTGTTTGATATGATCTTATTTTTATTTTTAACCAATGGGATTTAAAGTGTTTCATTAAACTAGCTAGTAATATTTCTTTAAACTTCTGGATTAATCATAATTGTCTAGGTTGCAATAATAAATAATCCAAAATTGCAGAGGTTTCAAACAAAACAATTTTCCTCTCATCTACACAACTTGTACATCCTGGATCAATGAGAGGCTTTGTCCTACACCCTACTCATTAGAGAAGGCACACTAATGGAGTTCTGACATCTGGTATATGTCGGAATCTGGAAGGGAAGGTGGGGATGGTGCACTGGTTATTAAAGGCTTCTACGTCCACATGGCAGACATTATTTACTATCCCATTTCACTGAACAGAGCAATAATATATCCATCCCTAACTTCTAAAGAGCAGAGAAGTGCAATCCTACCATGACTTTAGAAGGAGGTGTGTGAATATTGGTTACTAGTAAAATAATGATCAGCATTCTAGGCCACAATTCAGAGTATTTGTTACATTACTTCATCCACACACTAATGGGTTCTCATCAACTGAGTCTTCTTAGTCTTAAAGGAATTTATATTCTGGATAAGAAAGTAATTCTCCTTAGGGGAGAAACCACAGGTATGGGCATAGAATTTGAGTTGGGCCTCTAAAGCAAAAGCAGTAATCTCAGGATGGGGACTGGGATGGGGAATGCGCTAGGTGAGTTGAGCAGAAAAAGCAGAGGCCTAGTTCCATGAAATGTCTTGGATTAGAAAGAAGGAAATAGGAAGTTCAATGTGACTATTATGTAAGTATCAGGAACACTGGGAGAGTTTGACTACCTATTTTTCTCCTCCTCAAATCTCTATATTCACATTCATGCATACAGTTCCACTTCCCAACTGCTATGTGACTGGGATCCTGCAGTTCTCACCTCGCATTTCTTTACCAGATCTCTTAGCCACTGGCTATGCCACAGAGAAGGAATTAGAGTGAGACCAATGAGGAATTTAGGGTATAACATTTAAAGAATCACTTCCTTCTGATGCTGACCTTGCCATAGCTAAAACCAGGGCTAAATGCCTCCTTAAAAATGAAGCATTAGGCCGAGAGTGGTGGCACATACCTGTAATCCCAGCACTTTGGTGGTAGAGGCATGTGGATCACCTGAGATAAGGAGTTCGAGACCAGCCTGGCCAACATGGTGAAAGCCCAACTCTAATAAAAAAAATACAAAAATTAGCCAGATGTAATGGCATGCATCTGTAATCCCAGCTACTCAGGACGTTGAGGCAGGAGAATCACTTGAATCCAGGAGGCAGAGGTTGCAGTAAGCTGAGATTGTGCCACTGCACTCCAGCCTGGGCAACAAAGTGAGACTCAGTCTCAATAAAAAAATAAAAAATAAAAAAAATAAGGAAGCATCAAAGCCAGATGGCATATTTTTTTAAAAGGTTTCTATTTTTTTTTTTAAGCATAAAATAGACAAAATAAAATCTATCCAGGACTACTGCAAATCTATAGATCAATTACTCGGGTGCTGATTTTTCTTTGCTGGCACTCCCACACACCTTACACTTCTCTATATTTGTCTGTCCTGCCTTGTGTTCCTACAGTCAGCCCATTCTTCCATACTTACAGTTCCCAGTGGGCTCTACTGGGACTACTGCCTCCCTGAAATCCTCTGGCCCTAAGGATAGCAGAGACTTCTCACTGTTGCTAGTATCTGAATGCCTCACTCTCTTTTTTTCCTCCTAAACCTATCCACACTTCTATAAAAATTTCTTCGTTAGTTTCGCCTAAACCTGGGGTGAATTCTCTTTTCTTCTGAGACTCTGACTGGTACACCAGTACACCCTACTTAAACCCAAGAATTGATGAATTGGCATGTGTTCCATAGGTGAAAGCTAAGGGAAACCACAGATTCCTGTTGCATTTATCCATCATGACTCATGTAGACCTTTGCCTGAGGTGAGTTTCCAGGTCAATCACATTTGTATCATCCATTATTATGATGTTCTGCTTATCTCAATGTAATGAAATATGGAGTGTGTACTTCCAGATTATGGAAGATGGCTTATCTTTTACCCTTTAATATAGCACACAAACCCATAATTTAAAATAATAATAAAATATCAAAAACTTATACTTTCCTCAACACAACCCTGAAGTTTCTCCTGAGAGGCATAAAAGCTGTTTTTCTGGTGATAAAAACCCACTGAAAAGTTTATAAAGAAAACAAACTCCCCTCGGGCAGTAATCAGTGGTCAGACAGTATCTGACAAGCACAGCAGAATTTTAGCTATTGCTCTAGGGCTGTTCTTAGTTCTGGTCAATTCCTTTGCTAACTGGAATATGAAAGGAACCCAAGTGAAAATAGTCCGGGGCGGGGGGGGAAATCAGAAAGATAATGTAAAACAAATTCATTATATCTGGAATATTAAGATATTTTTCTTAGAAGATTTTCTTATTTTAGCCCCAGAGCACTTGAAAGTTCTAAAGATTCATTTTATGTAAAATCAAAATGATATTTTACATAACACTTATTTTAAGTTTAAAGGCTTCCTACAATGAAACTGGCACTATCATGAGCTTAAAGCAGCAGAATAAACTGAAGAGGCCTCATAAAAATATATAGGCAGCAGTCAACTGATGCAAGGGAGTAAGCTTCATGGCATGAGACCTCTGATTTGCGTTAACACCTAAATTTCTCCTGCCTCATTCTGGAATTTTCATGCAGTAGTAGTGTTTCTTCCTAGACTTTTTTCTTTTTTCTCAAAAAGGAATTGCAGTCCTATTTCCTGACTAATTAGAATGGTTTATAATTCGGTTTTGGCCTGCAGGTAGGGATTAATTTCTGTAAGAGGTGTGGGAAATTCAGTAGCTTCCTTTAGCAAGGGTATTCATGCAAACTTTGTGTTTATTTATTTAATTATTTTTATTCTGAGTTTCATTGAATAGGAAGGTTTATTTTCTACAGATTTAATTTTGATGTCAAGGTTAAAGTCTCAAACTCATTGTCTTTTGTTTATGGTCGCATTCACTCTCTTCCACACACTAACCTCCAGGTGTAAAGTAGCCATTGCATGCCTCAAAATTAAGGATCTGCCGATTTTCACATCTTCTACAAAGGCATGTAACTTGGCTAAACCCTGTATTCCCCACCACCATTAATCAATTTTACAAATGCACTGGACTCCAGAGACTTGGCTAGATGCTGCATGATATGAAAATACAAGGGCAAAGTCTTTATAGGAGTTTACAGGATACCTGAAAACTATACCTTGTCAATAAACAACATCAGCTTAAAATAGGCATCAGCATCATTGTCCTAGGAATGCAGGATTAGATGTCATATGAGCTCTCTATATAGCAAATATATATTTATAGAAAAAAATTGTTCCAATTATGCCCCTGCCACCAACCAGAGATATGATTTAGGGAAGTCTTTTTCCTGATTAATACAAGTAACATTATTTCTGTGGTTTCTTCCTGGTTTAAAACTTTGTATTACTATTTTATCTAGATTTCTTTATACCAGATATCTTGGGCATGGGGAAGGCTCTATGATTTTTACTTGGCAACATGACCACACTCTTAATTTTGAAGACGTTGAAGTAGGTAAGAATGACTTTTAGCACAGAAAATCCACTCTAAATAGAATCACTGCCCCTCTCCCACATTTTAGAGTTGACAAAATACATGAAAATATAATTTTTATATAAGAACATTTTCTCATTTTGTATTTGGAAGATATGGAATTAAAAGTTTTATTAAACAAGTCATACATTATTGAATTTACGTAAGGTAGAAGTGAAAGCTATAGTGTCTCCAGTTTTTCAAATTTAAATTCCTCTGTAATCAGTTTCTTCATTCAAGATGATGAGAGACAGGGTACACACTCTCCTACCCACCTCACATTCTTAGCATATAGCAGTATAGATCATTCTCATGAGTCAGACTTGCTGCTGTGACTAGACTTAGAGTCAGAATCAACGTGAGATGGAGATATGAAATGGAGATAACAGGATGGATGATTAGATTTCAAAACAATGAATCCAGATATTTTTCTCATTTTTATCCCCAAATTGATTGATGGTCTTATCTCCTGCTTACTGTTCAAATCTTAACATATCTTATTTATCCCTAAAAGTCCAGTATACATATTTTCTTCTCAAAGCCATTTATGGAGGACCGAGTTCACTGGGACCTACTACTCCTGGCTCCTAAAGCAGGCACTGTCTCTTCCTGGTGTAAAGTGGCTAGAGCTTACGCTCTTCAATCAAATCTCTCGCTCTTACACCCTAGCAAGCCTATTCACCAGCTATGTGACCTAGGACACTTTTCAGAAGCTGCTTGTTTCTCAGTTTCTTCATCTGTAAAATGAGGATGATAATATGACTTACCAAGAGTTGTGGTGAGAATATCCCATAAAGTAGAACTTGGCACACAGTAAACATTAAACATCCAATGATGTTAGCTAATGTTATTTTACATCTAATAATATTCCAAGGTGTATGTCCTTTTACATAACTTGGCTACAAACGCCTTGAAATCAGTTTAAATATTCATACTTCTGGGTCTGGTGCCCAGTGCCCCCGCAGAGTACGGTGAACAGATCAGATGCCAAGCCAGCATTAGTCAACTGATACTTAGCAGTGGTTTCTTGTTTCTTTAAGACAGGGAATAAATTACAGGTGAGTATATAGTGGAATAGGTTTTGGAAATGTAGCTCAGGGACATGCTAAATGCCAGATATGCAGACTACATTAGGCCAGAGCTGAGTACACCTGCATCTGAGTTCCTCCCTCGAAAGTTATAACCTGTGCATTTGAGACAAAAGGTCTTCCCTAGCTCATTCTAGTTGTGCCTATTTGAAAGAGAAGACAAAAATAACTCAAATTTAATTCTTGTCACAAATGTATACATTACAACAAGTACCTCTTGGTTTCTACATATTCTCCTCCTAATAAGTATACCAGCATGAGCATAATCTCTTTTACTCACATTTTTGCCAGTGAATCCACAGAAACACTGCAAGATGTCAGCATTTCTTATGCTCTTAAAACATTTGTTTTTCTCTTATCAGAACAGAAAACATGAGAGCAGATGTTTTGAAAGTCCACAGCCCAAATGAAAGTTCATGAAGTTCCCCTGATGGTCCCAACCTGTAGAAGTGACGTTTGATAAAGTGGCCGGAGAAGCCTAATGATGATCAAAAGCTGAAAAGCACAGGTAAGAGGAATGAAGCAACAGAAATGAGAGTAACATAAACTTCACTATACAAGAGAGTAAGAATGAAATGCTCTTCTACACACACACAGATACAGACATCAGCACACACCCTCAAAAATGACTGAAGCCTGGAGACAGTTGTTTCCAGCAATAATAATTGTAACTACTTGGTAAGCTCTAATTAGGTATGAGATACTTACATGATGAATCTGCAATTCTTAAAGCAGTCTTCAAGGAAGCTGCTGTTATCTTTATCATATAAAGTTGACAATAAAGCTCAGAGAGCCTGCTCAGGCCATGATTCTAGCACATGGCTGAGGCTGGTGCCACTTAGGCAGCTCCTGTTCCATGCAGCACATAGATCTGCATCCCACTTGGCACCTTCACACTGAGTCATCCTTTTACTTCCATTGTATGTGATTTACAGATCCACCCACAAATAGTTTAAAAAATAAATGGCTACATTTAGTCAGTGTTTCCATTATTCTAACAAGAACCTATTCAAATGCCCCAGGGACCATCAAGCTATCCTAGACTACCTCACCAAAGCCCTATACTATATATACGCACACACACATACATATGTATTCACATCCATATCTGTATCCCTGTGTCTATCTGTATGGTTTGTATTAGTCCATTTTCACACTGCTGATCAAGACATACCCAAGACTAAGATGAAAAAGAGGTTTAATTGAACTTGCAGTTCTACATGGCTGTGAAGGCCTCAGAATCATGACGGGAGGCAAAAGGCACTTCTCACATGGCGGTGGCAAGAGAAAAATGAGAAGGATGAAAAAGCAGAAATCCTTGATAAACCGTCAGATCTATGAGACTTATTCACTACCATGAGAACTGTATTGGGAGAAACTGCCCCCATGACTCAATTTACCTTCCACCATGTCCCTCCCACAACACATGGGAATTATGGGAGTACAATTCAAGTTGAGATTTGGGTGGGGTCGCAACCAAACCATATCATCATCTATTATCTACTTAATTCTCTGAGGCTGTTTATTCCTTGTCTTTGCCATTATAATCTGTCTCATCACCAAAACTATAAACTATTCACATCCATCTTTCACATAGTATCGGACAACAATGGACACGAGTTTTATATATATATATATATATATATATATATATGTATATATGTGTGTGTGTGTGTGTGTGTGTGTGTGTGTATATATATGTATATATAAATTGTTTTCAAAACCTAACATGTATTAAATAATAGCACTATACACACACACATACACATATACATAAAGACACACACAGGTGTGTGTGTGTGTGTGTGTGTGTGTGTGTGTATAGTTAAAATAATGACAGTATCCCCCTCTATATTTTAGGGATGCTTACTTTTCCATGAGCAATTCTGAAGTGTTCTCAATAATAACAACATAGACACAAAACTATGAGTGGTATTCTCAGTAAGAAAATTAGAAGCTGCCAATGTTAGAGAAAAAAGAGGTTACAAAAAAAGAAGAGGTCATAAGATAAAAATAGCAAGATAATGTGAACATATTTAAATAAGTAAGGCCCAATGAAAATCATTCCAGATATTTAAAAAAATATCAGGAACAATGTTAGGCTGTGAGAAATTTGTTTTAGAAAATTCATGGAGAACAAACGAGGCCCAAGGCCTGTAGGAAAACAACTTGATGAAGATGAGAGTTTAGGTAGAGAGACAATGGTGAATGCAAGACACATCTAACAAATGTAGTGTCTGTACTTAAGAAACCACTTTTCCTACCAATAAAGATGATGTTTTCCAAATCACATAAACCAACAAACGTTATTTAATCTAATGTAAAAATATTATCCACACTTCATCAAATAATCACGATAATAGCTTTTTTTACACTTAAATTTTCATTACCATTAATCTTGATTGTTCTTAAAAGTCCTTGAGAAAAAATGAAAAGCAGACTTGAAATATCAGTAATGATCAGTAGCAGCTGACATTTGTATAGCACTATTAGACGTAATATTCAGAAGAAGACAAAGTCAGAACCTTCATACAAATGTAAAATTCATACACATTAAACTTTTGACTTTCCTTATATGAGGGATCAAAGAAGATGTTATCATCAGCTCAAAGGAAAAGTAATTATGTATACATAAACACACACACACACACACATATGTATAAAGGAAAAGAGTTACAAATGAATACTAAACTTTTTTTTTTCAAATACAGAAACAGAGAAAGTCAATGGACACTTTTTGAAAAAGATAGAGTTTGCCTATCTATGTGTTCCTTACAGTTAATAAATAGGTGCAAAATGCAGGCATACGTCATTTTATTGTGTTTACTGCACTTCACAGATACTGTGATTTTTACAAATTGAAAGTTTTTGGTACTCCTACATCCAACAAGTCCACCAACATAATTTTTCCAACATCACATGCTTACTTTGTGTCTCTGTGTTAGCATTTTTTAACAATAAATTAAATTTTATTAAGCTATATGCATTATCATTTTAGACGTAATAGACACTTAAAAGACTACAGTATAATGTAAATATAATGCTTATATGCACTGGGAAACAAAACAGTGCCTCTTCAGATTTGAAAAACTCCTTCCATAAAACTCATCAATACTAACTTGTCAAATAAACTTACTTATTTCTGGCACCTGTTTGTTTTTTTTATAAGATAGAACAAATCTTTGTGGTTTTTAAAAGAGACTTCTAAAAAGATCTCGAAGATACTTCAGGTGCAAAAAATATCATGTGAGTTTAATTTAATGAAATTTTACATTCAAAATTCATTTCTAGGAAGAAGGAAAGAAAACAGTTGTCAGGAGATCTGACCTCACAAGATAGAAATAATACTGGTCTACCTATTTAAAAGCGACAATAAAATATTTTAAAATAAATATAGAAAGTAACATGATTTTAAAGAACCTTGGCTCTTTCATAAGTGAAGAGTTTTTGTTTTCTTAAATAATCAAGGACATAATAAAATAAGCATAAAGCCCAGAAAATTATCTTGCTAGAACACAAAATCTGTGCAGATTACACAGAATTACATATCATAGTTTAAGGCAATACAAAAAGAAAAAAAGCAAACCCACTAAAGCTGAACAGACTTTGTTAAGATTTTCACATATTTCATAGTTTTAGGGTTCACTGTGCCTTTTTGTCACATTGTAACTCTTTCAGTATTTCCAACACTTTTATTATAATTATATTTGTTATGGTGATCTGTAATCAGTGATCTTTGATGTTACTATTTTAATTGTTTGGGGCATCGTGAACCATACCTTTATAAGACAGCAAACTTAATTGACTCGACAAATACCGTGTGTGTTCTGACTACTATACTGACCTGTTGTTTCCTTGCCTCTCTCCCTCTCTTCAGAACTCCCTATTTTCTGAGACACAACAGTATTGAAATTAGGCCAATTAAGATCCCTACAATTGCCTCTAGGAGTTTAAGCAGAAAAGGGCATACATTTTTCATTTTAAATCAAAAGCTACACATTGGGAGGCCAAGGTGAGAAGAAGGCTTGAGGCCAGGCATTCAAGTTCGGCCTGGGTAATAGAGGGAGGCCCTCATCTTTGCAAAACTAAAAAAAAAAAAAAAATCACCTGTAGTCACAGCTACTTATAAGGCTGAGAGGGAAGTGCAGCTTGAGCACAAGAGTTCAAGGCTACAGTGAGCAATGGTTATACCATTGCAGTCTGGACTGGTTAACAGAGTGAGGTTCTGTCTCTGAAATAATTAAATATAAACAAATAAAAAGCTAGAAATGGTTAAACTTAGTGAGAAAGGTCTGCTAGAAGCTGAGATAGGCCAGAAGTTCAGATTCTTGCACCAAACTGTTAGCCAAGTTGCAAATGCAAAGGACAAGCTCTTGAAGGAAATTGAAAGTGCTACTCCAATGAGCATGCAAATGATCAGAAGGCAAAATAGCCTCATTGCTGATGTGGAAAAAGTTTTAGTGGTCTGGATAGAAGATCAAACTGGCCACAACAGCTGGTCTAATTAAGCCAATGTCTAATTCAGGGCAACACAGGTCCTAACTCTCCTCAGTTCTATGAACACTGAGAGAGATGAGGCATCCGAAAAAAGAAAACACCTGAAGCTGAGATTGATTCTAGAAACTGCAGCAAATTATCAAGAAGATCTAGCGAAGATAATTGAAGAAGGTGGTCACACTAAACAACAGATTTTCAATGTTGACAAAACCAACTTCTATTGGAAGAAAATGCCATCTAAGGCTCTCATAGCTTGGGCGGACAAGTCAATGTCTGGTTTCAAAACTTCAACACCAAGCTGACTCTCCTGTTAGGGAATAGTGCAGCTAATGACTTTAGGTTAAAGCCAAAGTTCATTTTTCATTTCCTAAATCCTAGGCCCTTTAAGAATGAAGCTAAATCTACTCTTTTTGTGCTCTATAATTGGAACAGCAAAGCCTGGATAACAGCACACCTGTTTAGATAATGATTTACTAGATATTTAAGGCCCACTATTTATATCTACTGCTCAGAAAAAAAAAAAGAGATTTCTTTAAAAATATTGCTGCTTGTTCATTATGTACCCAGACACCTAAGAGCTCTGATGGAGAGGTACAAGAAGATTAATGCTGTTTTCACACCTGCTGACACAACCCCCATTCTGCCCACCATGGATCAAGAAGTCATTTCAACTTTCAAATCTTATTATTTAAGAAATACATTTTATAATGTGATAGGTGCCATGGCTAGTTATTCCTCTGATGAATCTAGGCAAAGTAAATTGAACACCTTCTGGAAAGGATTCACAATTCCAGATGCCATTAAGAACATTCATGAATCATGGGATGAGGTGAAAATATCAACATTAACAGGAGTTTGAAAGAAGCTGATTTCAACTCTCACAGGTGACTTTGAGGAGTTCAAGACTTAAGAGGAGGACATAACTGCTGATGCGATGGAAGTAGAAACTAGAACTAGAAGGGATGCCTAAAGATACAACTGAATTGCTATAATCTCATGATAAAACTTGAACAGATGAGTTGCTTCTCATGAATGAGCAAAGAAAGTGGTTTCTTGAGATGGAATCTACTCCTGTGAAGATGGCTATGAACATTATTGAAAAGACAACAAAGGATTTAAAAGGTTACTTAAGCATAGTTGATAAACCAGTTGGCAAGGCTTGAGAGGAATGACTTCAATTTTGAAAGAAGTGGGTGAAGTGCTATAAACAGCCTCACATGCTACAGAGAAATCTTTCATGAGTGGAAAAGTCAATTGATGTGGAAAACTTCATTGTTATCTTATTTTAAGAAATTGCCACAGCCACCTTAACCTTCAGTAACTACCGCCCCTGATTAGTCAGCAGCCACCAACATCAAATCAAGATACTCCAGTAGCAAAGCGATTGAGACTCACTGAAGGCTCAGATAATTGGTAGCAATTTTTAGCAATAAAGTATTTTAATTAAGGCATGTACATTACTTTTTAGGCCTAATGCTATTGCACACTCCATGGATTATAGTGTAATCATAAATTGTATATACATTGGGAAACAAAAAGAATTTTGTGACTTGCTTTATTGCAAAATTCACTTTATTGCAGTGGTTTTGTAACTGAACCTGCGAGATCTCAGAGGTATGACTGTAATTGAAAGCAAATACAATTTTCTTTCCATGGCGTTTCTACTGCTTGTGATATCTTTTCCTTCACCAACCTCTTTCTCTTTTTTGAAATAAGCAGTCATTTTAGACCAAAGTTATTATCTTTCCCCTTACTGAACAGAAGCAGATTACATCACTTCACCTACAAGGTGATAGTTCTCTGCCTCTATTGTTCCTAGCGCATGTTCATTCACTTAAGTAACTATAATTTTTAACTAAAGTAACTTCTATTTCACAGAGAAAAATAAGAGGTGGATAATAAATGCATGCATGTATTATATTTAACACTGATAAATCAGATTACACATAGCTGTTTTCATTAAATCAGAAAGATTAAACTGGTCTCATTTGCCAAAGACTTATCTATACTCTGTTCCCTTGATTTCTTTAAGTATTTTTAAGCTGGTTTATATAAAGATACCATTTATTGTAATACATTTAAAGTATTAAAGTCCAATTTTCTGGAAATTTTAGGAATATTCAATTGATGTGTATTTATCTGCAAACTAGAACGAGTTCCTTTAGGAGACTTTTTAGGCTAATCTATCAATATCATATGGAAAGTGGAAAACACTACACATTCATACAATCTGTGGTAAAGGTGGTAAAGGCTTTTCCAAGTTATAGACACAAGATATACATATAGCTAAAAATAGACCACTTCACTTCTAAGGTTTAGCCAAGGATGCAGAGCAAATAAAGAACCATAGAATCTTACTGGTCCATCAGAAACTGATCCTCTTCTCACCGGAAAAAATTTTCGTTGTTTAGAGCTAAAAATAGGTAATCGAAAAAGACTAACAAACTAGATTCTCTGTGTCTGTTATTTAACAGAGAGTAAAAATTACCAAGTGGTCAGACCATGAAACACAACTCTTAATCAATAAAATTAATAAACCAGAGTATCTGTTGTCTCTTACCCAACAGGGACCAGATCTCTGTAAACAATTAATCCTCATACAGATATTATCAAATAATCAGTCAATAAAACCAAATACCCAAATATTGCTGCCAGCAATCAGGAATAATTTATTGGCTGAAAACAAACCAAAACCAAAGACAAAACACAAAATTAGTAGAAAGTAAAATTAAAATTAGATAAACAGAGAGTCATTAAAGTTCTTTCACCTCTTTGAAGTCACCTTTGGGAGAGGAGAAAGGATGTACTTTTTCCCAAGATGCTCACCTTTGGTGAAGAAGGTTACCTGGCCATGGTGGGAGAATCCACTGGGCATATTGGTGGAAGATCTCCAGCTGTTAAAAGATAAATTTCAAAAAGGTGCGATCATGACTCTCTTACAGATAGAAAAACGAACATGTGTTAAATATTTGATGTTTCTCATATGAGAAAATCAGGAAGGTACTACAACTTGTTCAAAGGAAAATTCAAAGAAAGCATAGGTTCATATTAAATTACATATAGATGCAAAACTGTTTTTTGTTTCCTGGAGTAGGAGAGAAGTCAATGACTACTCTATTGGAAAAGATAGTTTGCCGATTTATCAGTTACCTACACTTTACAAATAGGTACAAAATGGCTCAAAGATAATTAACAGGGCCACAACTGGAGAGTGTATGAACGTGTGCTATAGGCTCTGATGTGCAGCTCATATGTATCATTGTATAAAACTCACTAGCTACTCAGTGTGGTATAAGAATGTCACTGTTATCCCCATTTTATGGATAGCAAAGCAAATAAGGTAAGAGCTCAGGGTAACAATTTACATTCAGGTTTTCAACCACAAGGATTGATGGTCTTTGTCCCTCTGTACTAGGCATAAGCCTATACTAGGCCCTGTGGAGGATGTAAAATAGGTAAAACTCTGGACTGATGAACTTTGCAAGTTTAAATAATGCCAGTCATATAAACTTGCAAGAGAAAATATGTGCATCCAATGACAATGTTTAAGAGCTCAGAGAGAGGTGTGATCACTTAAAATCTAAATGTACCTTTTATCTAAGCATTATAATTCAGGATAAAAAAATTATTATTGATTTATTTAATAAATTTACTTTCATAGTATAAATGATAACCAACACAATTTTTTCATATGCACACCATCTTTCTCTGCTATCAAGATTAACCTAATTTTTGTTTTTGGCCGTGGCATTTATCCAGTCAAAGAGAAGGACATTTGACTGCAACTAGCCAGAAATGTGGGAGCAGTCATGGCTGCATATTCAGTTACTTCAGAGAACAGCAGTGGCCTCCTTTGTCTGACTGAAACCTTTTCAGTTAAACATCTTCAGTGTGTCCTTAAGTCAACTACTCCTATATTAGGTCACACAGTAAGAGGGGCTGTATGACTAAGAGGTCACTGAAACTGGCATCAACCAGGAATCAGTCCTTGAAGAGGAACAAACAGTAACCTGGAGAAGGACTTTGAAATGGAGATGGTGCTAGATGGTAAGGTAAACTTGAATTGTCAATGAGCTGGCCTCTCTGTCGCTGTCTTTCCCTAAAAACAAAACCTGCATTTCTGTGTTCTCTAAACAAGACGGTTTTCTGTGCTTCTTTTAGATTTTTGTGTTCAGGTATTCTGGGGTTATTATCACAGAAATGGAAAACAAGGAAGTAAACTGAGACCGAATTGCAAATTACATTTTTAAACGGCTTACAGTAAAAGAATGCAATAGATGGAAACTGTGATGAAAGTGAGAATGCAGACCAGAGAAAATGAAGGCAAACATTTCCAAGACTAACTGAGCCCTCAAGCAGTGAGAATGGTACTTAGTTTCCCTCTTCACATTACTCATCTCCAATTCCTCTTCTACCTTCTGTGGGCTTTCTCTGTGTGGTTTCAATATGGCTATCAGTAGCTCCCAGGGGTAGATGTTTTCTTGTTTTTAGTTCAGGAGAATTTGTGAAGTTTACTCTGTATGGAGCAGTTTTATCATGAGCACCCTCTGCATCACTTATTGTGACCACTGTGATGGGATATGTCTATACATTAATCCAGTAACAACCAACTGTGGAGTTGGTAGTTAAGTAAGTCCCATTTAAACTTTTAGCACAATGATAAGATAAAGATGACTTTCCATAATAAATACGGGGTCCTATTTTCTGGGTGAAGAAACATTGGATTCTGGACAGATTAGAGCCCCATCCACCATCTTCTAAATTGATTTTGGAGAGTCATGCTGCATGCAATGCTCTTTCTTGGCATGAGGAACCAGGAGCACCATTTCCGCTGTGTCTGCACATGAGTCTGTGTGAAATCAGTCAGTGCTTCTTTCTCTTCATCTGTCAAATGGAGGTAATGTTTACCTCATATGGTGACAAAATACATAATCTGAAAACTTTTTTAAAATAAAATTTCTATTTTCACACCAATTACTTTTTCTGGATAAGATGCGGCTGCTTTCTTTCTTCAACTCTCTTCTCTCAGTTCAAGTAAGGAGATAATGACTTGTATCAGTGTTACCACATTTTGTAAGTAAAAATAAAATAAATATTTTACCTGTCAACTCTATGTGGCCTCTTAAAATATGTCAGAGAAGATCTGAGTAGCCTTGAAATGGCCCTGCCACCTGAGATAGAACATCTCTGGCCTTATAGGTTCTTCTATCCAATGAAATCCTGATGGTACTCCTGGAAGTGTTTCAGACATTCAGCAAGATTAAAGACTCAGGCTTTGATCGGTGATCACTTATTGAAGTTACATTCTTACAATTTGGTAAGCATGTTTTGTCCACAAAACAGTGATTACTTGACATATGGAATTAGATACATTGGTAGGTTGCCACAATGCACACTCTTTTGTTCGTCCATGCATTCTTATCTCTGAGTGTCCTGATGATACTTAATGTGTCACCAAATGAGTTTGATTGCTGATACAAAGCCTCAGAACTGACTACTGGCTTACCCTGCAGTTGTGCAGGCATGACACATTAGGGGAAGAAGAGCGATTCCGTCCTTTTCAATGTTTCTTCACTGTGCGGGAGGAATGAGCGGTAGTGCATCAGTTGGAAATTATGCTGATTATGGCTTATTTATAAGCAATGGACCTCCTAAAGCCAGTATGGGTGACTCACACTATTAGGAAGAGAACATTGTGTAATGTACTGAGGATGCATCATGGAAAATATTAGAAACATCTATGCAAAGATAAGCTCTGATAGACCATAAAAGGAGTTACTAAGGCCAGCAATGAAAAGAATCAACAAACAGTAAGTTGAGAGAATCCTCTATCCTTTCAGCTTCCTGATGCTTACACCTGGCCTGCCAGAAAGCCCTGGCTCTGAGAAGATAACTAGTCCGTAAAAATTCTTGGGGAGTGCCAGTGTCACGTATTTTACCTTCTCAGAACCAGAGGACACTAACATTTAAAAAAAAAAAAAAAAAGATCAGCTTCAACAAAAGACTTTTGCACACATTTCTGTATGAAGGATAAATTTTTCTATCATTTAAACTCCAGATTATATAAATTGCTGGGGTTTTTTCTTAAAAAAAATATAAAAATAGCCGGGCGCGGTGGCTCACGCCTATAATCCCAGCACTTTGGGAAGCCGAGGCGGGTGGATCACGAAGTCAAGAGATCGAGACCATCCTGGTCAACATGGTGAAACCCCGCCTCTACTAAAAATACAAAAAAATTAGCTGGGCATGGTGGCGCGTGCCTGTAGTCCTGGCTACTCAGGAGGCTGAGACAGGAGAATTGCCTGAACCCGGGAGGCGGAAGTTGTGGTGAGCCGAGATAGCGCCATTGCACTCCAGTCTGGGTAATAAGAGTGAAACTCCGTCTCAAAAAAAAAATATATATATATATATAAAATAGAGCCAGAAATATGATATGGAGGGCTGTATCTACATAGAACTGCTTCATCATTCAGCTACAACTTGTCATTATAGCACAGAAATATGAAACTGATCCAAATTTCTAAAAATCTAGTTCAATTCTTTTTGTTTTTAGTTGAGGAAACTTAGGCCTGGAGAGGGGAGAAATTTAAATGGAGCCCAGTCTAATATACTGAAGTTGGCATTTTGTAGTAACTAGTTAATTAAGATACTTCAAACTTAACCCATGACCAGATCTAAATTCTTTGCTAAAAATCAACTCATACCTTTTATTTTTAAATCAATTTATATGTTTGAAATCTCTGCTGATCCAAGATTTTTGCCATGGACTCAAACTATACTGATGTAGCTGTCGGTGTACACCCATATCTTAGCAGTCACCTCTAACCAAAGAAGGCAGAGCACTTGGTAGCTCTGACAAACTCTGTCTGTGGGGCTACTTTCTGGCCACAAGAGCATGATCAGACCAAGCACAGGGGAAGCTGGAATTGATGAAGAGTAAGTGCCTTGGATATCTGCTCTCAAACAATGACTAAAGCAGGTAGAAGGAGAAATATACTGCTACCTTGCACCTGGGTTGGGATATTTCAGAGTCATATTCTATGCTGGCTCGCCGAGTCCCCCAATAGAATAGAGCTCCACTTGTCATGGTTATAATTGACCTGATTGTGCATGTACGATTGACTTCTATTTTTTCTTTGCTCCCTGCTCCTTTCTGAAATCACCTAAAAAATTAACTACTTTCACTTAAGTCCTTCTCGTAGGATCAGATTCTTGAGAACACAAACCAGGGAAATGTTTGGGTTTGTGTATTATCATGAATAACAATTCACTTTCATTCTTACTGTTGCTCGGTGTTAATACCTACAGATTTGTTGATGTTAAAAAATGCTAGTAGTTTTGTGTTTCTAATGTACCTGATCTATGGCATTTCAAGTTGTAAGATTCTTGAAAAAAGATAATTTTAGTGACTATATTTTAGGCCTTTATATTTAATGATTGACAAGCTTTATATGAGACAGTGGTAGAATCACCAAAAAAAAAAGCTAATTTATTAAAATTATTAGTTAATATATCTTTTACTTTCAATCATAAAGTGTTTATATACAGTGCACACTTTTGGTCGTTTAAGTTTGGATTACTTGATCTCACACTGAACTCCAACCATAGTAAGCACATACTTATAATTACAGCTGGAAGGGACCCTAGGTTCATTTTTAAAACAGTCCTCTCTCCATACATGAACAAACCATGTTCTAGGTGGATTGAATGAACTTCTAGGTAAGGAATTTGTGATGTAACTAGAAAGAGAATTTGTTCCTTCCTAGGAACAAATGGGTTGAATGAACTTCTAGGTTGGGAATTTGTGATGTAACTAGGAAAAGAATTTGTAACATAACTAGAATTTGTGAGGCTACTAGTGAATTTGTAACATAAATAGGAAATATACGATGTCCTAACTTCTGGGACATTGAGCTTCTGGAGAATACACTGAAGACCATTTCATTGCATTCTCCCTACTAACCAGAACTTTTTGAACGAAGAAGAAGTCTTCTATAGAGTATATCATGAATATTTAGAATGTCTGAAAGTTAAAAATATATAGTAGGACTTATATTCCAAATATAGTTAGTTGAGTAAAAGGTAGCAGTGTTGTGTCTTCTGAGCTAAACTCACAAAAATTCGAGGGAAAAGTAGACTAAAACAGTGAAGCAGCTGATCAAAATATTAAGGTGAGAAAATGTAATTACAGGTTATATCAGGAGAAAGATTCTTGTGGTGAAGATGGAAGGAGATATAAATGAAAAGCCTGCAAGCTACACTTAATATTAATGAGAACCTTGGATACATCTGAATAGTTTTAGGAGGATTAGGAGGTTTTGAACCTGTGTCCCAAAGAGTTAAAACAATCAATGACTAAATTTGGGGGCTTAAAAGATAGCAAATAAAACATGAAACAACTTGCTGAAAAATTCACTAACACGTAATTTTGAGTTTGCAGGATAATAGATAAAAGAAACAACTTGAGAAAACACTGAAATCTTCTCTACTTAAGAGATCAAGATAAAACTGGCTGAAATAGGTTAAACCAATATGGCTGACTGCAGCCTGTGCAAAGTGAGCTTACTAACATCACAGTCTGAATTGCCACAGCATGTGTTATGCTAACTCCTCCTGAATATGCACATGCAATCCATGAGGTAGCATAAAGAGATAACTGTGGACTTTCCAGACCTCTCCTTTCCTTTCACAAATCACCTACTAATCTCATAATCCACCTCCAGAAACTTTTCTAATAAAAAATATTGCCTTGAAGCCAGCAGAGGGAGACAGATTTGAGCTCGATTCCTATCTCTTTGTGAGTGAACTTGCAATAAAGAGCTGAAGTTTTTTTGTGCCTCAGAAACCTGGTGTCATAGTATTGGCTTCCATTGCATTGGGCAACAAGCCTCTTTTGCTAGGTGACAGTTTTCATGGCTTCTATTCCACTTCACGATTAAAACATTAATATTACTCTTGTGTTTTGGAGTAAACCAATGTTATAATTAAAAACTTTTGTGAAATACACCTGATAAAATTTCATATTCTCTTCAATAGAAAAACCACAGCAGTGTTGTATGACCCCTGAAACACTTGAAATAAAAAGTATTACACATAAACAGAAAAAAGGGAGAAATCTTTCAAACCATCAATTAACCAAAGAGTGAAGAAAAAATGTAGATGGCAGAAACTCTAATAAGTCTTCCAGTATGGGTTCCAATACAACCCAATTGCAGGTAGAAAAACTACTATGGATATTAAATGTTATTAGGGTATAATTTACATACAGTGAACTGTCAGATTTTAAGTTTAATGTCTAACAAATACATATATGGACATAGCACATTTTTGAATCCCAGAATCCTTCTAAGTCAACCTCCTCACCCTAGAAGCAGCCACTGACCTGCTTTATATCGCCTGGATTAGTTTTCGTATTCTACAATATTACTCAAACGGAATTGTACAATATTGACTCTTTTGTGTCCAGTTACTGAACATAACATGTTTGGGTGCATGTTGTTGAATGTATCAGTAGTTTTTTCCTTTTTACTACTGAGTAGTATTCTATTATATCAATATGCTAAGAATTTTTCATGTCTACTGATATTCATTTGTTTTTTATTTTTGCTTTTTGTGAATAAAGCTGCTATGAATGTTGTTACACAATAATAATTATAACATGTTTTAATTTATATTTTATTTAAATAAAATTACTGGGCAAATACATAAGTTATAGATATAATGTAAATGACAAATCTCATGTATCCTATAAAAGAGACTATGGGAAAGTATTATCTTAGTTTCCTGAGTTTTGGACGGTCAGTATGACTATCTCACTTTATTGTAATGTCTGCACTGATATTAACATGGTTTCTTCTGGCATATATTAAATATGTGCACTTAATTATTGATATACAGGCCAATAATAATATTAACCAACTTAAAGTGAGTACCTCCAAGATATTTAAAAAGTCTAATAATTGAAAAACTCCAGTAGCTAGTTAGATTCTGTAATTTCATAGTATGATATAAAAGGTGCTCACAGAGTCTTTGAGATTAAGCTTAATGTTAAAATTCACATGGCTAAGGATATTGACAGAGTCACCAAGCAACAGTTTGAGGTCACTAACTCATATACCATAAAAATTTGACTTCCCCCCAACTGACCCCAGTGTGTAGTGCTCCAGTGGGGGGTGGGGAGTTGGGGAGAGAGAGCAAGGGGAGAGATGCCAGATGTAGGTGATGGGGAGGAAGGCAGCAAATCACACTGCCACGTGTATACCTATGCAACAATCTTGCATGTTCTGCACATGTACCCCAAAACCTAAAATGCAATAAAATAAATAAATGGAGAAAAAAAATTTTTGACTTCTCCCTATTAATAGTATATGAGTTATCTTATGTATTAAATACAAATACCTCCAGCTAGATTCCATGGCCTGCCCAGCTATCTTTCTGTTGCTCACTCTGAATGTCTTTAGCAAGTATTTTCTGCTGTGAACTTGACTGCCCCTTCATTGAGATTTCCTGCTGCTCAAGGCATTTCTACATCCACAGTTTTGCCCATTTCCTTTCCCTCTTTGGGGCATCCTCCTCTCTCCTTTCATGCCTCTTTTTACCCAGTTCTCAATCAAAACTGCTCTGGTTCCATCTTTTGGTGAGGCTGACGTTAGTTGTATGAATAAGATTTTCAGAATTACAGTAGCTCTGAAAAAATTATTTCTGGGAATTGACAATTATTTAGAATCTTTTCACGTTTTAAAATTTTTGTTTAATTAATTTCGCTTGGTTTTATTTTATCTTATTTTTAGTTTAGCTTCACAAATCTACTGTAAGTCTGTGAACATATATTCATTACACAAGTAATGACAGTGCTAAGTGCATTGTATTCTCAAGCCTATATGGCTGATTCATAGATTCTTATACGTGAATGTCCTTTACTACTCATTGAACTGGTAGGTGTAGTAGTCTCTAGGTAAAGTAATGCTTGCCTCTAATTGAGTAATTTTATATTTTAAAAGTACTTTCATGCACATAATTTTATTATGGAGTAGAAAAATGAAAATTTCTTTCTGTGCTACCTGTATATTTTCAATTTTTAATCTGATCCCATTAGTTTTTGCCTTCATATACACAATTTTTGTATTTTAAACAAATTATCCTTTAGTAGGTGTATCCCACAATCATACTCCAATTTTGGGTCTCAGTTTTCAACTTGCCATCAGTGTCACTGCTTGGGGACTTAGATTCTTTATCTATATGTTAAAATGTTTTCACTTGTTAATTTCTCAAATTATTTCAAATTCTATAGTTTTCTAATTACAAATATGTGAATAATATGTAAAACAATTTTAGAAAATGTGGTAATCAACGTAAAGTTGAACATAAGATTTTCTTGTTGTTTTAATAGACATAAAAGATGGCATTATAAAATATGGTATTTATTTAGATTATAAAAGACAAATTCGAACTTTGCTTTAATAGCATATATTAAATAGTATTTAAAAGAACGACTAGGCATTTATTTTTTATTTTAAATTGCTTTAGTTTTCTGTAAGACAATTCTTTTGACATGGACTTTGTGACAGATAGCATAGCGTTAAAATGAGGGCTTGTCAGCAAAGCTAAGCTTGGGAAGCCCCCCGTGAAGAGGTAAGTCCCAGTTTGTCTTGACATATTTTTCATGAGATATGGTGATCAGAAAGATATGGACAATCTAATCCGTCATCAATGGCTAATTTGTATATATTAACACATATGTATTTGTTCAAATATTTTTTGGAATCATACGCAGGTACAGTTGCAGTAAAAAGAGTTTCGGACATCAATTAATATAATTTTCTTTGAAGATTACATGTGCATTCACTCAGACATCTACCTGGCATTTGGAGGATGTGAAAATTACATGCAGTAAATAAGTAAATAATTTTTCCCTTGTCTTTCGCATTGCCTGTGCTACAAAGCAGTCAAATGAATTGTTCGACTTAATACAATAGAAAATAACTTTCTTTTATTTAGAACTGTTTCATGATTTAAAATGTTTTAAAATTGTTGGGTACCACACAGATTAGTAAAACACAAACAAATAATAGACAAAATTTCCACTTTTTTGCTGGCAGTGGCGCCATCCCCCTTACCTAATCAGAAGTTATTACTCCTCTCCATAAGAGTGGCAAATCTCTTGACTGGGAGCCAAACTCTTGCTTGTACATTGTGTTGATGGACCATTTAAGAGGAAAAGAAAGTTGAGAACCTATGACCTGCTTTTTCTGCTGACACTTCGTGCATCCTCAATTCTAGGTTTTTACTATACATCTGATGGTTCAAGTTTTTTAGAATGGTTCTCACTTGGTTGCATGCAGAAATTAGAAGGAGCTGAGCCAGGAGACCAAAAAAAAAAAAAAAATCTTCCAACCAAAAACAAAACTTTGGATTTTGTAAAGCTTGGCCTGAGATGAACCCTCACCAAAGAGAGAGAGAGAGAGAGAGAGAGAGAGAGGGAGAGAGAGAGGGGGACTAAAAGAAGAAAAAAAAAAAGTAAATCCAACAAGAAATTATGAGTCTCATTAAAATGAATCTAGGTTGATTTACTACAGTTGTAATCAAAGGTTGCATGACCTTATAAGCTTTGCTATTCCATTTATAATAAATCTAGGAAGTTAAAAATAGCTGAGCTTTAAGACAGATAATAAATGGAACGCTTGGAAAAAGTACATTATTATAATGAAAGGTCTGCCCTACCATCACTGGACAACCCTGCTAAATAATTAGGCCTGTGGGCTTATTGGTTCAGCAGGTGCTTTGGTCATGTTAAGGAGTAGAATTGTCTATATTTTCATTTTGTTTTTTAATGTTGGCTCTAAATGCTGGGGATGCAGAGGCCCAACTTAGCAGCCTTTGGCTCCTGGCCAATGGTCACTATTGTAATAGGAACCAAGTCCTTCTATAAGTACGAAGCAACACATCTAGATTTAGACTAGAAATATAGATGTCATCCATCACTATGAATAGAGAAATTATCAGGTCATCTAAAGCTATGCGTTTTAAGAAATTGTATCATCATTAACACTTGGGGGGAAGAGAAACAGTTTCTCTAAGTTCTTGCTTGGGAAACAGAAACAATACATGGTCTAGTTGCCTCCTTCTCTTTAAACAAAGTTTAGTAGGAGAGAAAGGAGAGAGCTTGTCTGTATCAGAGAGGAGTGAAGTTGGTTTGTACCAGTTAAGGAAAAATGTAATTTTATTATGGATGATTCCACTATAGTTAATAAACATGTGCTGCACGTTCTCATATGCCTATTGTATTTCCCTGCTCCATCAATGTTAAGAGTGGCATGTTACTTGTTTCGGCAAGTTAAATGTGAGAGAAGTGACTATGATATTTGAGAAAAATGTTTAGAGAGCTCCATGTTCTTCTACCATCTTCTTTTTCTCTTCACCTGAAGGCTAGCAATGTTCCGGATAGCAGCTGCTTCTTCAACCTGGATTCGGTAATCAAGATTTATCCGAGCTAGGTATGTAGCGTGAGAAAGAAATAAATCTTTGTTGTATAAGAACTCAGAGTTGGGGTTTTTGTTATGTGTCAACATGCAGTTTATCCTGAGAAAGAGTGCACTTTGCCTGTTTATTGTATATTTAAGGGAAAATTAAGAGGTTGACAGAAAATTTGCATGGAAAAGGACTTAAGGGTATTTAGTAGTTCCAAAGGTAGACCTGGCTAGTTTGAGGTAGATGATAAAAGTCGTGCCAGTAAAAAGAAACAAAAGTTTTGACTTTTCAGGTGAAGGCTAAGATAGAAGAGGTCAGAGGATGAGGGGTCCCGAATTCAGAGGAGAGAATATAGAAGACATTGATAAGAAGATAATAGGAGGCCAGCGCAAGTTGCTGACTAAGAACTAAGGAGGACCTGAGAACCTGAAACAATGATAAAGCTCCTATGGTGAGTAATAAATCACCCATTTCTGGGGGCAGTGATGTCAGACACTGAATGTGAAACTACTTTTTACAAAAAAATATAATTATACCCACTACCCACAAAAGCTTTGTAAATACCTATCTTACATGTCTGACTTAGTATTGATCCTCGGGATAAATTAGGATGAAACTATGACAGCCATTAGGCAGTGGTAGACAAACACACACAAAAAGGGAAGGAAGAAGAAATCTAGAGTAAGAGCTGACCAGAGAATAGTAACTCAGCCACGTGCAGCTGCAGAACCTTGATGGAATATGGGATTTGGGTTTGAACTGTTTGTTTGAGTGTTCGGGTGCTTTTGCATATGGGAGCATCAGTGTTACAGAGACACAGTTACATATGGAGGGTGGACAGTGCTAAAATCATGTTCTGAAGGTTGACCCAGTTTGGTGTTTTGAGGCATAGAGTCTTTCTGCTAACACCAGTAAGTATGATCTGAGGATTTATAAGGAAATGCTCTTATATGGGCAAAATGGAACCATGGTGCTTAGGGTAAAGGTTATCAGCGTCACCATATCATCAACATCATCATACTAAAGTTTGTACTTATCATATAATATTGTAATTAATTTGCATAAATTTTCTTATTGGATTGTTGTATAGACTTCTTGAGGTGGAATAAACAGATAATAGAGTCTTGCGTTTTTAAAATGAAAGAGAAAATTTATAAAGATGATAAATGGCTGAAGAAACATTTAGTAAATATTAGAGCTGGGAATTTGGCTGAGGCTTTTTGATGTAATAATACTTATTTCTGTCAGTGACTTTCTAGGACGATAAGCAAGAAATCAGAACAACCTTGGGCCCTAATCCATATCTGCCTAGATGCAGGGACATTATGAAGGAAAAAAATCCCATGTTCCCTAACTCAAAGGAGATAAGAGTGTCTGCCATGGGGAAGATCTGTTGCTGAGCAGGCATGTTTTATTCCTTGGAGTAGAAAACAAAATCAAAATTCCTCAAACATATGAAAACGACATAAGCAAAATCATCTCACATTAAAAATTATGGAAATTTTATTCTTATTTATATTAAATAGTGTTTATTGGCATTTAAGAACTTAAATATATGTGTGTATATATATGTGTGTGTGTATATATATATATATATATATACACACACACATATATATACACACATATATATACACACATACACACACATATTAGTCAAGGATCTCCAGAGAAACATAATATATCTACATATATATGTAGATATATTTACTAAGAGATTCATTATAAACAATTTTCTCACAAAATTATGGGGGCTTAGAAGTGCCACATCTGCTGTTTGCAAGCTGGAGACCCAGGAAAGCTAGTGGTAGTTCAAAGGCCTAAAAGCCAGAGAATCAAGGGTGTAGGTTTCAGTGCAGGTATGAAAGCCTAAGAACCAGGACTTCCAAGGGCAGAAGATCCACGTTCAGCTCAACCAAGCAGGCAGAGTTTAGTCGACCTTTCCATCTTTTTGTTCTATTCAGGCCCTCAATTGATTAGATGGTGCCCATAGACGTAGAGATGGGCCCTTTGCTTTACTCAGTCCACAAATTCAAACACTAGTTTCTCCCAGAAATATCCTCTCAGCAACATCCAGAAATAACATTTAACTTACACGTATCTAGGCATCCCCTGGCCCAGTTAAGTTGACATGTAAAATTTGTCATCACAAGTCTACCCTTTGTCAACTTGATATTCATAAACATTTCCTTAAACCATATTTAATCTCCAAATAAAGACAGTAACAAGGTCATAATTCTGCCTAATATGGTACAACTATTCTGCTCACCACCTAAAATGCACTGTTTGTGAATGATGTTTACTCTTTTCATTGATATTTTATAACTTAAATACTTACATGGTTTGGATTTGTGTCCCCACCCAAATCTCATGTCGAATTGTAATCCTCAATGTTGGAGGAAGGGCCAGGTGGGAGGTGACTGGATCATGGGGGTGGATATTTCCCTTGCTGTTCTCATGATAGTCAATGAGTTCTCATGAGATCTGGCTGTTTAAAAGTGTGTAGCACCTCCCTCTTCACTCTCTTCCTCCTTCTCTAGCCTTGTAAGATGTGTCTCCTTCCTCTTGGCCTTCCAGCATGATTGTAGGTTTCCTGTGGTACAGCCTGTGAAACTGTGAGCCAACTAAACTTCTTTTCTTTATAAGTTACCGAGTCTCAGGTAGTTTTCTATAGCAATGCAAAAAAGGACTAATACAAATACTATGATATAAAGTTAATAATATATATATATATATACACACATAAATGTATTCATAGCAAATTAAGGAGAAAATACTCTAGACAATTATAGTACTTATTTTTGTAACTAGTCACTTGGTCATAGTTGGTATTTATAACTACCTTCTTCTATCCTCTGTAGGTTACTTTTGTTTTCAGAAAGCACCTCAATTGATTGTAGTTCTTTACCTGGCAAAGTGTTCCAAATTTTTATTCCTGAAAGGTCTGGGCCATAAGTAGTTCTGCCTGGATTGGGTTATTGTAGTTTTTCATTGACCTTAATCACAGGGTACAGAAATACTTAGAGACACCCGAAAAGATCTCCTGTATTCCAAACATACTCTTTTTTACTTCTATTGTAGAACAGTGGTTCAATTTCCTCTTGGGAGTCAGGATCAATCACCCCAGTCAACACAGTGACTACTTTTCTTTACCTGTTAATCCAGATGCATGAGAAGTCTAAAGTTACCCTACTTACATTGAACTTCCAGTTCAATAGATTAACTGTTTGTATCTCATGGTGGAAACCTTTTATCTCTGCAGCTAAGATTTTTATGTCAGCAGAGCATAAAGTCATAAGAACATAAAGCAATTACAGAAAGCATTAGTTTTTAAAGGACAGTTCAAGGTACATGACAACTTGGTGGTTCATGATTAAATATTCAGTATCTACCAAAACTCTATAGCAGCCCAAGAACTATTTGTCAAAAGAAGAGCAGTTGTCTTTGAAGAATGGTAGGGCTTTGCTCTAAAACCGTAAGAGCAATTTCCCTATAGGAATTGCTTTGACAATAGCATCCTTATCTGCCACTGACACTGTAAGCACTATTGGATCTGCTGAATCATACCGTCTATCTGCCAGAGCAACTTACATAGCAGCCTGAACCTGTTGAAAAGCCTTCACCTATTTTGAGCCCCACTCAAAACTAGCAGGTTTTCAGACCACTTGGTAAATTCTAAATGAAGCATCAAATTTGTTTTTAATTTTAATGTTTATATTTAGAATTTTTATATTTAGAAGGTACAAGGTACAATTTTAATACACATAGAGCATTATGTAATGATCAAGTAAGGCCATTTAGCATATTTATCACCTGGTTAATTAATCATTTCTTTGTGTTAAGAACATCCAAAATTCTCTCTCCTACCTATTTTAATATATACAATACAGTGTTGTTAACCAAGTCACTCTACTGTGCAATAGAATACCAGAGCTTATTCTTATCTAACTTTGTACCCATTGAACAATCTCTCTTTATCACTTCCTCTCTTATCTCTCTAGCCTCTAGTGACCATTATTCTACTTTCTATTTCTATGAAATCAACTTTTTAAGATTCCACATATGAGTGAGATCATGTGTTGTCTTTCTCTGCCTGGCTAATTTCACATAACATAGTGCCCTCCAGGTTCATCCATGTTGACACAAATTACAGCATTTTATTTTTTATAGCTAAGTAATATTTCATTGTATATATATACAATATTTTCTTTATCTATCATCCATTGATGAACACCAAGGTTGACTTCATAGTGCTGCAATAAACATGGGAGTTCAGCTATCTCTTCAATATACTGATGTCATTTCCTTTGGAGATATACTCAGTAGTAGAATTGTTGTACCATCTGGTAGCTCTATTTTTAATTTTTTTGAAAAAAATCTCCATTCTGTTTTCCATAATGGCTATGCTAATTTACATTCCCTCCAACTGTGTATTAAAGTTACTCTTTCTCCACAGCCACAACAGCATTTGTCTTTGATAATAGCTATTCTAATTGGGGTGAGGTGTTACCTCATTGTGTTTTTTATTTGTATCTTCATGATGATTAGTGATGTTGAATATTTTCTCACATATCTATTGACCATCTGAATGTATTAATTTTTTGAGGAATGTCTATTCAGGTCTTTTGCCCATTTTTTATTTGGAATATTAGAGTTGCTTTTTGTTTTGTTTGTTTTTTTCTATCGGGTTGAGTTCCTTATAAATTATGGACATTAATCCCGTGTCAGATGCATAGTCTGCAAGCATTTTGTCCCATTCTGTAGGTTGTCTTTTCACTCTGTTTATTGTTATGAAGAAGTTTCTTGTTTGATATGATCTCACTTGTCTATAATTTGCTTTTGCTGCCTGTGTTTTGAGTTTTTGACCAGAAAACCTTGCTCAAGCCGATGTCATAAGACATTACTCATGCTTGCTTCTAGTATTCTAAAGTTTTAGATATTACATTTAAGTCTTTAATCCCTTTGACTTAATATTTATGTGGTGAGAGATAGGGGTCTAGTATTTTTCTTCTGCATTTGTATATCTAATTTTCCCAAAACCATTTATTTAAGAGGCTGCTCTTTTCCCAGTAAGTGTTCTTGGAACTTTTGCTGAAAATCAGTTGCCTGTAAATGTGTGGACTTATTTCTGTGTTCTCCATTCTGTCCCATTGGTCTATGTGTCTATTTTCATACCGGTACCCTGCTGTTTTGGTTACCAATAGCTTTGTAGCATATTTTGAAGTCAAGTAGTGTGATGCCCTCAGCACTTTTCTTTTTGTTAAAGATTGCTTTAGCTATTCAGGGTCCTTTGTGATTCCACACATATTTTAGGAATTCTTTTTTTTCTGGGACCAATGTTATTGGCATTTAAAAAGGGATTACATTAAGTCTATAGATCACTTTGGATGAGGGAAATGTTAACAATATTAATTCTTCCAATACAGAGCCATGAGACATCTCATTTATCTGTGTCCTCTTCAATTTTTTAAAAATCAGTGTTTTGTAGTTTTCTGGGTTTTGTTTGTTTGTTTTGTTTGTTTGCGATGGAGTCTCACTCTGTCTCTCTATCATTCAGGCTGGAGTGCAGTGGCACAATCTTGGCTCCCTGCAACCTCCAACTCCTGGGTTCAAGTAATTCTCCTGCCTCAGTATCCCTAGTAGCTGGGACTACCGGCATGCACCACCCCACTCAGCTAATTTGTGTATTTTTAGTAGAGAGGGGGTTTCAACATGTTGGCCAGGCTGGTCCTGAACCCCTGACCTCAGGTCATTCGCCCACCTCAGCCTCTTTAACTGCTGGGATTACAGGCGTGAGCCACGGTGCCTGGCTCTGTAGTTTTCATTGTAGAGATCTTTTATCTCTTTAGTTAAATTTATTTCTAGAAATCTTATTTTTTGTAGCTATTGCAAATGGGATTGCCTTCTTGATTTCTTTTTCAGAGGGTTTGCTATTGGTATGTAACGGTACTGATTTTTGTACATTTATTTTGAATCCTACAACTTTAATAAATTTATTTGTTTAGTTCTAAATTTTTTTTGGTGACATCTTTAAGGTATTTCATACATAAGATCATTTTGCCTGCAAACAAGGATAACTTGATTTTCTCTTTTCCAATTTGGATGCCCTTTATTTTGTTCTCTTGACTAATTGCTCTGGTTAGGACTTTTGGCACTACGTTGAATAGAAGTAGTAAAGGTGAGCATCCTTATCTTATTCCAGATTAAACACATTTTTATGTGGGATTGGCTATTTGGATTTCCCTTTCCAGAAATATTTATATGAATTTTGGTTTTTTTTCCTAATAGATGTCTCCCTTTTTCTTATTTATTAGCAGTATTCTACATATAGATTATAATTCTTTGTTAGGCTTTTCAGATTCTGCTGTGTTTCTTACTACTGTAATGTCTTTTGCTGAAGAAACTATTCTAGATATTTGAATAGTCAAATTTGTCAAATATTCATATTCTTGGGGCTGTTTCTAAACTACTTTGTTTCACTGGTTTCTTTGTTCTATTATTTTCCTATTACACAGTGGCTTAATAGTAATGACATATATAAAATCTCCATATTTGATAGACATGTTCTTTAATTTTGTCCTTTTGTTAAGAGTGACTTGGCTATACTTGGCTCTTTGCCTTTCCATAGAAATTTTATAATCAACTTATTAGTTAAAAAAAATGAAAGGTAGAATGGGATAAGATTGAAGTACTGACATTTTACATTGGCTCTTCCAATTCATGCCTATGATAAATCTCTATTTATTTGGTGTTATTTGTAATATTCTCAATAAAATTTTATAATTTTTCCTAGAGAAAAATTTTCATAGACAAATTACACATCTTTGGTTAGGTTTATTCATATATACCTAGCATTACTGATATTGTGAATGTCACCTTTCATATTTTAACTTCTATTATTATAATATAAAGGTAGTTAATGTTTCTATGCCAGCAATATGTTCAGCAACCCAACTCAATTTGTTTATTACTCTAAAATAATGTCTGAATACTTTTTCAGGTGTTCTATATTCAAATTCAGAATCATACTATTTGAGAATAATACAAAAATGTTCCCAATAGTTATAGCTTTACTCTACATGTCATTTTATTGAACTGCGTGAGAGCTCGAGTATAATTTTGAGAGTTGTAGTAATAGCAGATATCTTTGTATTAGTGTAATGTCAAAGGGAAAACATTCAAGTTTCATCATTAAATATGTGATTTGTTTTAGGCGATATGATTATCTATAAATATCTACAAAAATTTACTTTTACAAATTTGATTTTTAATTATGTGTAGTTGTAGAATGTTTTCCAAAAATATTTTCTTGTTTGATTGCAGTATAGAATACGACTTCCTTAATTTCTTAATGTGGTGAATTACATTGAATCATTTTGTTTTTGGTGTAAATCAATCTTGCATCCTTGTAATCAATCCAAAATTATCACGATAAATTATCATTTTTATATATTGCCAAATTTTTGTTCAGCATAATTTTGTTGATCATTTTTTTTCTCTATTCTGGAATTATATTTGTCTATTCCCCTTTCTAGACTTTTCTAGTCATAGTTCAGTATGAAAGTTTTGCTAGCTACGAGTTATTTGGTGGACTATTTTCTAATTCTGGAAGAATAATTGAAAAATTAGTATATTTCTACTTTGAGTTTGTAAATATTTTTACAAATCCATCTTGGCCATGTAACTTTTGTAGACATGTTTTTATTATATATTCAATTAATTTCTTTGGTTATATGCCTATGAAAGTCTAGAACATATTTTTTACTTTGCTTTGTTAAGTTATATTTTTCCAACTATCTATTTCATTTATTTTCAAATAAATAGGAATATAATTGTTTAATGTATTCCCTTATTAATATCTGGAAAATCTGTTGTGATGCCCTTTTACATTCCTGTTATTGCTTACTGTGCCACAAATCTCTTCACTATCTTTGTGTTTTGTCCTGGAATAATCCTGATAGAAATGTATCAACTGTATCAGATTTTTTAAAAATTACTTTTAGCATTATTAAGTGCACGTATGGTATGTATGTTTATTATATAATATATATAAATTTTTTATTTTGAAATTGACTAACATTATCTTATATTTACCTTTTTCACATAATCTCTGGCCTTATTTCTGCTCCAGGGTTTCAAGATTCTTAGAAGCTATAAAGCTCATTAATTTTTAGCTTTTCTTTTTCTCAAATATAAATACATATATATCCTTCTCAGACAGACAGATAGATAGAGATGTATATTCTTTTCAAGGCTATATAAATGTCCATCTGAGTGCTACATTGGCGGTGACTCAAAATTTTTTCTATTTTTATTATCATTTAGCTTAAAGAGCTTTCTAACCTCTATTTTCATCTCTCTCACCCAGGACTTGTTGAGAAATATTTCTTAACTTCCAAATATATGTGAATATCTGTCATCTATCCATCTGTCTATCTATCTATCTATCTATCTATCTATCTATCATCATCTATCTATCTGTATATCTAGCTGTCTTATTTACACAGAAGTCAGGAAATGTATTCCATATGATAGAAATCACTTGAAATTTGTTAAGGCAGGTTTTACAGTAAAATTTCTTATCAATTTTTATAAATGAAGTCTGATCTGCATCAGCTGGGGTCATTCTATATATGTCCATTGGATAATTCTATTTCCTTAGCAAATTTTGACTAGCTATATCAATTGCTGGGATATATATTTCACAGTGATTGTAAACTGTCTATTTTTTCCAATGGACACATTCATTTTATATATTTGAGGTTAAATTTTTAATAGCATATATATTAAAATTTACATCTTCTTGGTAATTTGAAACTCGTATCAATATAAAATAATGTGTCTTTATCTCTTTAAAATCTATTTTATGTTACATGTAGTATTTAAAACGTAACCTTCTTAATTTTATGCTGTATATATAGCTCTTGTAAATATCATTTTTTAAATTCTGATCTGAACATGATTGTGATTGTCTTTTGCCTAATTGAGTTTTTATATTTAATGCAATGTAGGTTTACATCTATTCTCTTGTTCTGTAATTTTTATCTATTTCACCTGTGTTTATGCATCCTTTTTTATAGCTAACTCTGAAAAAATAACATATATACTTAACTAGCAAACGAATAAAATTAATTAAAATTTTTGTTTTCTGCCTGGATTACTGTTAACCCTCTATACCCACATGAGATTTATGTCTCTTTATTGTCTGGTACTATAATTCTATTTTAAAACTAAACTAGGCATTATTACTATTGTTTTAGGTAGCCAGTATCTATTTAAATTGTCTACATTTGTGTTACTTTCAATACTTTTTGCATCACAGATAAAAAATCAGAGAAACTTTATTAATAGTCATATTCTCTCTGTCTGTAATTCGTTCTTTAACGGTCCTTAAATAAGGATGTCTATGGATTAATTCTCTCAGCTTTTGTTTTAAAATGCCATTATGTTTGCTTCACTTTTTGCAGATTTATAGATATTTTCATAGGTATAGAACAAATCCACAATTAATTCTCTTTGGTTCTTTGAGATATCCATTCACTTTTTTCTTCACGTTCATTGTTGCACTTTTGAAGACAGCTGTTCATCTACCTGTCACTCTCTAAAGGAAATCTGTGTTTCATTTGCTGATGAACTTTCATTTTGCTCTGACTTTCATTTTCAAAAAATTACCTGTGATGTCTTAGGATGAATTTCTACATAATTATCTTGCTTTGGGCTGAATCTGAGGAATGGTTTTTTAGCAAGTCTGAAGAATTTGCAGTCATTATCTTTATGCATGTTATCTCTCTCGAGTTCTTTCTCCACTATTTTACTTTGATTCATTCTATTCTTTAAAACTATATTCTCTCTTTTGTATGTTATGTTTGGTTTTCATGTGCTTATTATGAATAATATCTTCTTATTTATCTTCTATGGGTATATTAACTCTAACTTCAGCTATGTCAATTTTACTGTTAAACATTTCACTGAGCTTATAATTTGCTTTATTCTATTTCATACATATATTGTTCTAGTCACATCTGTATTCAGATACTTTCATTTGTGCTGCAGGTATCATCAGCTGTTTATTTCTTCAAACATAATAAGTGTGGTCATTTTGTAATTCATATCAGACATTTTCAGTATTTAAAGTATGAGTTGTTCTTTTTCTGTATTTGTATTTTTCACTCCTTGTTCAGGTTGCTCTTCTTTTTTGGGTGATATTTATTTTCAACTAAATACTGGGCACCCATTTCAAAGAGTTTTGGTGCCATTCACAATATTGGTTTTCAGTCTATTTTGTTATTTTTCAATGGCTTATTTGAAATAAATTAATTCATCATTACCAGTAAGGATACTTCTATGCATGTTCTCTTCTTTTAAAATTTAGTTGATATATTTCAGCCAATAAGGAAAAATAAATTATACAAAAGGAAATACTGTATTTTAGAGTATGATTTCTCCTATCTCCTTTTATTATGTTCCCTTAAGGTTAGTGAAAATGGTTATGATAAAAACTGTGCTGAACAATGTCACTATTTACCTAAAAGGAATTTATCTTTAATTTTACTTATGTTAAGTATGGGCAAAAACTTATCAATACTATTTTGTATTTCATCTATATTATTTGACAAAAATTTAAAATGAATATCTAATATTGATGAAAACATAATATAAAACATATAGTAGTTTGCGATTTATAAAGCATTCTTACTGATATACAGAGCTATTCATGTTATAATATTTAGCATAATAATGAAGCATGTAAAATTATTTAAATAGTATCATTTAAGTAATGTGTAACAATACATATAAGTTGTCTTTGAGGAACAGAGTAAAAGAGAGAGTGAATGCTGTTTTCTCTTTAAATTGGAAAATTCTCCAAAATTTCTATTTAAATTGTAAATTACTTATGAAAAAGAAAAAAGAGGAATACCTGATAAACAAAGTAAAACCAAGTGAAAGTTAATGTATGTTTATTTACACTGGCTTTACACAGCAATGGCAGCATTTTCTTTTTTGACTTTCGTGTCTAATAATTCTAATCTTAAGATTACTTTTTGGGGGGAATGGCAATAATACAAACAGAAAAAAACGAAGAAAAGTAGCAATAACAGCAACAATTCAGAAAAAAAACAAAACAAAAAAACAAACAAAAAAAAAAAAAACAGTTATAAAGTTCTGTCTTCTCTTTGTCATCTACCAACATTCTGTCTTGTGCCCTTAGCCATAGCTTATTCTCCCCCTCGGTCTTCGTTTTAGACTTAGTTTCAAATACTCCTTCTATCCTGCCCGTCTTGGGAGCCAACCACACTTTGTGCTGCAGACTCCCCACCATGACTTTCACTTGTGTAGGCAACTTGCTGTTACTAATCTTGGTTGAGTGTCCTCCTCTCATCATCTTTGCAAATACTTTTAGGAATCAGAGCCTAAAGAAAGTTACCTGGGCCACTAAGCTGCCTCCTATTAAGTGTTATTTACTTTCTTTATTTTAATTGCTGGCAGAGTCTTGTTAGAATGTCACTTTTTAAGTTTACCATCCTTTACCCATTTATAGAATATCTGCCCACGGATTCACAATAATCTTTACTCTAAACTTGTTAAGTTTAGTGGCTCTCTGAAATAAAGTTTTAACTGAACCCCCACTTTCGTTTTTTTCTTTTTATTGAATCCAGGGTGGCACTTTGTTATTATTTCTACACAGACAACAGTTTTTCCCTGTTGGTGCACATTAGATACAGAATTGAATACTTTTCATCGCTTTTGCTGTCTACTTTTCACTAAAGTAGCCAATAAGGCAAGACAGAATGAGCCCTTGATTGGTTATCAGGATACAGAAACAAAGCTGTGGTTCTGAAAATGCCAGGACAGTGTGTCCAAGATGGACAGAATCTATCCTTTTCTTTTTTGTGGCCACCTGAGATCCCAATGTTATCATTGTTTTTTCACCTTCACAAATGAAGATAACTTCCTCAACTTTCCCCTCGTCCTTTTACTTCCTATAGTTTATCACAATTAAATATAAATTCACAGGTTTTTGTGTAGTTCAGTCTAATTTAGAAATTATTTCTGTATATCCTCAATACCACAGAAATAGGAATATTTTCATCCTTCAAGGATGTTTTAAATACAACTATTTACCTGTATATATGTGCAGCCAGCCAGGATTATGCACAAATATTGCCATTCACATGGTCTTTTCTCATTAATTTAATTGGCCTGTAGTTATCTAGTCTCCCACAGGGAAACAAAATAGCGTGAAACCCTTCACTATTTGTATTTTAAGAGGAGGGAAAAATGCTTTATTTGGAATATTGCAACTTTTATTTGATGAAAGTTACTATTAACATATTTTCATAATCTTCTCAGCCTAGCAACAGCAGGAGTAAAAGGTGTGAGGGCCATGTAATATTCATGAAATTAAGACGACTTGAGATGAAAGGGAGTTCCATTAGAGAGACCAAGTGTGACAATATGACACATATTTGCATATTTTACACTTTAAATCTTTTCAGCACATCCAAGTTGATATATGGATGTAAACATGCATTGCCAGTTTTTAGCATATTATAAGCCCTCAAGACTTTGCATGCATTTTAATATGTTTCATTATTGCTGTAGATTTTAATTTCCAAACTGCACGGCTTTGATGGAAGAAAGCTGGAAGTCAAGGCATCTGGCCTCTGCCCCAGGCAAGCACAGTCTTTTTCTTGAATATTTTGGGCAGAAAACCAGTCTATTTATTTGTGGGGAAGTGGGGGAAATTAAAAAAAAAAAGGGTGCTGCCCAGAAGTGCGTTTTGTTTGGTACACATACTAATTAAGTGTTAACTTAACCATCCTGGCAGGAAGCTAAAGCATTCAACTGTAGGTGTGCGAAAGAAGGCAAATTGTGTGGAGCTTTTATAATCCACTTTTCCCTCCTTTAAGCCAGTCTCAGCTCCTATGCTTTGAATGTAGAGATTATTGAAAACAGGTTAAAAAAAAACAGAGTTTCAAACTGTGTTTGTTCTTTAAAACAACAGAAAAGATTTTCAGCTGCCCATTTTCTTTTCTGTAACACAGTCTCTTGTTAATAGAGGAAAAGATCTTCCTATAGGTTAACAAGGACACATTTGGCCCAAAGAACGTGGCATCCAGATAATTTTCTCAGAGATGTCTTTGTTTTTATAGTTTATACAGCTATATGTTTAAATGGCTAAAGCATTTAGCATAAACTGAAGTGCAATCTTAGCTTGCAAACTATCTTAAAAGTTAACATATATTAAGAGGATTAAAAAATGTATATTCGTTCTTTTTTTTTCCCCCATTTATTTTATTGCATTTTAGGTTTTGGGGTACATGTGAAGAACATGCAAGATTGTTGCATAGGTACACACGTGGCAGTGTGATTTGCTGCCTTCCTCCCCATCAACTACATCTGGCATCTCTCCCCTTGCTATCTCTCCCTAGCTCCCCATCCCCCACCGTCCCTCCCCTATTTCCCCCCAACTGACCCCAGTGTGTAGTGCTCCCCTCCCTGTGTCCATGTGTGGGAAAATCAAACCCAAAAGTAGTAGCAGAAAAGAAAGATCAGAGAAGAAATAAATAAAATTGGAATGAAGAAAAAAATACCAAAGATCAATGAAAAAAAAAAAAAAGAAATTTTATACTGAATTTATTGTAGAATAAAATTTAATCATATACTTAAAAAAAAAGAAAAAGAAAAAAAATTTATATTAAATTTGGCTTTTAGTCCATTATCTTGTCTTTTAAGGAAAATAACTGACCTTTAAAGATAGTTTCTAATGATCATATTAAAATTTATCTTTGTTGTTATAGAAGCATGATGCTTCACCTATTAGCTTCTTTCAAGTATTCAACAGCATTTTATTTTAATTTCCAGTTCTATGTTAAGCCATTAAATTCAGGAAATATTCTAGTTACACATCTTCCCATAAATGGTAGAAAATATAGAGCAGTCATCTACTATTCAGGAGCATATTTGGATAATTCACGTATACAAAAATGCTGCAAGAAGCGTAATAATAAAGGAAAAGAAATCAAAAGCAGTATTGCCACTCCAAAGAAGTTTGTAAAAAAATGAGAGAAAGATAATACTTAGATTTTTTTTTTTTTTTTTTTTTGAGACAGAGTTTTGCTTTGTTGCCCAGGCTGGAGTGCAATGGCGCAATCTTGGCTCACGGCAAACTCTGCCTCACGGGTTCAAGTGATTCTCCTGTCTCAGCCTCCTGAGTAGCTGGGATTACAGACATGTGCCAACATTCCCAGCTAATTTTGTATTTTTAGTAGAGACATGGTTTCTCCATGTTGGTCAGGCTGGTCTCAAACTCCTGACCTCTGGTAATCCGCCCGCCTCGGCCTCCCAAAGTGTTAGGATTACAGGTATGAGCCACTGTGCCCAGCCTAATGCTTAGATTTTTAATATACATTTACCATCCCAAGAATATATTCATTGATTTGCAATGAAACAAACAAAAAGACAGGGGACTATTTTTTTTCTGGTCATTATTTCTTTTTTAAAACCTTATATATAATTACAAAATAACTAAAATAATATTTCCATGAACTACCTGTTCCTAAGTTACAGTAGCTCAGCCAGAAGCAGTTGAAGCTCTCATTGCATTTTCAAGCTAACGTACAATCATATATTGTTGTAGCAAAATAGCCATTTACCAAAAATATTCCTGGTACCCAAGACACTAGAGGGTAGATATGGTCGTTTTCATCATTCCCTCCTTAATGAATAACATGCTATTGTCTTATGGAGCATAGGTCTGACAATACTGACTTAGACAATGGAGGTTTCTAGTTGCTTTTTGGTTTCTATTAGTTGTGTCATTTCTCAGCTTTCCTAAATTGAGCTTTCTTATGGATAGAACCATAGGTCCATGGCCCTACCTTCTGAGTCAACTTTGATAGAGATGGGAGGAAATTTATCAATTAGGAATTATGAGATTAGCAATTCCTATGTAACATATGTTGGCCCTTGTTATTGTACTACCAAATATTTGGAATGTCTGATGATACAGAATGTGCTTTAGATTCCATGAGGGCATTCTACTGAACTACGTTATAGCCCTCCATCAACTCATATTTAATCCTTACACCTTTCTCTTCTATTTTATCTAATTTAGTAAAAACTAAGCTCTTTCTTATCCTGTGGCCCTCGAGCTCAATCAACCTGAATGACATACTATTTCCCTATCTAGATCCTGCAAGATTAAATTCCAAAATGTTGAAGTCCTCATCTCTAGCTTTTGCCATTGACTGTGAATCTGCTGTGAATAAATTGCTCTTCCACAACAAGATGCCATTGTGCCTAATTACAATAAATATTGGTTTCAAGGATTCTGCTCTGTACAACCATTGGGTTTTCTTATCCTGATTTGCACTGACCTGTGGTCAAGCTAGGTACATCTTTTGGAAACTTTACTTGGGAAAAATATCATCTTTGTTAGAGCCAGTATCTTCTGCCAACTCCATTTCCCTCACCCTTTCAGGTCCTACCTTCTCTTCTTCACCAGAAGACCTCCAGTTTTACAATGTCTTGTTCCATAGTTGCATTAATTCATCTGTATGCTGCCCCATATGTGGCTCTACTTTGAGATCTAAGCAGAGTCTGCATGTGAGAATGCCATTATCCATGCTATTGTTCACTGTGCAAATCACAGTTGTCATAAATGAATACATAACATTTGTTGATCATTTTTGAATATTTGATCAAATGAGTCAACTCACTAATTTATAAAATATTGAGCTCTTCTAAATGTTTCATGGTTTTTCAAGTGAATTAAACAGTGTCACAAGTGGTAAAATCCTCCCCCCCTTTTATGTTCCGTGGTTTTTTTGTGGTATAACATCTTGTATGTATGATTATTTATTTCTACTTTGACTCTTACATGACATTTAATCAAAAACCAATATCAGAAAACTAATTTAACAAGGATACATAACTCATGCTGAACATTTCTACCTTAGAATAGAAACTGTGAGCACAAAGTAATAAAATAAGTACAATATGTCATCAAAATAATAGGGACTTTCATTGAATGTTTACTAGGAGGCAAGCATTTTACCTAAATGACTTTATTTCTTCCTCATGACAACCTTATGAGGTAAGTTATTTTATCCCCATTTTCAGAGAAGAAAACTGAGGTTTCAGTAGGTTAAATAACTGTATTAGTATTATACAGCTGGGGCATAGAAGCACATTGCTTTAGATTTACCCATCAAACTACAGAGCCTGTCAGCTTATGTTTTCCGGCATCCTACCTGCTGATCACGGTTTTAAAAAGTCATCTTCCAATTCAAAGATTGTGCAAAGAGGGGCTCTTGCTACTTTAGTATCTGAATAAGGGAAAGAGCAATATTTAGCTTCTTTCACAAACCTTCCTCTGACAGGTTCCAGATACTGGGTCAAATATTTTATATATCTGATGTTTATTACCATGTCAAATATAAATTGCTTCCCTATCATCAAGGCCTTCTACTTTCTTATAACTGTAACTCTCTACATGCAGGTAAGAGTCCCAGTTTCCTACCGTATTCAACATTCACCTATTGCTACTATCAAGCAGATAGTCTCTCCATTATTATACTGATAACTCTTTTTCCTCATATCATTTCCCAGAAAGAAATGCTCTCTGTGAATCTCTCAAATCCCAGTCAATCTCAATTCTTTCGTGCTATTTTACAGATCAGAGTTACCCTTCTCTTACAAAACTTTATTTTTGTTTTGCCCAGTTTCACATTTATTCACTTACCTGTTAGTTACTCATTTACTTAATGTTGAGTACTGATCTATATACTCAGATAACAAAATAAAGGATGTCAAACTGAGCCCTAACTCTATCAAAGTACAAAGAATGGAAACAATAAGCAATTATCATAAACTGGTGATTTTTATGGCTGAGAACAAAACACAATAGAAATACAAATTAATAATGCAGAGCTTTCCAAAGACAGGGATAACAAATGAACCATGGTGATGAAAGGGGATGTTGAGGAGGTAACGGAGAAGCAGAAGGGAAGTCAGTGCCTCAGACTGTACATTTTTTTAGAGAGTGGCTGAAGAAAAATGCTGGTATTCAAGCCAGGGCTAGAGCAGCAAGTGACTTAAAACCATTATGAAGAGCTCAGGCTCTTATCTTAAGAGTGAGAATGAACCACTGAATTACTTTAAACAAGATGGTTTAAACAGGCATAAAAAAAGAGATATAAAAGGGTGGATGTATGTATAAAGTTAAAGACATTATTATTCTTGGTATTTTGAAAAATCACTCTGGCTCATTATGGAGAATGGATTAGCAAAGGGTGTGGCAAGAAATCAGGGAACCAGTTATGAAAATGTTCCCATAGTCCAGGTAAGAGTGGATAATGGCTCAATAGGATGATGGCAGTAAGGACTAGAGATAAATGGACATATTCTAGAGATACTTGGGTGTAGAAGTCATATGACCTGGCAATTGATCCGTCATGGGAAGTCAGAAAAAGTCAGTTCTCTGACTATGGAACCTAGGAGAATGGATGCAGGAGGGGAATAAAAGTAAGGGAATAATAAATACAAATCGTGCTTAAATATCTACAATTTTATATTACTTCTTATCATAAAGTGCACAATTAAACCCTATCTTTTCTCTTCAAGTGGACTGTAAACTCATAAGCCCAGGAACTAATTTTATTTCTTCCGTATTATTTTAACGCTAAGCATTGAGCTAAAAACTCAATAGATTCATACATGTTTTTCAATAGTTTACATGATTAGTGCTGAGAGGTAAGACATTTAGGTTTGGCTCAGAGATATCACTATGAAGTGTATTTTCCCCAATTATAAAATAACGATCGAATATAGCATCTCTGTAGATAGCTTTACCTTCATGTACCTGGTCTCAAAATAAAATTTCTAAGATCTGCTTAATAGAAAATATGTAATCACAAAGTGAAAGTGGATGGAGAAAAATCTGTTTTCAGAAGCTGGGAGACGAGGATATATTCAAAATATTCTTGTGGAATTGGGGGAGGTCGAAAAAAATAGCAAAGCTGGCCAAGCATCTTTTTGTAGAAATTCAGTCAGGCATCACAGTTCTTTTCCCCTGGGTTTGTGCTTTTCCTCTCTCCATGACTATCTATCACTGCTTGTAAAACTCCTCCACTAAAAGATCTTAAAGTTCACAGTAAAGCAATGCAATTATTCTGAGTCATTCCTTCTTACCTTTTAACCTAATCTTCAGAGGTGCGGGGACAGAAGAAGCACGGCTCCTGCCCAAAATGAGCCTAATCTTGTCTCTGAAAATAGCACTTCCTTGCCAAGAAGAACTTTCTCCTTTTGAATTGCTACAATGATAAGAAAAAGAAACCAGGATTCATTAATGGCCCCAGGCACGGTGGGTGCTAAGTCAGAGCGCCCTTCCTCTCTACAGAGAATAGCACGGTCTACTTACTGAAGGTTTTTCTTTTTCTTTTCTTTTTTTTTTTTTTTTCTTTTTATCCTTACAATGACTGTCGGCAGAAAGCTTTGAAACAGCTCATTACTGACTTCTAATTCAATAAGCTAAAGGGGTGAGGTGCAGGGCAATGCAGATTCAGATTTAACTATAATTTTTTGGAATGCCTACCATGTGGCAGGCTCTGCATTAGGCATTGCCATGATGACACCAAAATTGGGAGATATGAACCTGGTTTAGTGAATAAAAGAGGACAGCTCAGATACTGTCAGACAGTCATCAGAGATTAAAAAAAAATTTGAACTCAGATCATCAGATTCCAAATTCAGTGATCTCTTCACAACCTCTCACACCTGAGTTTACCAGCTTCTCTCAACAAATGAAGTTACCCCCTACATTTCAATGAAACCATTAGAAAGAAATGACTTTTTTCCCTCTATTTTTCAATTTCCACTCAGCCCCATGCATTGATCCAATCACAGCTCAGGTGAAAATGGAACGTATTTTGGTCCTCTTTCTATTTTCTAAGCCTCATTGGTCCACTTGGGCTGTGCATGCATTGTCTTTTGCCTTCTTAGCTAAAATCTCTCTCTGTGTCATTTGTCTACCCTGCAACCTCTGATTCTCTATAAGACCCAAGTCTTAGTTTATTGAGGTGGCTATAACAAAATACTATTCACAGGGTGGCTGTATTCCTCCTAGTTCTGGAGGTTGGGAAGTCCAAAATCAAGGCATCAGCATATCTGGTATAGACCCATTTTCCAGTTCATTTTTCAGATGGTGACTTCTCACTGTGTTCTCACATGGTGGAAAGAGCAAGACAGCTCTTTTGGACCTCTTTTATAAGGGCACTAGTTCTATTCATGAGAACTCAGCCTCATCATCTAATTACCTCTCGAAGGCCCCACCTCTTAATAGGATCACATTGGTGAATAGGTTTCAACATAGCCACATTTTGAGGGAACATCACCTTCAGACCATAATAGTCCACTACTGTCCTCTCAAAATGAAGTCACGTTCATAAGTCAAATACACTCATTCTCTCCTGATACCCCCAAAGTTTTAACTCATTTCAGCACCAACTTTAAAGTTTAAGTCCAGAGTCTTCTCTAAGTATAATCAAAATCAGATATGGGTGATATTTAAAGAATAATTTATATGAAGGCAAATTACTCTCCAACTGTGAGCCAGTAAAATTAGACATATTAAAAGCTTCAAAAGTACAAGGATGGGACAGGCATATAATATACTTTCTCAATCCAAGAGAGAGCAAGAGGAAACATAAAGAGGGTAACAGGTCTTAAGTAAGTCCAAAATGTACAGCTTGAGAATAATCCTTGACTTGAAGCTCTGCCCCACAAGCCCATTGGGGCAGAGGTTGTGCCTCCTCTGCCGCTTTTCTAAATAGGGGTTGGCCACCCTAGACTCCAGATGACCCTGGCCCTACAGTTTTGGTGGACACAGCCCACACCACATGAGTTGTAGTCAGGTGCTTGCAGTTTGCACAAGCTGAAATTGCAAGCTGATGGCTCTAGCAATCTAAGATTGGAAAGTAAGAGGAAATGGCCCCACCCCATGACTCCGTTAGGTTTTGCTCTAGTAGAGGTTTCCTCCAATGGGCATGTCTTTGTAACAGCTCTCTGTCTGGGTCTCATACACAGGATCTGGGTGGCTCCATCATTCAAATTCTATCTTGGTAGAGATGGCCATGTCCCCAAGCCTTATGCATACTGCAAGACACAAGGATACTGCCACTGTTTCTTACCCGTGTCCTGTAGAAGGGCTACCATCAAAATTTATGCTTTACCTGGGTATGCTGGAGTTAAACCCAGGGCAGCTAAGTAACATTGCATTGGAATGCAGGAAGCAGAGCCTTGAGGTTTCACTGGGTGATGAGCACTGAGGTCCTACAGGTGCCTCCGTTTAAAATTGTTTTGCTCCAAGGCCTTTTCAGTCTGGGCCTGTGATGGGAAGATTATCACTGATGACCTCAAAAGTGCCTTCTAGATTATTCTTTCATTGGTCTTGATGAATAACATGTGGCTAATCTCTATGAATTTTTTTATTCAATGGTCACTTAGCCACATCCTTGGTGCACTCTCCCAAACATGTATTCTCAGTTTTTACAATAGGAACAGGCTGGATATTTCTACATCTTTAAGGTCTCCTTCCCTTTTGATAACAAAATTGCATTTTATAATTGTAGCTTCTTGTATCTTAATATAAACATTCAAAAGAAGGCATGCTGCACCTTCACTACTTTACTTAGAAATGTCTTTAGAAAAATATCTATTTTATTGCTCACAATTTCTACTTTCCACAAATACTAGGACATAAACAGAATTCAACCAAATTATTTGCCACTTTATAACAACGATCAGCTTTCCTCTACTTTTCATTAACATGTTTATTTCATCTGAAACATCATCAGAAAGCCTTTCACTATCCATATTGCTGCAAACACTGTTTATGATTAATAAATATTCTCTAAGAAAACAGAGTCATTATCTACAGTTCTTTCCTTCTTCTGAGCCCTCACATATTCATACTTTATGGTCAATTTATGAAAATGTAGGATTTTTCTTACAACTCTTCCAACATCTATTACTCAGTTGCAAAGCCACTTCTACATTTTAGTTATTTGTATATCACAACCCAATCTTTAATATCAATATTTTCTTAATCTGCTTGAGATTCCATAACAAAATATTATAAACTCGGGAGTCTATAAGCAACAGAAATGTATTCCTCACAGTTCTCATAGCTGGGAAGTCCAAGATCAAGGTGCTGACAGATTTGGGGTTTTTTAAGGGCCAAGTTTTTGGTTCATAGGATGGTATCTTCTTGCTGTGTCCTCACATGGCAGAAAGAGCAAGGCAATTCTCTGGGTCCTCTAGGCATTGTTCCCATTCATGTGAGCTCTGCCCTGCTGATCTAGTCACCTACCAATGGCCTCACCTTTTAATATTATCTCATTGATAATTAAGTTTCAACATATAACTTTTAGAAGGAGACAAACCTTTAAACCTTAGCACCTACCAGTCAGCATTAAAGTGTGCTTGAGTTCAGAGCTTCTCACTTTATTCCACAACTCTTCATAGGCAAAAACCCATCATCTCACTAGATTAACATATTTAAAGAAATTATTACAAGTTAAGCATTTGGCACATAGTAAATGTACCGTAAGGGTGACCTGTTCCTTTCTATCAATGTTGTAATACATTGCATCTCAGTCCTTATCTATACTGGATCTGTTTTCATGGTTTGGCACTGTAAAGCCTACTTTTATATTACTTACTTTTCTTGATTCTCATGCTACCACACTGGGTTGTTTCTGTCTTTCTTTCTCTGGCTGCTTCTTTTTAGATTCCATTTATTAAGTGTCAGGTATCTTTGGTGTACTGACTTATACCCTCTTTTTGACTCCCTCTATGTTCTCTTCCTTGTTTCTCTCATGATTCCTCTGAGTAACAATTTGACAAATACTCCAATTTTATATCTTTTCATCCAGAATATGCACATCAGAATTAATACTCTGAATATCTATTTGGATAACTCAGAATCACTTCAAACTCAGCACTCCCTTTTAGAAAATTAATCAGCATGAAAGAAGGATAAGTCACTATTTCAGAAGATAGTGACTTTTGCTATATACTAGATTACCGGAAATAAAAAAAGGAACAAATAGGTAGAAACTTAATATATTTAGCAGGTAGAAATGTCACAATTTGATGGCTGATTGTTTGTGGAAGTGAAGAAAAGCATGTAAAAGCAGCAAAGTAGTTATGCTGACTTAACATTTGAAGGAAGAGAAAATGTAACCATGAGAATAGATTAAGCTAGAGAGGTAGTCAGGTTGTGAAAAGCCTGCACTTGGGCATTTTCCTAGCCACGACAAAGAGCTGTTGGAGGGTTTTAGACAAGAGAAAAATATAATCGGATATGTCTTACAGGGAGCTTACTCTGACTGCTTTGTGGGACTTACTATGCAGCTGAGTAAACAAGAGATACATATGAAAAAATAACTAGAATCACTAATGATTAAGTTGTGCCAACATGATTAATGCAAGTAATAAATGTGGCTGAAGATAAGAGGAGGGACATTCTTTGAGACTGCTAAGGAAGGCTTCACAGAAAAACTAAACATTGAAAATTTAAGTTAAGACATGGATGATGCATTCGATCTAAGTAGAAAAAAAAGTAGAATGTTCTAGGCAGACAGAATTGGTGTGGATATGAGTTACAAACATAATTTAAAATCCATCAGGATTTTTATCTTGTTTTTTTTTTAGGGAAAAGTGAACTGCTCAACCTGCCTGGTACAGGGGATTCACATGGTGGGGCAGCATGAGAAAAGGAAGAGACAAAAGCACTTAAGAGTGGCACTGAACTAAAAAATGCACAGATCCTTTCCTAGGCAATTAGAAGCCATTTCAGGGTCCTGGGAACCTAGATAAACCATCTGTGTTTTAGGACAGTCAGCATGATGGAAGAAAAGCCTGTAGCTAAGACTGGAGGGATTCGACACAGAAAAATAAGTATTGCGGGGCTTTATGAAGTCTGGGGTCATGAGGCAGTAAGTTAAGATAGCTTCAAAGGAAGTAGAATGAAACTGTTAGATACGATAATATTAAGAAAGAAGAAATAGCAGGACTTTCACAACACAAAACAATTAAATACACTGCTCTAGTTATCAAATGTCCCTCTAAGATGTAAGCAGGAAATACGTTTGGCTCTGGTAAAATATAGCTTGGTGTCTCTTTTTGTGGGGAGGGTTTACATACTGCAATGGGAAACAAGGCTGTTCTTATTTGTAATTTTTCTTCTAAGCGTACACCACAGCTTTTATCTTAGTCCTGTAATGCACTACAATTTAGGAATAATTGTTTGAAGATAACTACAAAGTCAGGAATGAATTTGTAACTCTTGTCTAATATCTATTGAGAGGCTTCTAGTATAGGAAATGCTACCAGAGGGTAAATGAACAAGGGAGCAACGTTGCTATTCTGATGACAGGCATGTAAATGGTAGGTAAAAGAATTTGTGAAGACTGTGAAAACAAAATCTCCAAGTATGATATATAGGTAGGATATAACATGTTCCACTCAGCAAGCCAAATTAATCTCAGGACACCAGAATACTTGATTGGGTAAATAAACTTCTGGGACAATCCTAAGCTGCTTGCCAGCTGATACTAACTAGGATGTTGAGTAGTTCAAAATAAATAGAAGAGGGTGTTGGAATTGCAGAATGGGGGATTAAAAACTCAGATCTCAGATGTTTCTCATTGAAGGAAAAATCTGAAAAATAGCATAGGCCCAGGAACCAACCAAAAGAAGAGTGATAACAACCAGGGCAAATCCAGAAGAAGTTTAGGCCCCTGAACCCACAATTTAGGACATTAATCCAATAATTGCAAAGATAAAGAAGAATGGGCAATTTCTTAGACTTTCCTTTACAAATGTTCCAAATTATTTGTACGTGTGTGCTATTAATGGTGCTAATCATGGGTATTGTACGCTTGAATGCAGCATTATTCACAAAAGTCTGGTAAGACTCAACTGATAGTCAAAGTTTTAGAAAATATTAAGCTATCCAGGGAATGCACTACTTTCCGGTGCACTATGAGCCTTTAAATGTCATAGTGTGGCAAAAGAGTGTTATAGGACTCCAGGTTAATAAAATATTTTCTTCTTCCTTTATCAGAATTTAGACCTTTACAACATTACAACTCCCACAGGTGCAGATAGAACCATTGGAAACACCATCAGTAAAGGGGTATTTCTGTAAAGGAAACAATGCTATCTTTCTGGAACATGCTGAAAGTGAAAAGAGTCCTAAAAGAGCAATAGTGTGAGTTCCTAAACAGTTTGGGAAGTGAAGTAGTCTTTTCCTGCACTTTAAAGAATGCCTAAGGAAGCATAGGAACCCCCAGGTTTCAGAGAAATAGTTACATTGGGGAAAATAGCATAGAAAGAGGAAATAGTAGGACACTAGAAATAAACTCCCCACTTTTACCCAGGACTAGTTTCAATGGTCTTCCTCTCAAAAATGCTTGATGAAGACTCATGTATGTTCATTTTATAAATGCCATTTTGTAAGCCTTCAGAGGGTGTCTAAAAGTTAAATTAGAATCAGGGAAGTACTTTTCTTAAGGTTGCTCCTGTGTGATTAGCGACACTTGGAGACACTCACTTTCCACATCACCCATAAAAACTCTGTTTACAATTAGATGCTTTGACCCTTAGAGAGAGTTATTCTCCCCTTGTGAAAAGAAGAACCAGAAACCTATTTATAAAAGAACATTTCCTTAATATCCTAACAAGGGACCTGGAAAGTGACTTTCACAAGAGTATGACTGTTCTCCAAAAATAGAAGTAATTTATAGCTCTACACATCATCCCCTAACTTGAAACCATCACTTCTCTCATGGAGCCAAAATAGTTTGGTCATCACATCTCTCTAGGGGCCCAAATAGTTTAGCTGCCCTCTCTCTACACAGTTGTTAAATAAACTCCAGACCAAATAAATCCTTCATGTGCAAAACTGGCTGTGTTGAAAGGAATTCAAGGATACGAAAGACAGAAATTCTTGAAGCCTCCCCTAAAAAACATGAAAACCGGTATTAGTGTAGTATAAAGTGATTGTGAGGGAAAGAATAGGAAATGAGACAGGAGTTGGAATACTTGTTCTCCCACAGACTACCCAAATGAATTGGGGCAGATTATTATTCAAAATTTATCTGTGCATATGGAGAGTTTGCAAAATGGGAGTATGGAAGGATTGTTACTGGATAATCTCTTCTAGCTCTAATGGTTTATGAACTTACTGTATCTTTTTCAGACTTTCTGAGATAATCCCATTGCTGTTTAGTCCTACAAGAGGTTTGGGAAATTAATTAGTATCCTCTTCATTCTGAAAGTATTTGAGCATAGCTCAAAGAAAGGAAGTGGGAAGTTTCAATCAACTTGTATAGTTACCTACATGCTTATAGTCACAAGCATTAGGTCTAGCTACAGGTATACACAGATGCATATACAAAATAAAATACGGCATTGGGGCCTTGAGAAGTGTAATATTCATTTTCATTTGTGGTGATAAAATTGTTTTTTCTCCCTTAGTGAATATTGTATTTCATTTTTTCTTTTCTTTCTTGTTATTAATATTTATTCATACCAGTTCTTAGAACATAGTACATATACTTTCATACATAATTTAATCTTCAAAAGGACCTTATAAGGGAAAAAGTGTAAGGTATTATTTTCTATATTTAACAATAACAACAAAAAAAAAACCACACCAGAAATCCAGATAGGATATGTGATTTAGCTGTTCTCATGCAACTAACAGATGAAACAACTGGAATTTGGATCTAACCTCTTCCAATTTACTATTCCTTGTTTACTGATTGATCATATTGCAGAAATTAAAACAGAAAATTTAAACAATTATATATTTAAAGAACATTTCCTTTGTTTCCATAAACTTACAAAATCACTTTGATATTATGGAGAAAAAAACATTATTTCTTCTTATTCAAGTTTAAAATAAAAAAGCCTTCATATGACAAGAAAAGCCAGGACACTGATTTGACATGTAGATAGATTAAATATTTTGCTTGTTAAAGTCCAATGAAGTGACTGATTCTGGAGACAATGAATCTATAACGAGGATCTACAGAACTCTGCTTTGTAGACCATTCTTCTGGGCTTACCCCTGAAGTTTGTATATTTTAAACCATTTTTAAATCTCTTTCTTTAAAAGTCTTCTCTAATCTATATGTATTAATTTGGGTTCTCCAGAGAAACAGTAACAATGAGAGGTAGATACAATAAATAGAAATATAAGTAATTGGCTCATACAGTTAGGGAGTCTGACAAGTCCCAAGATCTGTAGGGTAAGATGGCAAATTGGAGACCCAGGAGAGCTCAGGGTGTAGTTTCAGTCTAAGTCTGAAGGCCTGAGAACCAAGGAAAGCAGCTAATATGAAGACCAGCAGTCCCAAGACCAGGGTAAACCAATGTTTCTGTTTGTACCTGAAGACAAAAAAAGCCAATGTCCCAGGTCAAAGGGAGCCATACAAGAATAATTTTCTCATACTTAGGGGAGGGTATAGAACTTTTGTTCCATTTGAGTCATTCAATTCTATGGATGAATGAGGTTTATTCCCATTAAGAAGGAAAATCTGCTTTACTTATTCTATGGATTTAAATATTAATTTCATCCAAAAGCTCCTTTACAGAAACATCCAGAAAAATTTTGGGTCAAATACTTGGGCACCCAGTGACCTGTCAAGTTGATGCATAAAATTAACCATCATGATACACTTATGAAGCCATCAGGAGGAAAATCAGTAAATGTTGAACTCGTTCTGCTTAATCAATGGAGAACACCCTGGAATGTCCAGAAAAAAAGGGTAAGCCTTCACACAGCTATACATCTGTGTTCCTTCTCATAGCCTCTATTATACTCTGAAATTTTTAGAAGTTCACTTGTTCATTAGAACAGAAGGAAAAAAACATGGTAACAGTGACTTAAAATAACTTTTTCCTACAGTAGCTTCAAAGGATCTTTTTCAAAAGCATATTTTAAAAGTCCTGGGAAAAAATGTTAGTCTTTCTAGTTCTTATATACAAAAAAGTAAAAATTTGGAGGGGGCGTTTTACAGAATATTTTTCTACTGTTATTAAAGTAGAAGAGTTTACAATCTTCTGGGACCCTTAGATTGGACTCAAAGGGTCTATGAATTCCCTAAAAAGTATAAGCAGGAATCCTTGCGTGAGAGGATTTTTTTTTTTAAGGAGATGGCTTATTACTTTCATCAGATTTTCTAGTTTTTAGTCCCTTTAGGAATAATATTTAAAATCTGACATCCAATGATGAGGAATAGGGATTAAGAAATCTGAGCAGGGTATAACAACATCATAGGGTAACTCACATGGAACAAAGTGAAGAAATTTTCTAAAACAGGTTTGGTTTTTGAGGTGATCTGAAACCCTGCTTATATCTGCTAGCAGGGTTTAAGGAGCAAAATAAAATGGAGCCTCTAGCTGTTTGTGGCCTTGTTAGGTCTCAGTAGAGAATCCGTACTCTAATTCTTGAAACTGCTTCATGCTCATGTTACTCTTTTTACCACTATCCTCACTTGCACCCACAGGCAAACTGAAAGAATGCCTCAGTATTTCAGAGAAGGCAGCAGAATATCAGAATACTGGTTGAAAATATAATGTTATATGTATTAAAATCTGGGCCACTTAGACCAAGAATAAAGCCTGTTTCCTGGGCTAAAAAATTGAGATAACGTGAGTTCTTTCCCCATATGATCATTGTGCGCATAAATTAAAAACTACACACAAAGAACTTACCATAGCTGATAAAGATAGAAGGTTGAATGAGCTCATGAGCCTCCATTCTTTGATGTAACCCCACTAAAAATGACAATAAATGGATTTTTTTTAAAGATACAAACTCACAAAGAGAAAAGAGAAATGGAAACAACAGTAATAACATATGGTAACTGAAAAGTTTTTGGATATTAAATTATTCATTGGAACTACAAATGCTGCATTCATAACTGGAATGAATAAATGGAAGAAGCAATTCAATTTACATTGAAGAAACCCTAAATACCTGAAGAATTGGTGGTACTCTAGCCAAAAACTCACAAATCTCAAGAATTGGTAATATCTCTGGGAAAGGGTTTATACAGGGTTTAAGGTAAGAAAAGTGGATGAAAGTGTGCTTAGAAATCATTTCTCAAACTAGGCAGCCTCTTTTCCAGGACCTGCTGGAAATATGGGGGTAGATTGTTGGGTATCAGAGCGACTACAGGGTACTTCTGGCATTTTGCTGGCTGGAACCAGGGATGCTATATTTCTCACACACACACAAATAATTGTTCAACCCAAAATGCCCCCAGTTTTCTCTCAATAAGATACATTGATTATACTCTTTTCTGATTTGTTCTCCTACTTTGTGTAGTGATGACCACCTCTCACCACATCAGAAGATGATAATTTTATGTTCTGTAGAGGCTAAACAGTGGTCTCTGAAGAGGACAGTGTCAGGCACAGTTGTGGGAGGGTATTCCGTACTGCAGAGAGTGGTGTCAGTGACCATTAAGACTATTAACCTTTTCCAACCTAACCACCAGATTTCCAATGAAGATGCTGCCCTGCAGGCAGGAGAAATCAAGAACTTTCTCTGGAAAATATGTCCAGTGCCTTGGAAAATTTCTAAATGTGCTGACATAAACGATTCATCAGTGAATGGCCACACTAGATCACCCTCAGGGAACCTCATGGTTGATTTCCCACTGGTGCATTCAGAGGCTCCGGTAAGTGTCTTAGTGCACACTCATAAATGTAAACGATCAACAAATGATAACCAGGACAGAAACCAGCACAAATAAATAAAAAGAACAAAGAACAAATAGGGGGGAAAAGAGACTATGTAGGAAAATAAAATTTCAAATACATATATGTTTGAGAGAGAGAGAGAGAATATCCTTAGAGCAGAAAAATAAAATCAGTAACCAAGTAAGCTTGGAGAGACAACGAATCTACGAAATAAGAGTAGGATAGTAAAAATCAACACTATTATAACAAGTGTGAGCCTTAGAAAATAAAAATTAAAATAGGAGAAATGAAAATGTTAATATAAAGATTAAAAGATAAATTTTAAAAAAGAACTCTCAGAAAGGGGAAGAGCAAGACTGAGATAAGAAGTGGCTGAGAAATAATACAGAAACAACACATAGATTAGAGGACCAGGACAGGAAATCCAACATCTGCATGGTAGAGTTCAAAATAGAATGCCCTGAGAAAACATAAAGGAAGTGAGTTTATGTTAACTAAAGGACAATTCCAAAACTGAAGAAGTTGAGGCACCAGGATGAAAGAGCTGATAAAGGGGCCAAGAAAATGTGTGAAATTACATCTATACAAAAACACAACATCTTGAACTTCAAAGCAATGTGGACAAACAGATTAACTACATGCTTCCAGAGAGAAAAATGTGGTTGGATACTAAGGATTGAAAAATCAAAATGTCATCATTTTTAAATATAAAAACAAAACAAAACAAAACAGCTGAAAATTTAAAAACAATGAAGAAGAAAGACTTTCAAAATTCTAAAACAAAATTATTTCCAACTGGGGATACTGTATCAAGTCGCTACCATCAAAAGTGAAGACAACACAAAGGTATTTTAGATGTGTAAGATAGCAAAACTTTAATTCCTGTATATTATTTCTTACAAATTGCCAGCATATTATGTTGATATGGACTGGAAATATATTCCCCTCAAATCTCAGTTTGAATTGTAATTCTGAATGTTGGAGATGGGGCTTGTTGGGAGGTATTTGGGTCATTGGGGTAGACTCCTAATGACTTGATGCTGTCCTTGTGATATTGAGTGTGTTCTTGGGAGAACTGCTTGTTGCAAAGTGTGGCACTGCCCCATCCTAACTCTCTCTCTCTTTTGCTCCTTCTCCCACCATGTGAGATGCCTGTTCTCCATTTGCCTTCTGCCATGATTGTAAGCTTATTGAGTCCTCCCCGTATGCAAAAGCCTGTGCTGTACTTTCTGTGCAGCCTGGAGAACTGCAGAACCACAAGCTAATTAAGCCTTGTAAGCCTTTTTTTTTTTTGGAGATGGAGTCTCTCGCTCTGTCACCAGGCTGGGGTGCAATGGCACAATCTCGACTCACTGCAACCTGCACCTTCTGGGTCCAAGTGACTTCTGTGTCTCAGCCTTTGATGCAGCTGGGACTACAGGCACGCGCCACTAGGCCCAGCTATTTTTTCTTTTCAACTTTAGTAGAGATGGGGTTTCATCAGGATGGTCTTGATCTCCTGACCTCATGATCAACTCAACTCGGCCTTCCAAGTGTTGGGATTGCAAGCCTGAGCCACCACTCCAGGCCAAGCCTCCTTTTAAAAAATAAATTACCCAGCCTCATGTATTTCTTCATAGCAATGCATGAATAACCTAGTACCTATGCCTTGCCGAAACAATCATGTAAACCAAAGAAAGAAAATATGGCATCATAGAAACGTAGATTCTAACCCAAAGGGAGTTTCCTGGATAAAGAAAATTCCAAAAGACAGCTGGGCAACAGCTCTAGAGATCACTCAACCCAGATTAAAACATCCTGGAAGACACCTGGAAAGACTGCTTCAAGATGACACAGAGAGAATACTTGAAGTACTTTAATGTATTGAAATAAATTTTAGCAAAAAGAAAGGTATAAAATAAATTAGCAAGAACTAATAAGAAACTCACAAAGAGAAAAGAAACTTGGTAATTTTTTTAAATATATATTTTATTGTGTTTTAGGTTTTGATGTACATGTGAAGAACATGCAAGATTGTTGCATAGATACATACATGGCAATGTGGTTTGCTGCCTTCCTCCCCATCACCTATATCTGGCATTTCTCCCCATGTTATCCCTCCCCAACTCCCCACCCCCTACTGTCCCTCCCCTAGTTCCCCCCCACAGACCCCAGTGTGTGATGCTCCCCTCCCTGTGTCCATGTGTTCTCAATGTTCAACACCCACCTATGAGTGAGAGCATGCAGTGTTTGATTTTCTGTTCAAACACCTCAGCAGCTGTGGACTACCTCCATAGTGGTGGACTGCCTTGGTAATGGCGGACGCCCCACCCCCACAGAGCTGGCCCGTCCGGGGTTCAGCTCTGCATGCTGTGAAACTCTCAACCCAGAGTGTTTCAGATTGCTGGTCTTTGTGGGGGTGGGACCTGCCATGCCTGTTCACCTGGCTCCCTGCTTCAGATCTCTTTTTTTTTAGTTGAACAGGTGACTCTGTCTCCCAGGCATTCCAGTCATCAGTTCAAACGGCACCCGGATTTGTGTGAGTTCTTGTGCAGAGATCCTCTGTACTGGCTGAAACACCCGTGCTGGGGGCTCATGGCGCTTTTTTGCCCGGGAATCTCCTGGCCTGACTCGCTGTTTCAGTCCCCTTTTTTTCAGCTGAATGGGGAACTCTCTCTCCCAGGTGTTCCAGTCGCCAGTTGAAAAGATACCTGCATTTGTGTGGCGACCCGCCGCACTGGCTGAAACAGCCATGCTGGAGGCACTTTTCCACCTGGGAATTTCCTGGCCTGGCTCCCTGTTTCAGTCCCCCTTTTATCCGTTGAACGGGCGACTCTGTCTCCCAGGCATTCCAGTCACCTGTTGAAAGGCACCTGGATGTATGTGAGATTTTGTGTGGAGACCCACTGTGCCAGCTGAAATCACAGCACTGAAGACTCCTGGTGATTTTTCACCAGGGAATCTCCTGGCCTGGCTCCCTATTTCAGTCCCCTTTTTATCAGCTGAATGGGCGACTCTGTCTCCCAGGCACTCCAGTCACCAGCTGAAAAGGCGCCCGGACCCTGCGAGTTTTTTGTGCGGAGATGCATGGAGACCCGCCATGCAGGCCAAAACAGCTGAGCCCATGGCGCTCCTCCACCTGGGAATCTCCTGGTCTGTGGGCAATAAAAATCTGTCTGGAAATGCAGCGGCCACTCACCCTCTGTGCTCTCACTGGGAGCTGCAATCCAGAGCTGCTCCTACTCAGCCATCTTGGATACCCCCCAACTTAGTAATTATTAACCAGAGAAAACAATGAAAAAGTTATGTATGTGTGTAGATCTAACCTAAATTATGATATAACCATTTTTGAACAATGGGAAGATACAAAGAGTGGATATATTTAAGGATGTGATAGAGTAAGAAAGACTCTTTCTAAAGAATTATAAAGTAAGGATTTCAGTATATATTAAGAGATGTATAGAAAAGTAGCAAATGAATCCATTTAAAGATCCAAAGGAATTATTCTCTGGGTAACAAGAAAGGTGAGGATACAGATGAGGTCAGGAAACTAATTTTTATAATGAATTTGATACAACTCTTCATGTTTATCATAGTTAAAAAACAAAAACTAGAAGCATCCATAACCTTGACAAAACAGAAACTAAATAAAAAATACAGTGCCTATACATCATAACTTCTCAATACTATTTCTATTGGTAGGAATAATTAAAGAACTGCAAAGATTTGTTCTCTTAAGCACCTTAAACTTTCTTTTTTCAGTAGTATTTACATTATCCATTTTCTCAGTAAACATTTTTGTTCTATGATAAAGAAGTATATTTCAACATGCCATTGTCTGAGTTATCACAAAATCCCAGTCAGTCTGAGATTGAATTAATATGTTTCACAATACTCTACTTTTGTATAGTTAAAAATGTTAATTTTTTGTACAGAGATAAAAAGAAATGTGTGTAAGTAAATACTGAGAAAATACAAAGCGTGACCACAATGTGAGACTCACCTATTAATAATCTAACCAGAGAATAGTTTTTAAAAATAACAATATTTTAGTGCATTAAATCCAAAATAGTATATTTATCTCATTTAATCCTGACCACATTCTTTTTTAAATAGAAAATGTTAATATTATTAAGTAACATTTATTGAATGTAAATGTGAAGGACCCTGTATGAACATTTCTTTAAATTACCTTATTTAAACCATTTTACAAATGAGTAAACTTAGATTCAAGAAGGCTAATTTGTCCATGTTCACAGCTAATATAGAATGTAACCTATTTCTAAAATATTTTTTGACCCTAAATCCTGTGTTCTTAGTTTCTGTATCTATTGCCTGTGCCATAATTATTTCTTCAGTCCTACATTCTGGAGAACAAAATAAGTGTTCAGTGTACTGTATTCTCCCAAACAAAAGTATGGCAATAGTTGCAAGAGAGTATACAGTGATCCCAGTAAGAGAGTTGGGAAACATAATTATAAGAACTTTATCAAATTCCTTATCCTTTGTAACTTCTCCATCCTTCCAATCTTGGGTAGATCTTGTCTGGTTTTTTATAATAATTGTTGTAAGGACTAGAGTGGTAAAGAATTATTGAGGAGATGGAATCAAAGTACACAGACAATTTTGTTGCATCCAAAGAAATGTCGATCTAAGGAAAGTGATGAAATTAAGATATAATGCATTGATATATAACAGATAGATTGAAAGGACTGATAAATCCTCATTTATTATGTCTAGTTCTGATTCTCCCTTAATTTCCAGATGCATTAGGATGGCCAATGACCAAAGATGGCGGATATCAAGTAACTACTTTGTGTATTTGGTTGTGTAGTACCTTTTCTAGAATAAAAGTTCTTATTTGTCATTAACATGAACATGTTTTAAAAATATGTTTGCACATTGAGACCTTCTTATATTGAGAACTTCAACCAGCCATTTGTCACCTGTCCACATCCAAAAGTCTCTCCATATATGGTGAGACTACCTGTCTCTCCATATATGGTGAGCACCACACAAACCTCTGCCAATTGGAAGGAATTCCACTCACCACTGTCTATTATGGCAACCACTGAGAAAGGATATATTGCTGTTGTAGTCCATTTTTCATTTGTATCCACACACTGAGCCCATTAACCTATAAAACAAACTCTACCTTTTTTCTCCCCCATGAATTAGTCATATCAAGTCTGCCAATTCTATCACAGATGTGGTCTGTGGAAGAGGCATTGGTGCAAGGTGCAACTGTGTTGGATGCCATGGAGGTTTGGGACACCTACGAATGCAGCTCACTTGTGACTTCCAGACTTGCTTACACCTCACTCTGGAGGTACATCTTGTATTTTAAAACGAATTGTTGTTGATACTGCCCAATCTTACTACTTGGTGGATCTACAGAGCCACAATCAATGGGCATTTCTGGTCCTATAGTCATTTGATGATACGTGGACAAATCATTTATTTCTTATCTAATATTTCCTGAAAAGCAAATGACATGCACTTGGTCTAGAAACTTAATAGCCTACAATGTGATTATTCTACTAGTGCTTTCTGTGTACTCTGTATAGCACCAAAAGAATACCTTTGATTCTATAGCCGAGATGTGCTCCAGAGCCCCTTTTACTTCCAGACTCCACCAAAGCTAGTGGCATTTAAACTCCAAGAACACTACTGATATGGCAAATCTCTGAATCTTATGAAGGCCTTCTTACAAGCTACAAAGCATATGATATTGTATCCTATTTGCAAGCTAAAATTATTAGCCTGTAACAGTTTTGTGAGTGCTGAATGAATAAAGACAAAAGCAATTCTCTATCAGAGATGAAGCATTGTTTTATTCACAACACAACCTGTAGCATGAGCATCATACTTGCATAAGTTCTCCTTGACCACCAAGGCTGATTGGAGTGATGGAGAAGGACTCAGGTACATGCTGTGCCCATAATGGGTTTGCATTACAGCCAAGCAACCCAGAGCTTAAGAGACCCAAGTATTTAAAAATTAGTAGTAAATTTGCCTGATCTATGTCTGAAGGGAAGACCTTGACATTATCACCCTGGACAGAAAAAAAAAATCTACCATCTGCTCTGGACAGAGACTCTAACTACATGTTCAAATACTCTTTGCTATACATTCTTGAAAAGATAGTCCAAAACAAAGGAGCCAGTGCCTGTGTTACAAGGCTGTAGAAACACTGGAGACCCATGAAGAATTGTCTCCCAAAAGGCCTTCAGTGTACTTGTCACTTCTAGTTCATTTGGTTCTATGTCTTTGGGGAAAGACTGAAGGCATTATTATGATATATATTGCCCAGGCTGTTGTAGGGTTATTCCCCACAGAGATCCAGTATCTCCTTCAGTTAATGGATTGCAGTAGGGAAAAAAAATGGATGATGTATGGAATTTTGGTAAGGGAATTATGATTTTTTACTGAGACTGTAGGCCTTGCCTTCCTGATTTCCATACTTGTATTTTTATTTCTGTATACTTCAGGCAATATTCTTGGGAGCCCATCTCTCTAGCCCTTAGTATGACTTGCACTATGAACCATTTCTATAGCTCTCAAAAATTATGAACACTGGAGGTGGTTTTGCTGTGTATAGTTATCCGGACTTGAGGCAAATGAAGTAGCCTTTTGACTAATCATTGGATGTAGGCTGCCAACAGAAAGCGGGCAAGACCATGAGGTTGGGTGGTCTCTTTGGACCAAGAAAACCTCCAAAGTGTCTCAACTGAAAACTGCCAATAAATGACTATGCCAATCCCACCTCTAGGAGTGAGTGCTTCTTTTGTTATGGAGAAGATCTAGGTAATACAACACAGGATATATGATAGCGATAAAGTAATTGAATTATATTATGTAGCATAAAAGTATAACAAATATTCCAGAAGCAAACTAATCAATAAATTCTCAAGTTCCTATAAGACTCTATCCATTCACTTTATGTTCTAGATTCTACACCCTCTTGTCAAAAGAACTTTATTCCTGTAATTATTCTTCCCACCCCAGCGTCACCACTGACACTATTTTCTTTCTAATGACTGTGTGAGTCCAGTGAGTATGCAAACATACTCTGGTATCTCCTATCAGTTAGGGAAGAAAAAAGAAAGAGTCAAAGCAAAAGGGGTGGGGGAAAAGAGAGAAAAAATAAATTTAAGAAATCTGAATATACATATACTTCTTCCAACATTTCTGTCTTTCTCTGCTTTCTTAAATGGCAACATTCTTGAAACAGTAATCTAAAGTCTCTCTTCTTCCTTCTCCTCTCTCTTACTGCCTTCTCTCCTCAACCTATTCTAAAGAACTGATGCCTTTCCATGACATTAAAACTGCTCATATGAAGGTCCCTAACACTAACCTATTATCTGTATTAATCATTTTTTCTCATTGTTTATTTTAGAGATTATTCTTGACACTTCTCTTCCTGATATATACATTCATTCTTTAGGAACTATTATCTAATCATCTGGCGTTAAGCACCCTCTACATATTCTAAACACCCCAAACTCTATATATGGTCTGACCTCTTCTGTAAATTATAGAACTATTTATTCTTTCATCTGCATGGCATCTCCATTTAGATGCCCATTAAACACCACAAAGGTAACATGACTAAAATAGAACTATTGATGCCCCCATACAACTGTTCCTTTTTTTTTTTTTTTGAGACAGTTTGGCTCTTGTCATCCAGGCTAGAGTACAATGGTGCAGTCTCGGCTAACTGAAAACTCCGCCTTCCAAGCTTAAGCAATTCTCCTGCCTCAGACTCCCGAGTAGCTGGGATTACAGGCGCCCACCACCACACCCAGCTAATTTTTGTGTTTTTAGTAGAGATGGGGTTTCACCATGTTGGTCAGGCTGGTCTCGAACTCCCGACCTCAGGTGATCCACCTGCCTTGACCTCCCAAACTGCTGGGATTACAGATGTGAGCCACTGTGCCTGTCCAGCTTTTTTTTTTTTTTTTTAAAGCAATGGTATCACCATTGAACAAGTTGCTTAAGCAAAAAATCCACGTGTCATCCTTTATTCCAGTCTTTCCTTTTTTCCTGTATTGACTTTATTACCAAGCCCAGTTGATTATCTCCTCCAAATCACAATGCAAGATGTTCCAAGTTTTATGTCTTCTCTATGACCATTTTAGCTCAAGCCATCATCATCTCTTAGACCATTTTAATAACCTATTGTCAGACCATGTTCCTCAGCTTTTGCTCCCTCTTATAAATTACTCCACACATAAGATTCAAGATTATTTTGGAATTTCAAATAAGATCATAGACTTTCCCCACTTAAAATATTTTGATAGTATTTTTTGCAATTAGAATAAAATATAAACGCATACCTTGGAACACACAGGTCCAGGTAATTAGGCAATACTTATCTTTTCTGTATTAGCTATGCCTCACTTCTTGCTGGCTTCTCTCCAGTTGGAACCATGCATGCCTGCAGTCAGTTCTTAGATGACCCCATACTTGTTCTCTCCCAGAGTCACTGCACTGGCTGTGCCATCTGCTTTAGATTACCTTTCAGTTTGTGCCACTATAAGTTCTATCTTGTCATTAAACATTTACAGTCTCTTGCTCAAAAAGAGTGCCCCTGATTACCAATATAAGCAAGTTATCCCATGATTCTCTATCATATCACACTGTTTATTTTCTACATTTCACTCATTGATAATCTAATTTTATTTTCTTTATTCTGTTTCTCTGTAATACATCATAAGCTCAGTTAATTGATACTTTCCCTGAAATATTTACTCTCTCATCTTCACTGCTTTAGAATGTGCCATGCACATAATACATACACAATATTCACTGTAGGAAAGAATGGAAACAGGAAGGAAGAGAGGCTTACCAGAAAAAAAGAAAATAAAAGAATAGAGATGATTCACCGAGTTTTGTCTGCTGAAGTTAGTTGTAGCAGAAGGCTAAAATAAGGTATACATCATTGCAGATCTTGAAATACATTTTATTTTACTCCCTTAAAATTTTTTCCTGTAGAATTACATTAAAGATTTGCAAAGAGGAACTATTTCTGGCAATGACCACATTATTATATTCTGCATATACATGTTGCTATGTTCATTGAAAACGATGGATATAGCATTGCATTTAAAGCACATGTCAAGTTAAAGCACCTATGTTTTGAGTTTTTCCTTAAGTGTTGTGTTTCTGAGATCAGGGATAACATTACATATTTTTTAAATTCTGTTACATTAACTGACAAGTAAGCATGCTTAACAAATATTTGCTTAAAACTAAAGGATTATAAATTTAAACAACTTTTCCAAGGTTTTCTTTTTGAGAAATATACTATATTGTTTTGATTATTTTTCTGCAAAATTCATATATAAACTTTTTCTTCTAGTAGGGTGGAATGAATTTCTACTAGACTGACAGTCATGCAGGTAACAACTATGAAGTCTGAACATGCACAATCTCTCTCTCTCTCTCTCTCTCTCTCTCTCTCTCTCTCTCTCACACACACACACACACACACACACACACACACACACACAATTTCTGAGATGTAACAGTTTTTGGAAGAGATTTGACATTTAGAAAGAACCAGCACCAGGTATTAGAATGATGACTTAGGTACAGGATAACTAGAATAACCAAAATTCCTTTTCATGTTGGTAATTACCTCATATTTTGTGTTAGTAAGAACCAGAGGACAGGATCCAATGCAACTACAGCAACCCACTATCCACCTACCCATAAAATGAAGAAACCCTGGAAAGAAGACAGTTAAAAGTCTGCGTATGAACTCTAGCCAAGTCTCTATCTGGACCTTGAACCATACATGTGGGGGGAAAGGAGGACAGAAACAAATTATCTCAGAGCTGAGGCTAAAATAACTACAATTTGAGCAGTCACCTACTACAAACAAGGCAGAGCTTGCAGTTTGATATTAACCAGGTTAATTGCCTTCTAAAGCAAGAAATGAAAACATCTGCATTCATCAGAGGAATATAACCAAATCTATAGTCTCAATAGCATAATATTTACAATGCATCTGCATCAGTATGTCACACTCATTTGGCTACTAATATTTCCCCATATTGTACATGAAATGCACAAAATAGTCAATAAAGCTGTTTTCCTTATGATCATTGAATTGCTGAGGACATGTTATTACTATTTTTTTTTTCACATAGCATAGTTCCCATTTAAGGGATATAGTTTACCCAGCTTAACTGTCTATTTTCTTTTCCTTGAGGTTTTCTCTACTCACAGTGCTATAGGACTGAAGAGTTACTGGGGACATATTGGCCAAGCAGGCATATATGCCAGCATCTTTCAAAGACTAAAAAATAAAAACAACCAAATAGTTCAGAGCAGACTGACATTAATCATCTACATTTGCTATCTTTCTCCCTAAGTTTTCTCTTTTATTTAAAAGTCCTCCTTGTGGTGTGGAAACCATGACAGAGGAACAACTATAAAACATGTGAGCCAAGAGGACTGCACACTTTTTATGAGAAGACAATCAGGAAGTTAGTGAAGTGTGTTCATAATCTTAATTTGAGTGTTTGCTACCAAGAACGTTGTAACATGACTGATAAAGAAGGCTTTAAGCCTGGTGGCAACAAGCTATTCTAGCAATTTCAGAATTCCCCTAAGTAAGGCATTGATAGGTGTATTGAAAATGTGCAGGTGTAGCTGTGCCTATTTCCTTTTAAATTAGCTCCATAGCTCCATAGATAACAGCTAACTGTTTATGTCTGATCACGACATATTAAATATGTTCATCATACCTAATGAGTTGATGTTTCCTCTGTGATAAAGGCATCAGCCAATTACTCAATTTCTTTTTTTGGCCAGAGAGAGAGAGAGAGGGAAAGAGAGAGAGAGAGAGATGAACAAAATGACAAGTAATGAACACATATAATGATAGGCTTAATCTGTTCTCACTTCCTTATCACAACAGCTTTTTTCTAGGCATTTACCCAGTGGGATACTATAGAGTGTCTCCTGGGTTTGATTGCTTAAGGTATATGTAATTATGTGATCGTCTGCATAATTAAGGGGGTGAACAAGTAGGTTAAAATATATCCTGATTTTGATTGCATACTTTTCAAAGAGGGGCTTTTAAGCAATATCCCAAGAGATGCTAATGTAAAAGCTCAAAAGAAGGTGTTCTCCATGATGCGAATGGGAAAGGATGCAAACCCAGATAGCAAGCCTCATGCTTGTGTGTCCTCTCATGTTGTTGTGCCACAATGTACCAATGACTATTTGCTCCCTGAAAAATCGCCCTAAAACTGAGTAACTTCAAACAACAGTCACTTTATTTTATCACAATTCTGTGAGTCAGCAATTTGGTCTGGGTTCAGCAGGGTGTTTCTTCTGTTGGTCTATTCTGAGATCATTTATGTGGCTGCACTCTACTGTGAGTTAAATTGGAGATGAGACACTTTAAAAATTTACTTTTCCAAGGCTTTAGTCTCTAGAAGACTAATTCAAGCTTCTTCAAGCTTCTTCACGTTAGAGCACCAGGTTTTAAGAGGAAGAAATAGAGGACAGAAGGCTTTTGAGGCCTAAGCTTAGAAATTGTACCCAATTACATTCACCTAATTTTATTAATCTAAGCAACTCACAAAGCCAATCCAGAGGGAATGAGAAAACACACCTCATATCAAAACCACATTGCAGAGGTTGTGTACAGGAGTAGAAGAAATTGTTTAAGTTATACTTAAAATTTACTACAAACAGAAATTTTCATTTTCCACCACCTTGTCTTTCCCATAATCTTCAAGACAATTTCCTCCTAAGTTCTCATAAAACCCCATAGAAGAGAAAATTCTACAGGAGAAAAACAAAGAAAAAGAAACTAAGGTTTCAAAACAAAAATATATATATTCAAAATACTTCTTAATGTATCCTCTGGACTATTCAAATTTATAACTTATGTGACCATTTTAAAAATTATTTCTATTTATTTGAATAATCATGATCAAAAGTGTTGTAGGTTTAAGTTCCCATCCTCAACTGCAGAATTCACATGTCCCAGAGTCAAATTCTGGACCTACAGTGTATCGTTCTATAAGAAACTATATTCCCAACAAAGATCTTTCAAGCTGATTTAAACATCTTTCTTCTTGGTTCTGTCTAGATGCTCCCCTTTTACTGACTCATTTTCTCTTGTCCATTGGATTCCCTCCAAACCTCCTAATAATTAGTGAGACAACTTGTTTAAAGGCTGATATACTTATTTCAGTAAATTTTCAAGTCCTCCTTTAACATGTTTTTGAATTTCATTTTTAAAGCACAGATAATCCTCTGATCATGCTTATAGAACAGCTATGTATTTTTATTAACTGCTAGTGGATATTGTCAGTGCTCTAATTGGATCTTCTTGGATCCTTTTTATAGTTTGCTTTATTTTGCTTGTAATGGACTGTACCTTTCACTCTTTTCAGAGGAGTATGGTTGAAAAAAAGGGGTGATTTCCTGTCCTCAGAGAGAATGGGAAGTACCGAGGAATTTGGATTTCTGGGGCAGCCCTTGGCAAATAATGCAGCAGTATGAAAGCTCAGCTTCCTTGCCTGTAGAAGAGGGAGTGATCTAATAGATCACTTTAGACACAAATGTTTATCTCAGGTTTCTGTGTAATCTTACCTAAGACAATGAGCCAAAAAACCTGCATACCATTCTAAACTTTAAAAAGCTGTCTGTTCTCAACCCCATTTTCTGTCATTTTATTAGCTGTATTAGCCTGATTATACCTGATGCTGCATCCTTTGTCTACTGCTGCATTGAGTTGAGTTTTACGATCTGTGCAAGCTTGTACACTAATATATATGCTTTCTATTTAAATACAATGTTAAATAACCTCTGCTTAATACTCAAAAATACTCAAGTTACTTCCAATGTAGCAGAGAAATTTTGCTGTACCATATTAAATAAACACTAAATTATGTGCTACATCAATAGATAAAAACTGATTGAGCTAAACATTGATTGAGCTAACTGATTGAGCTAAACATTATTTCAGATACATGAAATAATCCTTTAACCTAAAATATTTAATTCAAACTCAGAATGTCTGTAAGTCTGTTATTCCTATGGTTTTCATAGAAAATTCAACAAAGATTCTCTCAAAATCCAACAGTATATTTATTTTTTTTGAAAATTCATTCCATAAAAGTTCTGGTGCATATTGTTTGCAAGGCATAGATATAAGTTGGCTATAATGGGCTTTATTAGTTCTTAGGTAGTTCAGTAATAGCAACCTAGAGTATTTCTAAACTAATGCTATTGGCTGTCAAACATGATTAGACCCTGTCAGTAATAGATGTTTCTGATTCACTATTAATCTCATCGGTTTGTTGGCCAATCATTATTGTAAAAGCATAGATTGAGTGCTTAGTCAGTGCTAATTATTAAAGCATTGCAAGCTTTTAGAAAAAAAGTAATCACAGCATTTGTGCTAAAATAAGAATTTCATTTAACTTTGAAATAATCTATAAAACAATAATAATTGAAATAATGAGTCTGTGAAGTCTTTAAATTCTTTTGTATTGATGATGAGTGTTAGAGTTTAGCATAGAAAAAAAGTAATGAGAATAGAATTATGGACATCTTTACTGAGAAGTAAACAAAGGAGTGTGTTGGGGGATTCCCAGGACCACCCACAGGCTTGATGATTGTCTGAAATGACTCCTAGAGCTAAAAAACAGTTTAATTTGTCTGTTATGTGAAAGGCTACAGATGAAAATCAATGAAGGGGGAGGCCCATAGACAAAGTCCAGGGAACACCAAGAACATGTTTCCACGTGTCCCCTGGAGGCGTACTTAGTCACCCAGAGACAATGTGTGACCATATTTGTGCAGCATTGCCAACCAGAGAAGCTACTTGTGTCTTTGTGTCAAGGGATTTTATTGAGATTCAGTCTCATGACCATGTAGCTCCTACATATCTGACATGTAGTCTGCTTAGACTCCAGACTACTTTCTCCTCCAGAAAACAACAACAAAAACAAAACAAGCGTTTACAAAAAACTACATTATCAGAATAAACTTACATGGTCAGACTGGTCTGCTTGGCCAAAGACCTCAGGGATACCAAATCAATCTCACAAGCTCACAGATTATCTCCAAGAAGCTAGCCAGTGGTCACTGAGGATTGCCCTCCCTTTGTGTAGTCCAAGGTTTGAGCAACCCAGGTTTTCTGAATTAATGCTTTCCTGCCCAAGTAGCTTGGTAAGGAAAGCTTGCAAAAAAAAGTTATCAAAGTGTAATTTCAGCTTTAAACATTTAGTTTCGACATATAAATTACTACGTATTCCACTATTAAGAGCATAGCCACTGGTATTCCCCATTTCCTGAAAAATAAAAGTATGTATTAATGTTGCAGAAATAAGTTGTGTGGATAGATGGATCTGTGATTGGAGTGGGTAGGAAAGTTGAGAAACCAGTTGTGTTTCTCATATTTGAATGTAATAAAATTTCATAATTTTAGTTGTTTCATTATTATCACTTCTATCTTATTTACTCCATTTCATCAAATATTGTTTTTAATATTTTGTTCTTTTTAGAGGATAGAGCATTTGTGTTTAACAAGTTGACATGTAACTGATGAAAATCCAAAGTGTGGGGTACATGAAACAAGCTCTTTTGGCTTCAAAATTTGCCACTCTCAGCTAAATCCTAAGTTTTGCCTTTATTTTCTGTCTTCAAAAATATACTAGAAATACTACTTGACAAAGGAAAGATAGTCTAATTCTGTAGGCAGAAATAAAATAAGAATATCCTAGTGCCATTAGGGGATTTACATATTTAATATGTACATATCTTATAACTTTGCAAATAAGAAGTAGATTTTGAATTAATAAGACTTTAAGAAAAAATTAAATTCAGTAATTTTAATGGTCATATTTAGGTTAACATAACTCAGTAAACAAATAACAAATGAAAATATGTTGAATATTTGGTATGTACATTTTATATTTGATAATTAAAAAACAAATGTCAGTGTAAGTTGTCAGCATGGTTCTGTGTTTGTTTTTTGTATTTTAGAGATGGGGTCTTCCTTTGTTGCCCAGTTTGGTCTCAAACTTCTGGCCTCAAACAATCTTCTGACTTCAGCCTCCTAATAGCTAGAACTACAAGTGCATGCCTGATTACAGCATTTTTTTTTTTTTTTTTGAGGAGTCTCACTCTGTCTCTCATGCTGGAGTAAAGTGGTGCAAACATAGCTCACTGCAACCTCTGCCTCCTGGGTTCAAGGGATTCTCCTACCTCAGCCTCCTGAGTAGCTGAGATTACAGGCATGCAACACCACACCTGGTTAATTTTTGTACTTTTTAGTAGAGACGAGGTTTTGCCATGTTGGTCAGGCTGGTCTTGAACTCCTGACCTCAGGTGATCCACCTGCTTCAGCCTTCCAAAGTGCTAGGATTACAGGTGTGAGCCACCGCACCTGGCTCTGGCAGCACTTTAATGAAAATTATATACAGATACTCCACAAGACCAAAGAAGAAAAGGGGAAAGAAGGGAAGGGGAGAGAAGTAGAAGGGAGGGGAGAGGAGAGGAGAGGAGGGGAGGGGATGGGAGGGGAAGGGAGGGGAGGGGAGGGGAGAAAAGGAAGCAGGTAAGCATTTCCCAGTATAAGATAATAACCACATCTGTTGGTTGAAAAAATATAGAATGGCCTATAATTACAAAAAATATTTATTAAATTATTTTTATTGTAGTAGTCATATTTATAAGCATTTTTTTTTTTTGGTAGAAACGGTTTCACCGTGTTGCCCAGAGCACTCTCAAACTCCTGGGTTCAAGTGATTCACCAGCCTCAGCCTCCCAAAGTATTGCGATTACAGCTGTGAGACACCATGCCTGTCCTATTTGTACAAATTTAAAGGAAACATATGTTGGAAGTATGTTCACTAATTAGCAGATACGTGTTTCAGTGTGTATGTGGAGCTACATGAGACTTTATTTCCACAGCCTTCCTAGCATCTAAAAACCAAAGAATGAAACCACTACCCTTGATTAAGCTATCTAACATAACACTTACTTGATAAAGTTTAGTAAATCATTATTCCCTGTGGCATGATGTCTGTAATTAAATTGAATTCGTCGCCATCTATAGACATGCAATACTGAGTACTGACTTCATGGCTTATTGTGTGCTTTACTTCCATCTGGTATTATTCTCTCTATAAATTCAAATATTATGCAAGTCAAGACCTATCACCTTAGTGATACGCTACCAGATTGTAAATTATTATAAAGATTTGATTTTGTAATATATGATTTAGCAATTAGCCCTATTATGTTAAAATAATCATTCACTATTATTTTGCCTGGTAGTATTCTCTAAAAATCTAGAACAGGAGTCCCCAACCCCTGAGCCACAGACCAATACCAGTTCATGGCCTGTTAGGAACCAGGCCACACAGCAGGAGGTGAGCCCCAGGTGAGTGAGCAAAGCTCCAACTGTTGTTAGATCAGCAGTGGCATTAGATTCTTACAGGAGTGCAAACCCTATTGTGAACCACACATGCGATGGATCTAGGTTCTAAGGATCTAGTTTCCTTGCTTCTTATGAGAATCTAATGCTTGATAATCTGTCAGTCTCCCTTCCTCCCCATATGGGACCATCTAGTTGCAGGAAAACAAGCTCAGGTCTCCCAGTGATTCTACTTCATGATGAGTTGTATAATTATTTCATTAGACATTGCAATATAATAATAATAGAAATAAAGTACACAATAAATAAAATGTGCTTGAATCATCCCAAAACTATCTCTTACTCTGGTCCATGGAAAAATTGTCTTCCACAAAACTGGTCTCTAGTGCCAAAAAGGGTGGAGACCGCTGATCTAGAACGTGAGTTTCAAGGTCTGGAATTAAAACTTCTATTTGTTAGGCCTTTGCTTCCTTAATGCCTAATTTCATTCCTCGTGCAGAGCATTATTGCTTACCATATTGCTACCTATGAGGAAATCCTCAGAGGATGTTTGTTTTTTCTAACAGGGTTTGAAGGATATATATATATATATATATATATATATA
>NW_022436997.1:6860163-6938117 GCF_009761245.1 Sapajus apella
ATATATATATATATATTTATATATATATATATATATATTTATATATACATGTGTGTGTGTGTGTGTGTGTATACATATACACAAACATATATATATATACACAAACACATACACACACACACACACACACACACACGCATACACATATGGCTTCTTCCAAATAGCTTGTTTAGAATTCCCTTCTTTTGGAGTCTGCTAGTCATAGAAAACCTGCACCTGGTCTGCCCACTCCAGTGGTAATCTTGTTCTCAGATATTGGTGTCTCATCATGTTTCTTTTCTGAATTTTCCATTTGGAATTAGATTTTATTACATTCCATAATTCTTCATCTTTTTATACATATTCTGTTTCTCTAACTGGACTAAGTTAAAGCACAGGGTCGAAGACTATGTTTTATGCTTTTAGATATTACCTGTAGCAACTAGCACAGCTATGTAAGGGGAAAGTATATTCTGCAAGTCAGTCAATGGTGATGCTGATGGATAGACACAATGAAGCATATAAGATTATACATCATGTTGTATGACTTGGAAGTTCACATTTTTATTAATAAGAAAAGTTATCTATTGTCTATTAAATGAAGCTACATACACACAAGAAAATATCTAACTTTTTGGTAGGAACATGTGCATCATATAGTGGTGAAAATAACTAGTAAATTGTTTATTTGTTTTAAAGAATGATTCATTTTCAATATTTTCTTAGAATTACTAACATAAGGAGAAGGAAGGAAATCATTTTTACAGATAACAATATTTTCTTTCTGTGTAATAACATAAGAGCTTTCAGACATGGAAGTTGGTCTGTAATCCTACAAATAATGACTTCTCCAGCCAAGAGATCCTGCCTTAGGTCCAACTATGACCTGAAGTCTCTGGTGAAGAGGAGCTATGCTTGCTAGTAGTCACATTGCTTAAATTTTTCTGTGTCTTCGTCAGGGGTTTGTCAGTGCATTGTGATTGTGTGTCAGCAGATACCTCATTACTGGTCTGCATGGAGACAAGAAGGAAGTGAAGGAGGCTGACATGGTTTGCATTAATTACATAGTTATCTGTTGTTCTTGCAGCCATCCAAGCATATAATAACTTAAGTAGAGTTTCAGTGAGTTAGAAGCTGCAGACTCTTGTTATGTTTTAGCAAGCTGATTTTCTATTATAGCACAGTCAGTACTTTTACTTAAAGCCTGACAAAGAGCAAGAGTGGTCACAGACCTTTGTTTTCTGCTGGCATCCAGTACCACTAGGATATTTTCAGTGTGCAAATACAAGAGAGGAGGTCATGGTCTTCAGAGCCAGAATTAACTCTTCTAATCATTTAAAGCTCACATACAAGTTGATTCTTTCTCCAACCAGAAATTTGATCCAGCCAGATATTTTATCCAACTAGAAATATGTTACACTAGATATAAAAAAGAGGCTCATCTATTTTTACATTTTTTTTTATTACGTAAAGATGTTAAAAGCAGCTAAAACTTCTTTCAAAGAATATATAGTTGCTCAAAAATCACTGGTGGACATGTGAGACACAGTGGCGAGCTGTGAAGAATGGTAGGCTTTCTCACTCATGGAGTGGTGTTGGCACTCATGGAGTTTAGCAACAGTGAAAGCCAAAAGGGTTTATTTCCCAAAAGAGTTAGTGTATCAGTCAATATGAAAACAAATCTCTTAAAATTTTGGAATTTGACATTTACTTTCTTCAGTTGACTATGCCCTAAGTTATTATTGGGAAAATTAAGCAAAAGAGTGACACCTGGAGAGCAAAGGTCAGTTTGAGAATAAAACTGTTATATGGGGAAGCCTAAGGAAGTAGGGTCCCAGTACTATTCTACCTAGACGTGATAACTACAATGTATGACATTTGTGTCATCTCATTGAATCAGACCTAAAAGTGTTTATCAAAGGAGAGTCAACGCTGATTAATTAACCCATCTGGCTGCCCCTCTCTATGGCTCTAAAAATTAGGCAGCAGTTTTTTCATTACAGACATTTCTAACTGCATTTATTAAGCATCCCTTGTGTTTTAATTAAGTGCGCAAGTGTTGGGGCATAGGACCCATCTCCCCCAGAATGGGAGATGATCACCTCCAAACTGAAAGGATAAACTCAAGATACTTAATAACACTTTAAATAAGCAAGATTTGATAAAGTTTGAAAGGGAGAAAAAAGAATTAGATTTGAGAACGATGATATTTCAGACACACACAAGTAATAAAAAGTTTTAAGTGTATGTATCAATCAAGAAATATTTACTAAGGGTTTATTATATGCAAAGCACTGTGATGAAGAAAGTAAGGATGACAGATAAGCATAACCCACTCTGAAGCTCTACTTTTGGAGGAGGAAAAGCTAATTTCATTATTGTATTTATGTCCCCAAACACATTCCAAAAATATATGAAGCAGCTTATAAGCTAATATGATCAAATAAAACAAATGAAGAAATGAAAACCTCTGGGGGAAGAATGAGCTAATTTAAAAATATTTAAACCCTCTAGAGCCAGAAGGGAGAATATATGAAAAGTATGAAAGAGTTGGAATCAACAGTTCCAAATCTGGATGTTTTATGACTATTTAATTCAATTATCCTCTTCTGGTTATGTTGAGGCACATTTATCAAGATTTCAGCAATTACTGATTTTTGCGACATTAGCCAGTTATAATGTGCAAAGCTTCTGATCCTGAACTCTATAGAAATTCAGAGAAGCAGAGCACCCAATTCAATCAAAATGTTGCAGTTAGAGTCACAGTCACTGCTTGTATGGGAAGATTTGCCACAATAAGCATCCTGGGCTCTCTATCTCCTAACTACTTCATGGACCAGAGGCTTGGAATTTTTCCAGTAGCTTGTCAGAAATGCAAAATCTAAGATTCCAGCCAAGACCAGTTGTATCAGTATCTTCACTTCAACAAAATACCCCTGTGATTTACACACTTGTGGTTATCTCCTCCATGACCATTGCTTACTCTTCTCCAAGGGAGGTGAAAGGGTGGTCTGATTTGAGAATGCAGGAGAAAAATCTGAGAGTATTTGGCTCAATATTTCTAGATTGTTCTTTCGGTTCCCCTACATGTAGAGAGGGTACTTTTAGCCCTGTGTTTCATCGTGATGTCAACTTCTTGAGACAGGTTCCTGTTGAGGAGGTCTATGGTAAATCGGCTTCATCTGGGATAAACAGTGTCAGTAAACTACTAAAGTGCTAGAACAGCAAATTAGGAAACCAACGAAGCAACAATTTTAAGTCAAGTGTTCTCGTCAGCTTTACTAAATAGATTGTTGGTTTTATTTACTATGTCTGATCCCTATGAATGATCTTAGATTATAAGGGATGATGGATGATCCCAATATCCCAGGTAATACTATGCAGCCATAAAAAAGGGATGAGTTCATGTCCTTTTCAGGGACATGGATGAAGCTGGAAAACCATCATTCTCAGCAAACTGACACAAGAACAGAAAACCAATACTGCATGTTCTCACTCATAAGTGGGTGTTGAACAATGAGAACACATGGACACAGGGAGGGGAACAGCACACACCAGGGCCTGCTGGGGGTAGGGGAGTTAGGGGAGGGATAGCAGGGGGTGAGGGGATTGGGGAAGCTTAACATTAGGAGAAATACCTAATGTAGATGATGGGGGGATGAATGCAGCAAACCACCAGGGCATGTATATACCTATGTAACAATCATGCACAATCTGCATATGTACCCCAGAACTTAAAATAATTTAAAAAAAGAAATAAAAATAAATTTTAAAATACCATGTTTTTGGCCAAGCACAGTGAATCACATCTGTAATTTCAGTATTTAGAGAGGCTGACACAGGAGGATAATATAAGGCTAGCAGTTTGAGACCAGCTTGGTCAACAAAGGGAAATTTCATCTCACAAAAAATTTTAAGAATTAGCCAGGTGGCCCATACCTGCAGTCCCTGTTACTTGTGAGGCTGAGGGTGGAGATTGCTTGAGCCAAGAGTTTAAGGATGCAAAAACATACTAGATGTATTTTTGGCAGCTGTTACCTATTGTAATTTTTTTCTATTACTGAGTTATTTGTGACTTCCACATTTTTGTCTAACTGGCTATGTCCTCCAAGAAATGTATATTTCCTATTTCATTTGATAGGACTCAGATTTTTTGAAGATGACCATCTTTTCACCAGATCACCAGGAGTTACAAAGCTTTCACATCTCTTTAATCATTCCTCACATAACCTATTTTTTATTTATGCAATCATGATTTAAGTAATTTCCACAAATATATCTAAGTATTTATTCCATATCTACCTGAAAGTGATAAGATATACTAGAGACACCATTTGCAGATGACATGATTGTATATCTAGAAGACCCCATCGTCTCAGCCCAAAGTCTCCTGAAACTGATAAACAACTTCAGCAAAGTCTCAGGATACAAAATCAATGTGCAAAAATCACAAACATTCCTATACACCAATAACAGACTTAAAGAGAGCCAAATGAAGAATGAACTGCCATTCACAATTGCTACAAAGAGAATAAAATACCTAGGAATACAGCTAACAAGGAACGTAAAGGACCTCTTCAAGGAGAACTACAAACCACTGTTCAACGAAATAAGAGAGGACACAAACAGATGGAGAAACATTCCATGTTCATGGTTAGGAAAAATCAATATTGTGAAAATGGCCATACTGCCCAAAGTAAATTACAGATTCAACGCTATCCCCATCAAGCTACCAATGACTTTCTTCACAGAGCTGGAAAAAGCCACCTTAAACTTCATATGGAACCAAAAGAGAGCCCGCATAGCCAAGTCAATTCTAAGCAAAAAGAACAAAGCGGGAGACCTCTCACTACCAGACTTCAAATTATACTACAAGGCTACAGTAATCAAAACAGCATGGTACTGCTACCAAAACAGAGATATAGACCAATGGAACAGAACAGAGGCCTCAGAGGCAACACAACATATCTATAACCATCTGATCTTTGACAAACCTGACAAAAACAAGCAATGGGGAAAGGATTCCCTGTTTAATAAATGGTATTGGGAAAACCGGCTAGCCATGTGCAGAAAGCAGAAGCTGGACCCCTTCCTGACACCTTACACTAAAATTAACTCCAGATGGATTAAAGACTTAAACATAAGGCCTAACACCATAAAAACCCTAGAAGAAAATCTAGGCAAAGCCATTCAGGACATAGGAGTAGGCAAGGACTTCATGACCAAAACACCAAAAGCATTGGGAACAAAAGCCAAAATAGACAAATGGGACCTAATCAAACCCACAGCTTCTGCACGCAAAAGAAACCATTATTAGAGTGAATCGGCAACCAACAGAATGGGAAAAAATTTTTGCAGTTTACCCATCTGACAAAGGGCTGATATCCAGAATTTACAAAGAACTAAAACAGATTTACAAGAAAAAAACAAACAACCCCATTCAAAAGTGGGCAAAGGATATGAACAGACACTTTACAAAAGAAGACATACATGAGGCCAACAAGCATATGAAAAAATGCTCATCATCACTGGTCATTAGAGAAATGCAAATCAAAACTACATTGAGATACCATCTCACACCAGTTAGAATTGTGATCATTAAAAAATCTGGAGACAACAGATGCTGGAGAGGATGTGGAGGTATAGGAACACTTTTACACTGTTGGTGGGAGTGTAAATTAGTCCAACCATTGTGAAAGACAGTGTGGTGATTCCTCAAGGACCTAGAAATAGAAATTCCATTTGACCCAGCAATCCCATTACTGGGTATATATCCAAAGGATTATAAATCGTTCTACTATAAGGACACATGCACACGAATGTTCATTGCAGCACTGTTTACAATAGCAAAGACCTGGAACCAACCCATATGCCAATCGATGATAGACTGGACAGGGAAAATGTGGCTCATATACACCATAGAATATTATGCAGCCAACAAAAACGATGAGTTTGTGTCCTTTGTAGGGACATGAATGAACCTGGAAGCCATCATTCTCAACAAACTGACACAGGAGCAGAAAATCAAACACCGCATGTTCTCACTCATAGGCAGGTGTTGAACAATGGGAACACATGGACATGGGGAGGGGAGCACTACACACTGGGGTCTGTCGGAGGGAAATAGGGGAGGGACAGTGGGGGGTGGGGAGTTGGGGGGATGGCATGGGGAGAAATGCCAGATGTAGGCGAGGGGGAGGAAGGCAGCAAATCACACTGCCACGTGTGTACCTATGCAACAACCTTGCGTGTTCTTCACATGTAACCCAAAACCGAAATGCAATGAAAAAAAAAGTAATAGCTTCATTGACCCCCCCCGAAAAATGATATAAACATGCTGATAATAATAACTGATATCATAAGACTTTTGTAATGTGTTTTAAATACTGGCCTGAAGCTGGAACATATTATACAAAATAAGTGCCTGTTTTATATTTCTTACTAGCAGATATTTATGCAGTAAAAGTTCCATTTTGGTTTCCGCTATAGAAGAGAGATGCACTCAGATTTTAAAAAATGGAACATGAGGCAGTAAAATATAATCTTAGCTTTATAATCTATGATACAATAAATAAGATAAAAATAAAAACATTTTTAAAAGATATACTAGAGACAGACATGAGAACATGTATTCACTCAGCTATCTTATATATAAATAAAAATAAGAATGTTTCCATTTGCTGTTTACCTATTGATGTTACTTCAGTAATAGGAGGATGTAAATATAAACGCCCTGTTGGGAATAGTGTTACTAAATTCAAATAAGTGTAATTTAGTAACAACAAGGGAACATCTTGATTGAGTGTAATCAGTTCCGAATTTTGGATCTTTAGGTGCGAGTTCATATGTTATAATTTAAGGGAAGACTCAGCTTTGCCTAACCCTGTGCAAGGCAGTATCCCCATCAGCCTTTGCAGGTCTCCATAGTCAGTGTAGACTTTCCACAATCAGAACAATTTCTTTGACAACTTACCAAGAGCAGCACAATTTCCTCTACAACAAAATGGTCACATTTCAAAGAGGGGAGAGGGGACAGGATAATCTGGAGATATCCTCTCATATTTTCTATTCACAGGGTAGCACCAATTCCAATATCTGCTAATAATTAAATAAAAAAATGTAAAAACATGAAAGAATTCAATTTATTTTGTTTGACGGCACATTGCAGAGAAGAACACATCAAAATGCTGGTCACTTTGGGCAGAACTGAATATGCAGTGTGAATCCACACTACAGGAGCAGTTGACCAGTGGGAAGAATGCCTAGAAGCTAAGGGACCCTGAATTAGAAAATGTTCAGTAATGGACTCCAGAGACGTATGAAGAATCATCCATTAATAAGGATTAAAGTCACTTTGAGGTGGCTGCCTAGAGGGTGCCCATTTTTATATGAATGGAAGTTTTCAAATAAGTCGAGAAAATACCTAAGAGAATAATTGCAGGATTGTATGCTAAGATTAGGTTTAGCTTTGTAAGAAATTGTCAAACTGTGCTGGGTGCTGTGACTTGAGGCAGGCAGATCGCTTGAACCTGGTTGTTCAAGACCAAGCTGGGAAGATGGTAAAACCTTGTCTCTAGAAAAAAAGGAAAAAAAAAAAAAAAAAAAAAAAAAAAAAAAAAAAAAAAAAAAAAAACAAAAACAATAAAAATTAGCCAGGTGTGGTGGCCATGCACCTGCAGTCCCAGCTACTCCAGAGGCTGAGGTGGGAAGACAGATTGAGTTTGGGAGGTCGAGGCTGCAGTAAGTCAACATGGAGCCTGGGCAACAGAATGAGACTTACCTCAAACAAAACAAAACAAAACAAACAAAAAGAAATTGCCAAACTGTTTTCCAGTGTAGCTATACTATTAGTACTGCAACCAACCATAAATGAAAGATCCTATTTCTCCTAATTTTCTCTAGCATTTGGTATTGTCAGTATTTTAGATATGACATTGCAAAAGGTATATATTCATATCTTATTATTTTTTAATTTTCAATTTCCTTATAACATATGATAGTAAGCATCATTTTATATGTTTATTTGCAATTTATATATGTTTACTATTAAACTGGCTGGTCCTATCTTTTGCCCACTATTAAATGGATTGTTTGTATTTTTATTGTTTAGTTTTCAGAGTTCTTTGAAGAACATGGTGACTATAGTTAATAACAGTGTCACTTGAACATTGCTAAGAGAGTAGATTTTAAGTGTTCATACCACAAATAAGTATAGGATGTAATATATGTTAATTAATTGATATAGCCATTTCACATTGTAGACATATTTCAAAACGTCATGTTGTAATGTGCACAATTTTGTCGATTAAATAAATAATATTTTTTTAAAAAAGAGTTATTTGCATGTTTTGAACACAATTCCTTTATCAGATATGTGTTTGGCTAACATTTTGTCCCAGTCTTTGGCTTATCTTGTCACTCTTTAAACAATGTCTTTTATAAAAAGGAAGATTTTGATTTTGATAAAGTCCAACTTAACAATTTTTTTTTTATGGATCATGCTTGTGATGTTATATATACACCAAGCCCAAAGTCACCTATATTTTCTCCTGTATTCTAGAATTTTTTTTGTCTTGTGCTTTACATTTTGTTCAATGATGATTTTGAGTTAATGTTTGTGAAAGATGTAAATTTGATGTTTAAGTTATTTTATTTTTTGCACATGGATATCCAATTAATTCAGCACCATTTGTTGAATAGATAGCCTTTCCCTATTGAATTGCTTTTGCTCCTTTGTCAAAGATCAGTTGACTATATCTGTATGGATCCATTTCTGAGCTCTCTATTTTATTCTATTGATCTATGCATCTATTCTTTCACCAATATCATGTTGTCTTGATTACTACAGCTTTATAATAAGCCTTGAGGTCAGTTAGTGAATGTCTGTAACATGAAATAATGGGCTAATCAACTCTCCTTGGCATATTCCTATGAGGACTTTCATAAATATTACGGTTTGGAGGTCTTTTTTGGACACTGTATAGCATAATTGTCTGAAAAAAATAAGATAGTGCATCCCAGGAAATAAACAACTTTTTCAACCCATGTAGGCGAGTTTATAGAAAAACTACATTTTGTTAACCTCCTTTCAAGGAAAGTATTGAAAATTCCAAAATGGAGGAAATAGAGTGTTCATATTTATGACAAAGAACTAAGAACTGAGTCTTCAAGATAACGAGATAAAATACATTAAACACAAATAAGACTTGGCAGCTGAAACTTTTTTCTGCCTTCTTAAGTGTTAAAAAGCCTCCATCCTGAAGTAGTAGATACCAATTCTCCTGCAAAGCCCATTTGAACACTTAAGAGAGGATGGTAATTGAACACAACTTAGCCCAACAATGAGTCTGGGGTCAGAGAACAACAGCAAGTTCTAATACAGATGGTTGTAAGGCAGAGCTGTTTTTCTCTGAAATGTTTCTTATCTTACCCCATCCTCTATAATTCCATTCTGACCACCTTGGCCCTCAGATCCTCATGCTAAGCCATATGCCAACCACTCCCTAACCAGTTTCTGCCTTCTCCAATTTTTCATTATAAATAACAACACATTTTCTTCTATAATAGAAAACTTTAATTTTACTTACCTTTTTCTTCTACCTTTTGTAACTTTGGTTTTAATTATCTTTTTAAAAAAATTTCTCTTATGGTAGAAGTCTTTATTTTAAGATTGATTTCAAGTCCTTTAAGTTATTTGATCCAGCTTATCTTTCTCATCTCTTCTCCCATCACAGTGCTAAATGTACTTTATACTCTAGTTACATAGGACTTTCTTATGTCCACTCAAAACAGAAGGAATAACATTCAAATCCCCATGCATTTACTCATTTTGTAGCAAGCTACACCCCCATTCTTCACTATTAAGATTTATCTCAAAAATCCCATCAAGCTCCCTGGTTGGCCCTGTGTTTCCTTAGTGCATTTGGATTAAATGCAATGTGATATTAAAACAAAACAAAACAAAACATATGATGGTGCTTGCTCTTTAACATTTTAGAAAGTTTAATTTTCTTGTCTTATCATATATCTACTTTTCTGTCTTCCTAAGATGGGACCTATAATGAAGAGTATAATTTTTTAAAAATATTTTGCTACAAATACCTAGCATATGAATGAACGAGGAATGAGTGAATGAATTTACGAATGAACAAACGCAGTAGAATTGGTAGATTTATTTTTTTGCCTTTAATTGATGGAATATACCGTGAATGTTACTTTGTGTAGGCAATTACAAAAAAAAAAATACCTTATTTCACAAGTTGATCATCTGTGTAATGTTCGGGCCACAGACAACTGCAAGGTTGGAAGTCTGCCTCTTCCTACAAAGAGCAGAAGCAGGAGGAGTTCCCATTTCAGTGGTTCTCCTTCATTGAGCAGATGCTTCAAATGAGAGAATATTTAAAACTTGTTGGTTATAATTTGCATCGTATTAGTCCAAATGAAACATGCATTATCAAAAGAAAAATTAAATGATCATTGAGTTAAATAGCTACTTTGTTATCATTTTGTTTATTGTTTCAATTTTATCAGTGCAAGTTAGCAAAAAAATCCGTAATTTGTACAGAGATCAACATATTCATTTGATCATAATATGTGCATATCTTCAGATTGAAATCATTTAAATAAAACCAATACTATGGGGTTAAGGTTTGCTTTAGATTTAAAAACACAGATAGCTTCCACTTTCTTCTTTTGCAGGATGCAGAGACTAAAATTCAAAGAATAACTTGTTCAAGGTCATTCTTGAACTCTGACATGCCTGGCTTCAAAAGGATAAGGCTTTGTGATTCATTCATATGTACATGGGCAAAGTAGGAAAGGACATTTATGTGATACTCATCAATGAACACCAGAAACATGTAAGTGAGCTATTACTTGAAGAGAGAGAAATGTGCACGTTTTTGGATGAAATACTAATGAATGAGATTAGACAAGTGAGGTTTTGGCTCTGTAATTTTGGCTTAACACCAGAGCAATAATTTAATTTATGGTGGCATTATTTTACTCACCCCTTTTTCATTTTTCTCCCATTTGTTCTTCTCTTCCTTCTTATTGCCCCTATCTTATGCTATCAAATGCATAGTTCAGGCTCCATCTTCTTTCAGATCTTTCTTGCCCTTTACCCTTGTTAAATTTCTTCTCCCCTCTAATTTTGTAGAACAGAGAGTCTGGAAAACACAAATAGCTCTTCTGTTTATTTAACAAGTATTTACTAATCAGTCACTTGGAACAACAGTGTTTTAGAGGGACTATGGAAACCAGTATTCTGTACCGTGAAACAGTATTTTCTAATTGATTTATGTACTACCTTGGTCTTCTAACTTCTTTAAAGAAGCATGTATTTTCTATTGCTACAATATAGCAGAGGGATAAGTTCAGTCGGAAATCTGATTGATTCTGTCTTCCTTGTCTATAGTCTTTTAAATACTGGTGGTACTTCCATGCATCTCACTATGGAGGCCAACTAAATGTCAGTGATAAATAACACTCTTCTTGATTTTTTTTTCCCTAAAAATAACCCCTCACTTAATCTCTTTACCTCTGTTCCCTACTCTGGATTTCACTGTCCCTGTGACTTGACTTCATACTGAACTTTTGACATCTGCTTTTCTTTTTTCTTAGTTTGATTTTTATAAAGGGTTCCTTCATTTCTAGCTTTGTTGACTGCATTTTTTCCCGCTGGGTTCTTTATGCTTCCTAGGCCTTCTTACAGATTTATTTGTAAATATTCCATTGTGAGATCCAATCTATAGAATTCTCATTTCGTTGGTTGAACCCCACTGGAAATAGGATCCCGGCAATGTCTATACTTAGAACCAAAAAGAGAGGTCCAGGTGTATTAATGGAAGAAGACCAAGGAATAGAAATGTACGTAAGTTCGTACTTTTTTAAATCTGGATTTTTCAGGGGGTGCTATGATCATCAGCAAGAACTAGAAAAATATGTATGGGGGATTCTAGGACAAGCAGTCTAAATAGACAGTATATTTGTACGAAGGATTTAGTGGTTATTGTTAAAAATGTGGACTGGAGGAAAATTACAAAAGCTTGGTCATTCTTTTTATAGCATCTACAAGTATGGTAAATTCTTTGTTCCTTAAGGGCAATTTCTATTTCTGTGAGTTCACCAATTATCTTAACCTTTCAAGCTGGCTCTCTGGACCTTGAAGAAGAAATTCTAAAGTTTGTGAATAATTTGGAATGTGGTTTGCTAACGTTTGTTTTTCTTTTTTAGCTTGTAGGAGGGTGAATGTACTTCTTGCCCTGATTCACTGTCTCATACTCCTTCCTTGTTTCCAGAACAGTAGTTAATAGCTACAATGCAATCAATATTACTTTACCCTATATAGCATATCCCATACAGGCAATATTGCAAACTGCTTTTTTCTTTAAATAATACAGTAACCAAGTTAAATAATAAATAATAGCCCAGAGAGAGGGGAAAAATGAATGTTGTGTACAAAGGAGGAAAAATCGGCCTTTCTATATGATTTGAAAGGAAGTTAGGAGTTTATGAGATAGAGGTCCTGGAAGATCATATATCATGGGAATAACTGTTCTCTGTTTTTAAGCTTTCTGGAATCATCCTAATTTTATGAAGGCAGTATTGAAATGTCACCTCAAGATGATGAGCTTCTCAAGGAACATGAGAATTTGTCACTAAAGTAACATAGTATTACATCATGGAAAAGAAATGGATCTCAATTTTAACTCTGGCCTTTGAGTATAGAATATAGTTTTGTAAAAGATATCAACTAGTATTTAAATGACTCCTGAATTGTGTGGAAGGCTCTTGTTGGACAAAATGCAATTAGCACCAAACAATGGATCTGACGAATATACTAAAAAAAGTTACATATAATCAATATTAATATTCTTCCAAACAATGCATAATAATAGAAAGCAATGACCCAGCTTCCCACCTGCTGAGGTTGTTCTGCTAGCTTGTTATATCTATGCAATTTTTGTAGCGCAAAACTCTGTTTGTCCTTTAGAGTTCAGTTCAAGTGAAATCTCCTCTGGGATGAAACTCCCAGAGGAATTGTCCTCTCACCCCTAGTTCCCTATCCCCATTCACATTACTTCCACTGAGGACTCTCTCAATAGAGCTTGGTGTGATTGCTGTTATTTTATCTTGCTTCCCCTGTTGAAGGCTCACCACTAAATTTCCCAGTTATTTATGCATAATGATTGCTCAATGACCCTTCACCCTAATGAAAAATCAGCCGGAGACAATAGAGTTTAAGTCCAATAGGTGATGAATAGATACAACTCTGAGAATGAGAGCAGAAATTTTGATCGCAGGATCTTGCATTTTAAAAGGTAATATGTTGGTCAAAAGCCATCGAGTGGCTATTGAATACACTCACAGAGGACACATTTCCACCTGTGCCATCGCTGATTAGGAAAAAGCCTATTGTATATTTCTAAGTTCTGACTCCTGGATTTATCAAAGGAATCAAGGAGCTGAGCCATTCAAAATTGTTTCATATCATCTGTGAAACACCTTGGATACAAGTGGAATTAATGGTTTCTTCTCTTCTTACCCAAGACGGACTGTCTAATGTCTTTCATCGCCTTTGTATTGTCTTTTCCATTCAGGTTAAAATCTAAAAGAAAAAAGAAAAAAAAAAGTCCAACATTCAGAATCCTCAAGATACATATGTAAATCCCAATAGAAAATGCTCAGTTTAAAGTAAATGTAATTTAGCCATTAAAATTGGATTCTCAATTTCAAGATATTTTTTAGGAGAGATTTATGCTATATTTGGCTTACCCAGAGAGAGTGTGTGCTTACTCCAGATGCAATGTAGGTAAATAAATGAACAATTTATTTTTCTCATACATATTGGTACTTAAGTTTGTTTTCATTTCGAAGAGAAAATGAAAGTTTCCCCACTCAATTTTAAGCTCATAGAGGTAGAGAATATACCATGTTTAACTTGTATTTTCAGGGTCTAGGACAGAGAATATCACATAGTAGGTAGGGACTATGCTATGAAAAAAATGAATAAATGGAGTACATAACTCTAGACTTCAATTGACTATGTTACCTACTTCAAAGATTTTTGGGAGAAAAAAAAAAAAGAACAGTGGCCACAATGCCTAACTCATTCTTCCCTATTCGTCCCAATCCTCTTCTCATTGTGCCCATTGTCCCATCTTTGGGTACGCATAGGAGAAGGACAAATACCAAGAAAGCTTCATGTAAAACATGGAGGCTCAATCTATTTTCTAGGTCGCCAAGTGAGTTAGCTGCACACAAGAAGTAATCAGTAATGGTCACATCAGATGTGAGAGACCAAGAGCTCCAAGCACACAGAAAAGGGAATCTCATGCAGGTGATAGAAGCAGGTAAAGCAGTAGGTTTCATTGATGCTGATACCTACTCCAGTGTCATATCTTTTTCTTTTTTTTCTTATTGCACTTTCAGTTCTGGGGTACATGTGTAGAACCTGCAGGTTTGTTACACAAATATACACGCCAGTGTCATTTCTTTTTTAGGTCTGTAACCTTGTTTGCTAATTGAGGCATTCCAAATCTCCTTTTTCTCATCCAGGAAGGCAACAGCACAATACTCACCGGGCTAAATGTCTAAGGTTGTGTGGAGATCACTGAGTTAGCTTATCTAAAAGTAATTTGAAAATCATAAGCACTAGCAAGGATGTAAATGATTATTACCAGTTGAGGAGGCTTCAAGGAGAATCTGTAGGGTTTGAATATGAACGAAAAAAAAGGGTAGACCTGCGCTGAAAGCACAGAGGAAACATCTGAGCAAACCTTTGTGGTACAAATAAATCTCCACATGTGCAGAATTTAAGAGTAAGGTGTTTTGATATGTGCTGAGGTAGAAGATGTGGGGAGCATGAAATTTATTGGGGTTCTTGATTTTACTTTTTTTTTTAACCCATCTGCTCTCCCAACCCCTCCGCTGTAAATCTGTCAATGAAAACCAACGTTGTCACAGATACAGAGGGCCAGTTTCTGTCCCATTGGTTAGAGCATGGGCTCACTATTACTTCATAAAGCAATTGCTCTGAGTCCTTTTTCTGGCCTGGTTATTCAATCTAGCTGCATTCAGAAAAAAAAATGCAAAAGAGAAATAGTGGATTTTTCATCCCTGAATAGGTGTTTTGTCAAAGGCAAAAACCTATGGCAGAATTGTTATAATGATTTTCCAAATCAATGCTAGGATTTTCTGTTAGTACTCATTTTCTCTTCATATAAATGGCTACCGACTCAAATAGAAGGGGTTGAAAATGTCCCCCCTCAACCGAAAAATTCTGCCTGAAGCCTGAACATACAACCTTTCATAATCTATTTTAGAAAAGAGGGAGGAAAGCTACAAAGTTTATATATAAACACGTATGATTATATACATATATTCACTTGCATGAAAGAGAGATTCCTCTGCAGTACAATGAGAGCTAGTATATTCCAAAATAAATTTAGTTTGCCGTTGATGAGAGACCAGAAAGAAGACTATGTGTGTTCATGAGTGTCCATGCATGTCTCTAAATATGTATGAGTGTTGGGGGCAGGGAGGGAAATAATGAAACAAAAGTAATAGTAACAGTTTGTGAATTCTAGTGATTTTTAGAAAGCAGAGTAAATGCCTTTAGACAAAACAAATCACACATTTTTGATTTTCTGCAAACTCCATGACCAGCACATAAACAGATAGTCATTTACAAAATATACAAGTTAGCTTATGCTAGCAGAATAAGTGACATGAGAATGCCAGGAAAATATCTAATTTAAATCTTAGGCTAATCATTAAATCTCTCTGATCTTCAGTTTCCTTATCTAAGAAATCACTGCAGTAGTTTCCACTCTTGTTGCCTGTCTTAAAAGGCTATTTTAAAGCTTAGGTGAGATATCACATAAAAGCATTTGTAAATTAATAACAGATATTCAACTTTTAAGTGAATTGTCATTTCAGAGTATATCATCATTCACTGAAATTCTGCTCTCCACAGTCACAAAAAACCTCTCCCTTGAAAGTTAAAGTGTTAGAGAGGGAAGTTTGATAAAGGATTCAGCTTCCATTAGCCTCCAAGATGGACCCCACTGATGCCTGCTTCTTCCCCTTATGTACAGGGTCATCTCACATTGGGCTTAGGTCGGTCCATGTGACCAATAGGGTATGATGGAAGCAATGGTGTGTCACATTATAGATTAGGAAAGACATTGAGCCATTGAGTGCCATGTGTGAAGTTTCCTTATGAAGCCTCAGAGCTTAGGAGGAAGATGTAAAAGTTCTTTATAAAGTATAATGACAGCCAGCATTTGCTGTGGGCTTACTATGTGCCTGGCCCTCTACTAGGCATTTTATAGAAATTGTCTCATTATTTTTTCAAAAAAATTTGAAAATGACATTGTTTCCTTGTGCTTCTCTGTGCCCTTACTATTAGATGTTAGCGTTGCATCTGTTTTAGGACAGGAGTCTCTATTCAGAATTATGGCCCCTTTTTTTACAGTTGCCAGAGAATTAGTTCCAGGGTATAGTATATTGCCTCTTTCTTTCCTATGGACAATTTTTCTTTTAATGTGATATTGAAAGCAAAAGCGAAAATTACAATCATATAACATGAATGCAATAATTGTATTGCTTTTAGTGAAAGGCTATTTGTTCTAATGGGGATGATCCTGGTGTCAGAGAAAAGTTTGAGATGCAGTTTTAGCTTCCCAGAGAATGCCTTTATTAGGATAATTCTGAAATGGAAAAATAAAACAATAATATTGTGTGTTTTGGAATAGGTGTGCACACACACACAAACACACACATACACAATACCTTTCTTCTCTCCTTCTTTTGGACAGGAGGGATATGTATAAGTGTGTGAGAGGAGAGAAAGATTTATTATATAGACAGTGAATGGGTCATATTTCAAAGTGTTCCAGGAGGTGCCTCTTCAAACTTCATTTCTCAATTAAATGGGGATAGGAGAATTACGGGCATTAATCCTCTTTGAGCTGAGACAGGGATTAAAACAAAAACATGTTTCACCTAGTCAGTAACCCTAGGAATCCATGAGACCTGAGCTTCTCAGATTAAATTTATTTTGAGAGCTCACTGAAGTATTTAAGCTCCCCTTGATTAGATGTTATAATGATCAGTCAGAGAAGTACAATGAGCTAAACTTTGCTAAGTGTTTGACGGCATTACATACCTAGCTTATTCTCAGACGTGACAATTTTATTAATTTATTCATTCTAATTTGGAAAATTATTTGCTCTAGAAAAAAGACTTACATGAGGACTAATGTTCAATTTGTTTTTCATGTTCTTTAAATGCTAATGATATGTATTAGTTTAAAGGGCCTGCCCTCTCACCGATTCCCCATCCTGTGATATATGATATAATTACAATGGCAATTGATCTTTGACCGAAATGTTGGTAAAATGGAAAGGAAGTCGCTTTTCATGTGCCAAGGTTACAGTTAAGGACAAAGGAGCTTGCTCAGGCTTGGAGATTGGCTTACAGAGCTCTGCCTAACCCCAGATATTAATTGTTTGCCTTTTATAGTTATCAGGCTTACCTACCTGAACATCAAGAAGGGGATGAGGAAGGGCAAAAATGACTCATAAGAAGATAGGAGGTATCTGAAAGATGTCAGAGGCAGGATCAAAGCTTGTCAACGTGCTTTGGTTTTTGAAGTTTATGGAGAAACTCGTACAAGCCTTGCAATATGTAAGAATGACTGAAAGTTTTCTGCATCCAGAATGTGGAACCTACAAATCAGGAGGCTACACACTGCTCTGCTGCTAAACCTTTCTGAGCCCTTGCTTCCTTCGTTCTAAAATGGTGGTAATAATAAATGAGCTGCACTCCTTTTGAGATTCGTAAAGAATCCATGATTGCTGGAGAGAGAAAATGACCTAAGAGGTCATCTAGGTAGCTTCTCTCACTGTAGGTCGGCTCAAAGGAAACTTGAATTACATACATCATTACGACTTCAGTAATTCAGTAGAAACCGTCAAGCATAGCCAATTGAAAAGTCTTTCGGTTTTAGCAAGATTGAAACTTGCCAGTCATTTATGCCTAAAGGTTGATGCTTTATGTCCATTTTTTTTTTAAATGCTTCAGCTAGAGAAGCCTTTGGAAATGCTCAGCACCTAAGGGGAAAGGAACTCAGGATATGGAGGGAGAGGATAAGTGGACTATCCTGATATAGGACACTGCTAGTATGAGGCTAATTAATGCCTCGGTGGATACGATGCTGCAATCTACCATTGACCTTACATGAACTTCACTGAGTCATTTTATCAAGTTAATCTATACATTTCATTGAATATTGATATGTCAACTAGATAACCCATCATGAAAAGGAGCAAGTTAGTGCTCAGTAAATGCAGGGCTAGATCTATGTCTGGAATAGTTAATAAAACATACCTCATAACCATAACAAAATATGAAGGGTGAAGTTAAGACAAGTAATGGAGGTAGAATTTTTAATTGTATAATTTTTCATAGTATAGGTTACTCAAAAGACTATCACTGGGCCAACGAGATAAATCGCCAAAACCTGGTCCAAGTTAATTCAATGAAGAATTTGAGGCTGTCTGAGTAACAAATAGTTGACTAGAACAGCTGAAGAGCCAAGGGCAGTGTTTGTCTCTGAACTGTAAGAAAAAGCCTCTGTTTTTGGAGCCACACTGAAAATACAAAGAATGTCACTTCTGAATATAGAACATAATTTCTCCTTATACACACACACACACACACACACACACAGCTGAGTGGCCTCCAATCTTCTACCTGCCACAAATATCTTTAGAAAAACTACCTCTTTCCAATATTTTGCTGATTTTGCCTCTCTTTTCTGTTGAGGAAGAACTTGAGAACAAGCTGAAGGTCACTTCAGATTTTCCAAATCAATGATTCATTTAGCAATGTAGTCATGGCTTAGAAAGGCAGTTGCATACCCGAAAATGAAAGGAAATAGGAGATTTCTGCAGCCCCAATGGGATCAGAGTGAGCAGCCCATATTAGTCAAGAGCCTGAGCCAGGATTTGAAAAGACATGCTGCCGAACATTGAGTAAGCCGGTTTCGTTTGATTAGACAATGAATGCTTACTTAAGAATATTTGCGCTAATGCTCTCTCTGATTTAAGTAGGTTAGACCTGAGTTCCCAACTCCCACTCATTTGTTTCCTAACAAAAACCCTCACATAAAAAGAAATTAGCCATGATTTATTTTTAAAACTGAAAACTATAGTTTGCAGGAAAACATTTATAAAACTTGGCGAAATTCTGCAATATACAGGTAGTAGGAGAAAAGAAAAGTAATAATAATGAAAATAAATAAAATGATGAAATATATAAAGCCTTCTCCAATTGTTCTATTGTTATCATAAATATTTTAATAATTCCCCAAACAGATTCTGATCCTTTAGAAAGCATATGTTTATCACCACCTCTGTAGAAGTCATATTAAAAAATATTATAGGGGAAGAGAGGAAAAATTAAATTTTAAAATTAGCATGTTAGAAGGTAGGTAAATAAATCAGAAGCACTTCTTTCTTTAAATACTAAATACATTGCTGTAGGTGGTAACTCACAAAAACAGACATGGAATACTTTATAGAAGACAATATTTTATAAAGTAGCTGGTATCAGCTTAGTATTCAAAGATTTCCCAGGAAAATGACACCGAAATGATTGTAATCAGCAATAGCACTGACTCTAATACTAATAGCAAAATTAATAACATCTATATTTCTCTCGGCTAGAGAAATGTATTTGCTAAAATTAATGAGTAGAAATATCTATAAGTGATTCTGAGGAAAACAATGTATACTGACTGATTAAGAAAAGTCTTAGTGAAATATTATTTGCAACCATTTCTATAAAATGTTAACTAAAAGTGTGCATACATTTTAGCCACTATATTAATCAAATAAGTATATATTGAGGTACTATCTTATAAAATATCATAACATAATATTTTATTTAGAAAATTTTGGTCCAAATAATTCTACATTAAATAAATATCTTTGTCAAAATTTTTCAGAAACCTACCTGGGTTGCAAATAAGTATTTAAAAAATCTGATGGTGGTATTTTGTGGGGAGTATTAGTCTACCTTACCTTGACTAGTAATCTCCTTTGAGGTTCTGGAGTATCATATCATTTAGCTAATCACGTCGTCAGTTTCTTCTTGCTGTCAATCTCTTCCCGGAAGCCACGTAAAACCCCTGCCATCTTTCCCATTTTTCGTACACACATAGAGAGTTCAGTGAAAAGGTAAATATAATTGAAAGAGTTAGAACTTACTTTAAAGTGAATGATTGGTTCTATTGATCTGACTAAACTGACCTGTCTGTAAGTTCAAAAACTAGATGCAGAAAAATAAAATCAGGGAAGCCATTTTTGATCTGAAATAAAACACATACTGTTATTTATGTAATACAGTCAACTGAATTTAAAGAATTGTTATTCAAGTTGCTACTACATATATAGGACCACACTAGCACCATCTTGGCATTCTGAATCATGTCACAGAAATAGGATGTAGTTCTATCCCAAAATATTTGTACTTAGTTTTAGAAACAGGGTATGTATGTATCTGTGTTATAAAGAGCAATATAAGACAATGTATAATTAAGTATCAATATGTCTGGGTTATATAAATAAAAACAATGAGATATCAAAAGAGAAAACTATGTTTAGACAAAGAAATCAGAAATGCTTCTCACAGGGACTTTGTAGTAGCATGTATACACTTTCCTTCTAAATTTATCCCCTTGCTATATCCATCTATGTAGCTTCACTGGAAGTTGCCATGTGCTAACCTAACTCGGCTTTCTGGAAATAATATACTCAATTGTTGGATGACCTGTTATTAATGCTGGACCAATATATCCTATTACCTACCAAAAATATTTGAACTTTGGCTCAAGAAAGTGTCTTGAGGTTTGTAAAAAGAGGTAGAGGCTAGACTTTATATTTTGGGAATTGTCGGTGGATTTGCTTCTCTTCCTCACATTAAAGAAATGTAAGTAATCATTCTGCAGAAAAGAAAGAAGAAAGATTGAATGAGAATCTATTTGGAATTTGAGTCCCTCCATTTAGCTATTCTTTTTTTTTTTTATCGTGCTTTAGATTCTGGGGTACATGTGCAGATCATGCAAGATTGCTGCATAGGTACATTCACGGCAAGGTGTTTGTTGCCACCATCCCCCCATCAGCTATACCTGACATTTCTCCCCAGGTTATCCCTCCCCTACACTCCCTCCCACTATCCCACCTGTAGCGCCCCCTAATAGACCCCAGTGTGTGATGCTCCCCTCTTTGTGTCCAAGTGTTGTCATTGTTCACCACCCGCCTACGAGTGAGAACATGCAGTGTTTGATTTTCTGTTCTTCTGTCAGCTTGCTGAGAATGATGGTTTCCAGGTTCATCCATGTCCCTACAAAGGACTCAAACTCATCATTTTTTATGGCTGCATAGTATTCCATGGTATAAATGTGCCACATTTTCTTTGTCCAGTCTATCATTAATGGGCATTTGGGTTGATTCCAGGTCTTTGCTCTTGTAAACAGTGCTGCAATGAACATGCATGTGCATGTGTCTTTATAATAGAACGATTTATAGTCCTTTGGGTATATACCCAGTAATGGGATTGCTGGGTCAAATGGAATTTCTATTTCCAGATACTAGAGGACTCACCACACTGTCTTCCACAATGGTTGAACTAACTTACACTCCCACCAACAGCTGTTTACCTATTCCTAATGTTAAGTCAAATTCTTATCCTTGAGTTCTATGTGACTTCCCATATCTTTATAAAATGTTCCTTTTTTTGAATTTAGATTGAGTCAAGATTCTTTAATTTGCCACAAAAGTCTTAATACGGAAATGAATTAGATTTTGTTTTATAGCTCTAGTATTTCATTCTTATTAAAAGTATCATGATCTATGAAGATTGTTTGGCTGACTTGTATTACTATAGTTAAGTGACATATCCCAGGCCATTTTGGAGCCTCCTCTGTATAACAGACACATGATATATTTTAGCAATTCTGACAACACCGAAAATTCTCTAAGAATTTTGAGAACGAAGATGCATAGCCTGGCATCATCTTGGTACTGACATTGAGTGATAACTTTCTGTATTTGTTTTATTATTGAAAAGTAGAAAGTTATCCTGTATTCAAGAATGTCATAAAAAGGGGGAATAAAAATGCCAGTGATTGATTTTTTTTTTTACACAGGAACACAGATTTGTTTATTTTGGTGTCCTATAGGTCTATGAGATAATATATTTTATAATTACTAATAAAATGTTTTTAAATTATTATAGCATACAATTTTTAGTAAAGAGGAGAAAGTCTAAAAATGACTTATCCAATGAGAGTGCATTATTTATCTGTCTATTCACCTATATTTAGTAAAAATCTCAATTTAGCTTTATAAACCCCATTTTATAAATGGAAACATGTACACACATAGAATAACAGTGTGCTCCAAGCTTATAAACAAAGTGGCAGATGCATCACTAGAATTTAGATTTACTGATACAAATTCATCATTTCCACCAAGCCATATTTAATTCTTCTTTAAAGTCTTGGAAAATTTTAAATAACAACAATAATAAAATAAGTATGAAGTTTGTGATCTAATATGTAGTCTTAGAAATGAATCCTATTTCTTATAGTTGATAACAAATACTTGATCTTTGTGTTTCTAGAATGAAAGAATGGTGCAGTTGGGAGGAAATTCAAGGGCATAAGTTACATCTGTTCTTTTAGAAATAGGAAGCTGGAGTCTAGAGCTTCTCCTCTGTTTATGTTACCTTGCTAAAATAATCGATGATTGGATACTCATGTGGATAACTTCAGCATTTCCCCAGAAGTAGTACAACCAAGTTTTTATCTCCCCCTCAGCTTTAAACCTCAAAAGGCTTTTTTTCCCCATGTTGGTGACATTGAATCAGTCCCATACATATAGTATTTGTTCACTATGTAATTCACTGTTGAGAAACTAAAATGATTAAGGGTCAAATGTCTTATGTCAAAATCATGGATTTAATAGACTCCTAAGAGAGTATTAAGGTGGTAGGAATTGAGTTAGCTTTAAAAATTAAATGTTTAGCAGTAAGAAGTAAAAAAAATGTCTGCCAAACAATAAAAACTGTGAGTTTTCAACCTAGACACCTTACCAAAGTTGATTCATCTGAAACACGTATGTATGTGTACGTGTGTTTTGTGTGGGGACATTGCTCATATTTTGTGTAGCGCAGCATATAAAAGCTCCAGGGAAGAGGAACCTAGGCTATCTAAGATGTAAAATCATTTAAATAATGGCAAAGAGCCAACTATTTTTAGAAAAGAAGTTTTATGTAGAAGAAAAAGAAAAAAAATCACATGGGAAGTGAGAATGGCACCATATTTTATGCCCTTTAAGTACTGAACAAAATTTTGTACTTAATTTAGTAGCGATAACAAGTAATCCATGGTTTATTAACAGAGAAATGATAAAGATAAATCTGAGATGAATATATTATTAGATAGGTTGAGGAGGAAGTTGACTCGAGTGGGAAGGTCAGTTCAGAGACTCTGACAGTTATCTCAGTAATAGCAATGGGAACAGAAAACAGAAGAATAAACAGGAGTTCTAGTTCAGGGACTTCATGGAATTTACCAAGTCCCTTCCTCCCAGGATCTTATACATTTTGTGTAACATTCTGAAGGGAGAACAAAATAAGGCATCACCATCACCAACACCAATAAAATCCACTGATTTCCTTAATTTTGCTTACCTAAGTCAGCACTGCTACTTAGAGGCACACAGGCCTAGAGCTCAAGATTCTAAATTGTTTTCCCCATCAACTTTTTGGTGCTGCTTCTTCAAGGCAGGCTCAAGTTTGCTAATGTCGTTTTTCATTGTTAACATATCAAACTTTTTGATATCCAGGCATTTAATTAAAAAAAAAACATAATTGAACACTTTCCTGAGAGGTCTGAGTACATTCTCTCAGAGTAGCTCTCTGAGAAAGTCAGGCAAGCTATTCCCACCTTGAATGTTAGCAAATAGAAAGTTACCTTTAATTCATCCTTGTGTCCTTTGAATAACTGTTTTGTTATTTCAATAAAGGTCAGAAGGCTTAATGCACAGAGAAAGGTTTGCTCAGGGTTTTTTTTTTTTTTTTTTTTTTTTTTCTTAAATGAACACAAATGCAAACCTTGTTCATTGGTGGCTTTGAAATACATGATATCCTCCAAGAAGCAGTTATAATCTTTAATCAGAGAATAAAGTCCAGAATATTCTCAGGAAGAGACAAAGCCTTATTTTAGTGCTGCCTTTTGAGGACTTGAGCAATCCCTGGGATGAGAGATGAAGGAAAAAAATGGTGTGGTTCCCGCAGAAAAAAAAAAAAATGTGTTATTAAATATCTAATTTTGGGTTGAATTTTAAGTATAATTTTATCACTATGGCTGTATGGTTTAATTTTTGTGTGATTTTATTGTTTGTTTTATTTTTAAAAATGAAGTCACTGGTCTGGATTTTAGGCTAGAGAATACAATTCTTTTTCTACATAAGGATGCAACTTTCTCTCTACATAAGGATACACCATTCTATCTCAGGGAGGATATGCTAGCTCTATTCAAGTTGATCTTTATAAATTAAAGCAAACATATTTTTGCTCCCTTTCTATAGCTTGCTAAACATTTTTCACACATGTATCCAACTTACTTTTTTTTTTTTTTTTAACATGGCATGTATCTCTCTCTTCCAGGTAGCTATTATCTCTACTAGCTTGTATCTATTATTTCAGGACTAGTTGAGAGGTTACATTCTTCCAATTATTCTAAAAGTAAAAAGTTATCAACTACTGGGAGACATTGCTGTGTAAAATCAACGATAATAAATACAAATAATTGCAGCAATATATGTTTGTTGATCATTTATGAAACACCAAACTGGATTAAAAATGCTTGGCAAGTATTGTCTCGTTTAGTCACTTGAAAAAACACACTAAAGTGTGCACTGTTTTTACCCTTATTTTGCAATGAAGTCAATTTCAAGGAAGACGGGTGAGTTTAGGTAACCCCCTCAAGGCCATGCAGCTTATATATTATTGCTGAATGTATTTCCTCCCCTACTCTCCTGTCAGCTTCTATGGCATCCACTCTAAGAACCTGCTGAGATGCTAGGAGCAGCCCTACGTGCCTGGACGTTTTGAAGCAAGGCATAGTTTACTGATGAACACAATCCCATCAAGGAAATATCTTCCTGAATGATGAAAATCTCTTTTTATTTTATGTGCAGTTTCTGGAGTTTACGTATGTGGAAATATTACACAGTCAAATTTAATTTCTCAATTTAAATAGAAAATCAGTAAAAGAAAAAGACACTGTCGGTGTAAATGTGAGGGTTTTTCAAACTTCACTTCTTTCCTCTTTTCATCAATTACAAAGAGAGCTAATGTCAATGAATTAGTTCTTGTTTTTATATAACTGATTTGATGCTGTAATTTTGGAGACTCGAGTAGCTTAATGTAAACCCCGTCAATGACATAAACTGATTTCTGATCTTAAAAGTGCTGAACTGAATGAAAGGGAAACTAAAGTGTAGCTTTGAATTAAGATTTTGCTCACAAACCTTCAGACTATGGAATTCCAGTTCCATTTTTGGTTTTGGTTGTCTAGGGCTCCAAGGAAGATCAAAGACCTCTTTCCAATTTCATTTTTAATGAGTTACTTCTTAAAAAGCAAAGCCTGCTGCACTCCTGGGTCTTCCACATCGGGACTCCCCTATGCTATGAGCTGACTCCAACTTCTCCAACACCACAAAGAAATCTGCGTGTGACCTGTGTGTAGACCAGCTCACAATCAACATTACCCCAAGTCCTGTGGAAATACGTCCAAAGCGGCCTCCATCTGCATTTAAATTCCAATGTTCAGAACTTGGAAACCCACCAAAATAGACACCAGTCTGCACTGGCACTGAGTTTTGAGTTCTTAGGTGATTTCCATCCAAGATCCTCTCTGGCAAAGCACCACATGCTCTCTCTCCTGCCAAAGGGAAAGGGGAAAAAAAACTTTCACCATGAACAAAGAGAGGCAAAACATTGTCAAAATAAACCAAAACCCTGGGATAGTAGGCTTCTATTAAAAATATATTCGTATGTGAGCATTCATTAATCCTTGATAATTTGTGGCTGTTTGAAACTTGTCCCATTATTTAATTGTGCATTCATACACAAGACTAACTGTAGAAACCCGTGAGTAGATTAGGGTTTTTTTTTAAACCCACACTTAGGTTTCTAGGTCCATTTGATGTTTTTCCATTTTTTTTAAATTACATTTTAAAATATTGTGAATTGGATCACAGTACTCTAGAAAATGGATAATTAGATAATCTCAACATGATTTGAATTGTGACCAAAAGGAAATCTCATTTTGCTGGATTCATTTTTTTCATATGGTAAAATTGGAAAATGACAAAAAATGAATTGTGAAGAACAAAAATAGATGACTCTGTGTGTGTGTGTGTGTGTGTGTGTGTGTGTGTGTTTATGTTTATGTGTGTGTGTAAAGATAGGAAAGGTTGGTTTCACTTCTCCAAAACTTTGGCAACTGATGCCAAAATCTGAGGCAACAGGAAGAGGAAAATAATGAAAGCATAAGAACATTCTACTTAGAGGATTCTCTTAGATTCACAAATCCTGTTGCCGTTCCAGCTGGAAGTGGCTTACAGTTAGGCAAACAAGAGAAACCATTTTAAGGACTAGATTATAATTACTGAGCACTGTACACCACAAACAATGATAAACCTTCCTGTCTCTGAGTTGCAACAAACTTTTTGCTATCAGACATTTTCAAATGCTGTTTCTTTTACCTCTGATTAGAGCCCACTTCCTTAAGCATGCCCTCCTTTTTTCCAGGCTGCTACTCACACTCTTCACTTAGGTAACTTCCTCTCAGATGCCAGGATTCAGCTTAGAGCCCACATTTTCTGAAGACATTTCCTTGATCCCTTCCCACTGACCAAATATCTTTCCTCTGTGGTTCCAATGTATCCTAAGTTTCCTATTGGTGTCGTTCATGACATTGTATTATGACTACCTATTACAGTGTTTGTCTTCACCAACAAACCAAAAATTCTGTAAGTCAGAAAGCATAGGCTATCTTGTTTACAACTAGTACATCAGTGCCTAGCCTAATATTTGACATATTGTGGGTTCAGCAAATATTTTTGGTTTAAATGGAAAAAAATAAAGAAAGCATCACACAGTTTATCTTAGAGCTGATCATCTACCCAACCTAAGTAACATGTCCCTATATTCACAGGGAAACTGGAGCACAGACTACCCTCACTTTTCCCTACTTATATTTATTCTATCCACCACAGGTCAACAAAAACCAGAACTTCATTGTTTCTCAGGCTTCACCAAGGAAAAGTTGGCTTTAAACCATTGCTTCTAAGACCCCTATGTGATTCCTGATTCTTGTGTATACTACTGGCTCATTGGCCAGTGGGTTTGCCCAACCATCTGGCTGAGTCACACTGTTTGAATCTTTGCTTCAGTGTCTCCTCAGAGCATTTATCCTTCCTTTCCATTGCACAGTCTCCCTACTTGCTGTCACCTCTCTCGACAGCTGCTGCAAGAGTTGCCTCTGCTCTCATTTGAGGGCATTATGAGTCTGGCCCCATAGTACTGGTATGCAGAAATATGGTTTCCTTTATGCCACTATTGCTCAAGATGCTTTTGAAACATTTTGGGGGGCCACTTCAGTACTTCTTAGGAAGGCTGTCTTTTTATTTCAGGAAGATTTCAATAACATCCATTTCTTCCCTTACAGAAGTTCCAGTGAGGTGAAGCAATGATGCAAGGCTTTTGGCAACCATTCCCCAGCTCCCAGACACACATTACTCCACTTGAGTGACAGCCTCCAAAGAAAAGATAGGATGGGCTAATTCCCCAAAAAGAAAGCTGGTAAATGCCATCTCGGGCCTGCATTTTTTTTTTTAAAGTAACTCCAATGACATTTCAAAAGCAATTATGAAAAGAAACAACCAAAATATATTCTCTATAGATTTATTTTCAAATGAGTAAATAACAATAATTCTTTTTTGTTTCATGTAAAAGTTTTAGAAAAGTAAAGTTGGCATTTCCTGCACATACATAATTTGCAAGCACATGTATGTGATACGTGCATACAAACACACACACCTCATGACACATAAACATTTTGGAAAGAAAAATATGCTTTCACACATTAATTCTTAAGGAAGCTACCCCTACTTGCTGGTAATACAGCCTAATAAAAGACTTAACTCTGATAATATCATAGTTTAGAGATTACGAGACCACATTAATGGGAAAGTTAGAGAAATTAGAAATAGGTAGTTACTTTACCTCTTAATGTCATGTTTCTTAAGACAGCTCTTTAAATAGTTCCATTAGATCTTCCCTAAATGGACAGAGATCACTCATATAGAGACATTTATGCTGGGAAATGTTGACAAAGGAAGCAAAATAATGTGAATTTGGCGAGGTCTTTACTTTCTTCAAGAATCCCCTTTCTATAGCATGAAGAATGAAGCTTCCTACAGAGTTCTTGCTTCTTCCCTAACCATGTTTATAGCCCTAACTTAGCTTTTTGTTCTGTGTTTTAGCTCTACTGTTACAAATGTCTCACGAACTTCTTCTTGAAGAGCCTTCCTTAGCCTGTCGTCCCAGGCCAGGTGAAACCATGTTCGTCTATATCCTTACACCCTTAAATAACACTGTATTTGTCCATAGCGCTCAACACAATTGCAAGTTAAATAGTCATTTGTTTACTGTTTTCCATGTGCTAGACTATAAAGCTCAATGAGAACTGGGGTGACAGATATCTTGCTTGTATTGTAATTCTCAACATGGTTATATATAGGTTTTCAGCAAATATGTCAAATGAATGAGTGACAAGCCAATATCCAGGTGTGTCATGATCTCTGCATACTCCCTCTAACATGTTCATGGTTCCATCAAGGCAAGGATAGGCTTTCCCATGTCTTCTGCCTACAGAATTATTAAGATTCATCTTTAGTCTCAACAATTCCATGAGTTTTATATGGTCATTCCCTCCAGAATGATTTTACTCTTCTCAAGTTGTTTGCATTGTATATTTTGCACTGTTACTTAATTGTGTACTCACTTTGCATTTATTTTCTCTTATTAGTCTGTCATGGTATGTACTAGTCCATTCTCATGCTGCTAATAAAGCTATACCTGAGATTGGGTAATTTATAAAGGAAAGGGGTTTAATGTACTCACCATTCTACATGGCTGGGGAGCCCCTCACAATCACGGTGGAAGGAAAGGGAAGAGCAAAGACACATCTTACATGGCAGCAGGCAAGAGACAGCATGTGCATGGAAACTCCCCTTTATCAAAACATCAGATCCCATGAGACTTACTCACTATCAAGAGAACAGCACAGGAGAATCTCATTCCCATGGTTCAACTACCTTCTACCAGGACCCTCCTACGACACATGGAGATGATTACAATTCAAGGTGAGACTTGGGTGGGGACACAGAACCAAAGTATATCATGGTACTTTTTTTTTTCTATCTCTTTTTTTGGTGGTTCTAACACAAAAAATATATGGTATAGAAGAAATAAAAACACACATATACAAAGAGAAACACAGATAGACAGATGAAGTGCTATCTTGGTAATTTTGTCTCATACTGATGCCCTGAAGCTCCCACTGGCCATTTATTAAACTTAAAGTTGGTTTTAACATCCTGGGAACACCTCACTTTCTCCTCAGAATGGCATTTTAGCCAATTTATCCATGCTAAATGACCTTGACAATGTTCAATAAGCACTCCTATCACCCAATTATTTTCCTTCTCTAAGAAAAAGAATCACTTTCACAATAAAAGATAAAACAGGATGTGTGTTCAATCAATTTATATTGAACAAATGAATTATTACCTACATATCTCCAGCCTTCCTTTAAATACATATTAGATATAAAACAAATAGAAGAAAGTCCTTGTTTTTAAGTGCTATAATCCTATTGACAATGTGGCCTATGACACCAAGGTATTTGAGAGTTTATCAGCCGGGTTGGACTTGCTTGTGTAAAGGTGAAAACTAACTCCCAAATCTCAGAAACAAACAAACAAAAACAGTAAAGTTTATTTCTTACTGACGTTTTTTGTCAACCACGAATTGAATGGCTCTGTTTTTTAACATACTCAATCAGGAGTTAGGCTGAGAAAGGTTCCTATGCTGTGCTTATGATTCCCAAAGTGGGGGAGAGGACCCAGGCAAATGCACAACAGCTTTTAAAATTTCCTCGGCCAAAGAATCATCAAGGCCAACCTCAGAGAGGATGGGAAAATGTTATCTTATGATGTGCCTGGAAGAAAGAAAACAGGGATCATTTAGAGCATAGCACTAATGTCTAGCACAGAAGGAAATTGCTAAATTTTGCAATGTAAATTGTAGATTATAAAAGAATAAAAGAACTAAGGGAAAAAGGGAAGGTAGGCTTTATAAAACAAAAAGGACATAGATGTTTGTTGTCAAGGGAGAATACATTGTAGGGCTTATTTTAAAGGATTGAACTAACAATGAAATGTAAATTCTCTTATTCTCAAAAATTTAAGGAGGAAAAAACAGTTGCAACTTGAGAGACTTTAGTCCTGAAAGTTTCTGAGATTTCACTACTTTAAACCAGTGAGGAAGGGACATGATTTCAGGATTTAATGCCTGGAAAATGGGACTGGCCAGGCAGTCAGAGAATGGTTGCTAACGCTGTCCAAGAAGAGTGGTGTCAAATCAAGGGGTGCAGGCACAGAATCTGGAATTTAACTGAGGCAGTAGCTGAAATCAAGCGCAGTGGAGGGCACTGGCGAGCACTGTGCTTCTGCTAACTGTCTCTATCTGGAGTGACTCCCCACTGTGGGGGACTGGCAAATGAGATGCACCTTCCAGGAGAACCTGGCCATAGTGAGGGGTTGTGTTCCACCCCAGGATGACTCATAGGACTCCCAAATCGGAGGGCAATTTGAGCTGCTTACCAGGAAACTCAGGCAGAAGACAAGTTGGATATAGAAGGAAAACCTGGTGGTGTGGGTGTGTGCACACGCACATGTGTGAGTGTGTTTGTGTTTACATTAAAGACATTTGCAAAGTCTGTATAGGGACTAGTTGTGTGGTAGGTTCATATTTACAAAGAAAATCAGAAAATCAGATCAAGAGAGGGATTCATGGTAAAGAAAATATTTCCATAATTTATAAACCACACATGGTGGCTTTTTCTTGGAGTACAAATAGGATAATTAGGTAGAGATATTTAAGAATGTGTTTACCTAAGGAAACCAAGCATCCTGAATTGAGTGCAAGGCAGTGGAGAGAAGAAAAGACACAGACAGATCAGATGTCTTTAAAGCACAGGATGAAGCTGACAAACTCTGAAATTTCCAAATAATACCGGTTGGGACAACTATTACCTGTATCCAGGGTGTCCAATCTTTTGGCGTCCAGGGGCCACATTGGAGAAGAATAACTGTCTTGGGCCACACATAAAATACACTAATACTAACGATAGCCGATGAGGAAAGAAAAAAATTACAAAAAGTTTATGAAGTCTTTAAAAAGTTTACAAATCTGTTTTGGGCCACATTCAAAGCCATCCTGGGCCACATGTGGCACGCACACTGCGGACTGGACAAGCTTGATCTATACCAAAGACAGAAAGCAAAGTGCTCACGTAGAATCTTCTGCCCTCTAACTCTGCTGTCTCTAGTTATTTTCCTCATGGTTCATTGGAGCAATACCACTCTTGTTGCGTTCCAGATATTACTCTGTCTACATTTTTCCTTCAAAGGTTGCTAAGGAGTCTGACTTAGGTTTCCACAGATTTTCTCCATTGAGTTTCCCTGGTAATTTTCCCAAAGTCATGTAGATGACAAATACAGTCTTTGAGAAAGTTTCATGCCATGATTGTAACCCTTAGTGTGCTCTATTGGCCATTGGACCTCTGGCCAGATGGTACCAACACCCCCAATTTGCCTTCCCATGTGTATAGCATCAGGTTTCCGGAAGCATCCTGCCTTATTTCTATTTGGAACTGAACTCTGAGTTACTCAGTCATCCTAAATTCCAGTGTCACCAAGTGAGTATGAATGCCTCATATGGCTAGGGGAAATTTTTGACTTCTTTTTTTTTACGTATATCATTTGTAAATCTCTACTAAACTTTTAACATTTGCATAAAATATTCTGGCACAAATTTGGAAAAGTTGTTTGTTTAATAATCACTGATTGAGAAATAGCTACGTTCCTTGATTTGTACTTATTGGTTGAATAGATGTGAGGAATCCCATGTTTCCTGTTGAATTGTTCACAGTCCAGTGTGGAAATCAAATAAATGAACAAATAGCTGCAGTTCAGCAAGTTCTGTGAAAGAAGATGGTGGTGATGAAAATGGTAAAATCTCCGGTAGCCCTCAATTACAGGGCCCCAATAACTACTCCATGGAGTTCCAAAGTGTAACTGAGTGGACATACTAGTGATCTGATGCTTTTTACCTACTCAGGCTACTATGAAGAAGAACTCATTTCTTTTTTGTTGTTTTGTTTTTTAGAGACAGAGTGTAGCCATGTTGTACAGGCTGGTCTTGAACTCTGAGGCACCTGCAGTCTTCCTGCCTCAGTCTCCCAAGTATCTAGGACTACGCACAGTTGTGAAGAATGACTGACTTTTTTCTATTTTTGGAAACAGTCTCACTCCATTGCCCAGACTGGAGTGCAATGGCACAATCTCAGCTCATTGCAGCCTCCACCTCCCAGGTTCAAGTGATCTTCTGCCTCTGCCTCCCAAAGTGCTGGGATTACAGGCATGTTCCACTGTGCCCAGCTAATTTTTGTACGTTTTTTTTTCAGTAGAGACAGGGTTTTACCATGTTGGTGAGACTAGTCTCAAACTCCTAACTTTAGGTGATTCACTTGCTTCGGCCTCCCAAAGTGTTGGGATTACAGGCATGAGCCACTGCACCCGGCCCACAATGACTGATTTCTAACTTCCCTCTGAACTCTGCACCATCCAATGAATTTTAAATCTCACTGAGCCTCAGTTTCCATTTGCATTCACACAAGGGCACTGCTTTCCTCCAAGTTCTGTTTGAAGGAATAATTATGGGAGGCATTGGGCTTTATAAGAGAACCACTACACCTGGATGCCATACATTTTTCTGGGGTCAGCCTTGACTCTGCCGTGAGCCAGGGCCCCACGTTGTTTCCTGCTTTGTTATTCAATGGGGTAAGATGAAACAAAACAAATAAAACAAAACGGAAAAACAATAACAATGAAGAAATCCACGGGCATCTGTGTTGACAGGACTACAGTGAAATCCTTGACTGCAAGGTTTATGTCAAACAAAGAGGCCAGGAAAAGTGTGATTTATCCACCATTGGTTACATATTTTGGCCAAGATGAGAGATGAAAGAACACAATCAATATTCTGTGTAATTGTTGATTACCAGTACTGTTCATGGCAATTATATTCCTGAGATTGTCAGGAAAATTGTATTCCTCTGGAGAAAGCTGCCTGGAAATTATTTCGTCTAGTACCTATATTGATACTATAAAATAAGAACTATGGGATACACAAATTAGAAAATCATTATTTAACTCAGAGGTTTGTTGTTTCTTCTTTTTCTTTTCTTTCTTTTATTTTAAAATTTAGCATCATTGAAAAGGATGAAAATATTATGACTGACAGAGTTGTCTACATTCTTATTTGCCAATATGTTAGGAAGCAACAGTAAGGAATTCATCTTCTATTAGCTGGACAAAGATTGTTGGCATCTAAAATGTTATGCCCAGGAAAGTAACATTGATGAGAAGAATTGTGAGAGTGGCTTTCAACAGAACTTATCCCAAGGGTGCTGATGTAATAAGGCTACAGCCTCAAGGTTCTTTGTTGGGTTCCAAATCTGGAAGGAAGTCAATCCTTTCTGCCTCTTTTTTTTTTTTTCTCTCTCTGTCTTCTCTCTCACTTCTCTCTCTTTCTCACTGTCTCTCTCTCATACTCTCTCTCTCTCTCGCTGTCTCTCTCTTGCTCTCTCTCTCTCTCCTTTCCTCTCTCTCTTCTTTTCTCCCTCTGTCTATTTTGTCCTGCAGAAATTGTGGTCTGTATGGGTATCACATCTGACCCAGTGGCTGGAGAGATCTGAGCCCTAGAAATTCTGCTGAGTAACCGTGGTGACTTTCTTTCCTGACATCCTCCCCCTTGACTATCACTGACCACACCGCTAGTTGTTGATGTGCAGGGCCACTCCTCCTGATGAACCTCATAAACTCTGACCTTCAAGATCTCCCACTGCCAATACCAGGATTTGAATAGTGTGTGTTTCAGGGCAGGGGCATCATGCAGTATCCCCACGTGGAATCACTAGACTTTCCATCCAAGCTACCTACATTCCAGAGAATTTTAATTTGACAAACATTCATTAGATGCTTACCATAAGCTAAATATTGCATTTAAATGCTTATTAATAGTAATTATATATTATTAATTAACATGTATGATAATATGTAATAAAGTATAATTAACATACATATAATATTGACATATTACATTGGAGATTGCAAATTCAATGCTTAAGAATAACAGTCTTAGCAGCTGTGTGATTATTATATGGTTGGTGTTGTATAAAGCACTCTTTATATATTAGTGCATTTCATCTCCACAACACACCAATGGGACAGTTCACATTACTATGTTCTTGTTTCTCATGAGGAAACTGAGGTTAAAAGAGATTATATTATTTGCAGTCACACAGGTAATTAGTTTTAAAGAAGACTCAAACCCAGAGTGTCTTACTGCAAAGACCACACGGTCGACCACAGTACTCTCTCCTTTTGCTTCACCACTGGTAACCTGCCTCTTCTCTGTTTAGTGATTATGTGTTCCAACTTCATGATGTGATTATGTCATTATTCTATGAATGGGGCCACAGATGCTGCTGGATTCATCTACTTCTAAATTATCCTAGCGATTCTTAGGTACAATCCCATAGCTGAGCTCCCCTGCTCCTCATGTTTGCCTGCAAAGCGTCACTGGCCTGTTCCCAGCTCTGAGCCATTCTAGGGCATGGTGATAGTAGTTGTTACTTTAGGAGTTTGCATGCCATCTCTGTCCTTTACATGCTCATAAAGATGGCACAAATCCCCTATGCAGTGCAACTAGCTTCTGCTTTTGAGAAGTCATCAGCTGCCAAAGCCACCTGTTTCAGCTTAGTCAAAACCCAAGGACCAAAGAAGTCATCTGAATCCAGGATTACTTCTTTGGGATTTACATCCCAACTTTAATCTGGTGGCCAGGCCAAGAATTAAAGCAATATTTTAAGACACTACTATGGCTCCACTGATGTCTGCAGGTCTGCATTATCTTATTCTCCACAGCAGAACTCTGCTAAAGTATTTAATTTATGCTGAACGTCCAAACCACTCTGGATAGCAAATATGGAAACCTATTTGGCAAACCTATATACAAATTTAAACCTGCTCCATTCTAGAAGTGTCTACTATACATATCTGTCACTCAAGCTCCAAATAGCTTCCAGATCATGCCTTGTGGTTGAAGTCCTTAAGAGGTACCCTCTGTGGCATGGCCAAGGTAGGCTCCTCCTAGAAAAAACAGGCTGTATGGTAGCCCCTGGACATCTTTGCTGTTCTGTCATCGCTAAATCCTGCCTTATTGCCTATTACCCTAATTTTCCTTTTTCATGCAGGGTTCTGCCTCTAGGGTCATAGTGTCTAAGAGTATCCCCTACACTCACCTTCTTTACCCACAGTAGCTGACACTGAACCTGTATATAACCACTAACTGATGCCAGGATTTTAGTATGCAGTCTCTGGCTAACAGAAATATTTGGGCCAATTATGATTCTTTTACTGCACAGGTTCTCAATTTGCTGTCTGCTCCATAATATAGGGACAGGACTGGGTTTTGTGAGAACTTAACAACTAAATATCTCTTTAAGGAAATCAATACAATATTATGAACAAAAAAAGTCATAAACAATATTTTAATTAGTATTTATTTAGTATAATGAAAGAAAACAGAATAAGTTATAATTTTTAAAGGTGAAATATTCCACAGATATTTCCATATAGTGGTATAAATAATATTGATGTCCTGAAACACCTATATAATATTTTAATTTTGAAAATATTTTTTGCACTCTTCAAATTAATGTACTATGTAATTAACTTTGTTTTGGTGTACAGCTTATTAATTTTAACATTTGTACATACATGTACCTACTAGCAAAATTGAGATACAGAACAGTTTATTATATCCCAAAATTTCTTTATATTGTTTCTTGGTAGTTAGTTAAAACCATCCCTCAACCCTATCCCCTAAATAACAATAATTTATTCTCCTTCCATGTAATTTACCTTTTTCATAATGTAATTCAAAGGAAAACATATACTATTATAAACTTTTCAGATTGACTTTTACCACGAAAAAAATAATCTTTCTGATTCATCCAAGCTGTTGTACCTGTCTACAGTTCACTTCTTTTTATTGTTGAGTACTATTCCATTGCGTGGATGTACCCATGGTTTGTCTCTTCACTTTTCTTTCTACACTTGTGCTTGTAGACTCTTCTTAAGACTTTATAATATTCTTTATAAGAGAATAGAAAATCGAACTTTCTCCTAACATGATTGAACTTTGACTTTGTCTACTGTAGTTTTAAAAATATCTTTTAAGGCCAGGTACAGTGGTAACTCATGCCTATAATCCCAGCACTCTGGGAGGGTGAGGTGGGTGGATCACCTGAGGTCAGGAGTTCGAGACCAGTCTGGCCAACATAGTAAAACTCCATCTCTACTAAAAATAAAAAAATAAATTGGTAGGTGTGGTGGCGCGTGTCTGTAATCCCAGCTCCACAGGAAGCTGAGGCAGAAGAATCCCTTGAACCCAGGAGGCAGAAGTTAAAGTGAGACAAGATTGTGCCACTGCACTGCAGCCTGGGCAGCAAGAGTGAAACTCTGTCTCAAAAAAAAAAAAAGTATTTCAGTTTATCAAGTTGTTTCTGATGAATTTGGAAAATATTTTCAGATTGCTATCAAAGTTGGGGTGATCTCTGTCAACTTCCCTTCATACTTGAGCAGTACAGTTTGAATGACTTTTCTGCTGATTAGCTCTCACTGCACACATTTCACTCTTTGATTTTCCTTCAGTTGCTCCATCCTTTGGGTGCCAGGAACTGCACAACACATTCATAGTACAGTCAGTCCCCGACCCCATGCTTTCATGCGCGCAAGTCCCTTGAGTCAGCACAGTGGGAAATAGGAATAGTCCTAGATAGCCATGCATTCTCTGAGCTAGTAAGAACTTAATCATCCATAAAAGGATTGCAAATCACTAACAATACTCCACTATATTAATCCAAATGTATCCTCAACTAAACTTTCCCTTAGCTCAATGCAAATTTGCCTGCAGCCATTTTAATGTCATCTTGAGAAAGAGCAAGTGTGATAGGGAGAAAAATTCAAGTAGAAATAGATGATGGTCTTAATTAGTGGAAGTTCAAACATTTTACTCTGCAAATTTGTGAAGCTCAAAGGCTTTACTCTTAACCATGCTACTATAGCTGCCCTCCATAGAGACTGGACCGCAACATTAAATCCTGAGGTCTGGTTGGTTTTGAAGTATTTATTCTAATCCCGTGTCCCTCTCAGAGCTCCTATTCTGAGGATAGAAAATGTCAGGAACTACAGATAATAGTATACTTCTAATTTCTGTCTTAGGTTTTAGAGAGTGGTTCCCATGATAAAATTCATATATGCATTCTCAGTTTTCCCAGGTCTCTCTTAGGGTTTCAACTGGTTCCAATCCTTATAATGCTTGCTGTTCTCTACCTTTGTCCATTTCATAGAAAATATCTCATTTTTTTCTCCAGAGGATCTTAAGAGTATTCTCACATGTGCTACTGAATGAATTATATTGGTTTCCCAAGGGAATCCACAAAATATTCTTTGGCAATTATCTCTGTCAGTTATGTAGCATGCCAATGTTTTCATTGGACACCACACAGCACTCTCCTAGAAAACCAACACCTTCAGCGGGCTTCTGTGGGCTGCAGCCACCTCTCCTGGCTCTAGAAATGTTTCTAAAGTGGTCCACAGGTGAAGCTATCTAAAGCTTAGAGGTGCTGCTATCCTGGCATAAAATATAGAAATGTCTTGTTCCTTGCTGATGGACAATGTGATTAATTGCTTTGAGAAATCAAACTACCAAACAGTAGTGCAAACACACTAAGGTTCTAACAACCTGAAGGACCCTTGTAAATATACTATTTCCCTTTGCAGCTGAGAGGGGTGCTCTCTAGAGGCAATTATCTGGTCCTTATTTCCCTAAAAGTTATCCTCTAGGAAGCATCTTCTGTACATTATTAAGATGAATGGACTGTGATCTGAATGACAGTAAGGCTGCTGCCCAGTGATGACACATCATGCCATCTGTGGAGACATGACTATTAATTGAAAGGGAAGCCGATAATTGTGAACCTTAGGGCACAATTTTGTCTTATATTTGGTCATATTATGTTCAAAATGGAGATAAATAATCAAATGTATTACATTTGTGAAAAAAGAAAGTTGAAAATAATAATATACTCTATAATGTAATTAACAATACAAATTATTAATAACTTTTAGAACCAATAACTTCACCTCCAGCACTGATTCTAAGAAAATAATCAGTGATGTACACCAGGATGTACAAATGTTATTTATTAGGTAAACATTGTGAGTAGTAGTTGCTGTATTAATTTGTTAGGACAGCCATAACAAAGTAACACAGACTGATGACTTAAACTAAAGGCATCTATTTTTTCTCAGGGCTAGGAGTCCAAAATGAAGGTGCCAGCAAGATTGGTTTCTTCTGAGGCCTTTCTCATTGGCTTGTATTTTGCCGCCTTCTCTTTCTGTCTTCATATGATCTTTCTTCTATTTGCTTCTGTGTCCTAATCTCTTCTTATAAAGACACCAATCGCATTAAATTAAAGTCCACCCTAATGCTCTCCTTTTTAAAGTAATTTTCTCTTTAAAGACCTATTTCCAAATACAGTCACATTCTGATATACTGAGATTAGGATTTCAACATATAAACTGTGGTAGGGGACATATTCAACATATCACAGTCACATAATGGGAAACTGATTAAATTCATTATGGTACATTATAACTTGATACTGTGCAGCCACTAACAATTATGATGTTTTGTGAATCACTATGGGCATAAGACAATGTTCATGGTAAAGAGTTAGTTTTTAAAATGTGCTATAAGTCAGGCATAATGGCTGTGTGCCTGTGGTCCTAGCTACTCAGGAGGCTGGAGTGGGAGGATCACTTGTGGCCAGGAGTTTGAGGTCACAGTGTGCTATGATTTTGTCTGTGAATAGCCAGTCCATGTCAGACTGGATAACACAATGAGACTCTATCTTGAAAATAAATACACACACACACACACACACACACACAAAGTTGTTTAAAAATTATTGAGAATATAATACCAATTTCATCAAATTAAAATAATTATTGCCTTATCTGCTCACAAAAACCTAATTTTTTAAACAAATCTCACTGTCAAAACTTTCTGGCAGTAGCTTTAGAGTGATCCACAGATGCTCTTTTAAAAGTCAACATTCAAGGTGTCCTCCATGCCTGGCCAAATAAAACCTCGGCGTGCCCTACTGGCCATGTTTTGTCCTGATGTTCTATGAGGCCGAACGACTTTGTTTCAGAAGCCACCACTCCTCTTAACATAATGGTGGCCATTCTACTGTAGGCTTTGCAGTGCACCCTGCCTTCTTTCTTCTCTGTGTATCCAGTGTCAAGTACCCAGGCGCTGCATGGCCCCAGTGTTTTCCTGATACCCTCCTGAGACTCTGCAGCACTAGGCAGCTCTCCGAGGGCCAAGGCTGAGTATCATCCTATGGTGAAGCGGGGAAGGGTGTCCCTTTCCCATCATGTTGCCAGTTCAGTTGCTTGGTTTCTAACGGGATGCAGATTTGTAGGTGAAATAGCACTTGCTGAACTGGGCACAGTGGATCATGCCTGTAAACCCAGCACTCTGGGAGACTGAGGTAGATAGATCACCGGAGATCAGGAGTTTGAGACCAGCCTCGTCAACATAATGAAACCCCATCTGTACTAAAAATACAAAAAAAAAAAAAAAAAAAAAAGCCGGGCATGGTGGCGGGCGCCTATAATCCCAGCTACTTGGAAGGCTGAGGCAGGAAAATCACTTGAACATAGAAGACAGAGGTTGCAGTGTGCCAAGATTGTGCTACAGCACTCCAGCCTGGGCAACAAGAGTGAAACTGTCTCAAAATAAAAAATATATATATATAAACAGAAACAGCACTTCCTGTTTCTAATTACAGCTTTTCTGTTTCCTACAGCTTTCAAACATGAGTCAAATGGAGATTAGGTTGGGAGACAACTCAAAAGACAGGAAGTTCTGACTGATTTCTAACTATTAGGTTGATGCAAAAGAAATTGCATGTTTTGTCATTGAAAGTAATGGCAAAAATTGCAATTACTTTTGCGCCAACCTAATAGTTCACGCTAAGGTGCTTGGATCTGTCATCTTTCCGAGAGGTTTCAGACATCTAGTAAAGGTTTATCAGATATGTCAAATCCTCACTTAGAACTAAGTTGGGATAACTGACGCGTATGTGTGTATCTTTGCATCAACATTTGTTCTAAATAATACAAATTATAATATGGTCATATATTCAGGGCATGTATACGTATAAATATAGATATTTATGCAGAGAGAAGGAGAAAAAATTACTAATTACTATTTCTTCTGGGTTGTATAATTTGAGTGTTTATTTCTCTCTTGTTTGCCTTCTTAATTTATATACATTTTTAAAGAAGCATTTATTATTTTCACCATTTTAGACCTCTAAAATACAGGAGAAATATTGTCAATAAAGAAGTAATAACAGAGGAAAAGTTCAACAGGTCGGAATTAATAATGCCAAATTTAATAGGTTTGATTTTAAAATTCTGTGTTCTATTAAAAAATTATTTGCATTTGTATACACAGAAAACTCTGGTCTATTTCCAGATGATATGTAATGGCCCTGAAGTTTTTCATTGTTCCTCGAAGAGAATGAGCCCATATCCAGAGGACAGTCAGCAGGGGATGCCTGAGTTTGTGTGTAGTGTCCTCTGAAGTGGATGGGAGAACTCCAGCCATCATGGAAGAGAGGGCTTGCACATCTTAGCAGCTTTCGATATTGGACAGGCTGCCTCATGAAATAAAGATAAGATGGATTTATTGGATTAGGTAGGTTTATCTAGAAAATGAAACTAAGGCCAATATTTTCTTCATTTTAATACAAATATATTGATCACCTACTCAATGGTGAGCATTGAAGATAAGAAGAATAAAAACAAAAAGAATGCTATAGAAGCAGATATCTCTCAGTAAATTTTTAAATGACTTTATGAAAACTTTTACACAGAGAACAGGTTGCTTTTTTTTCAGGTGTCTTTTAATATAGCGAGTCTCCCATCCTTAAAATGTCCTGAGTGATGCTGGACAGTCATCTCCCAAGGATTCAGTATCAGGAATTTCTGAATTCAGATAGCCTAGAGCTACGATTTTCAAACTTTAGTATGGAGCAGAATCACCTTGAGGGCTTATTAAAACACAGATCCCTGGGTGCTCCCAAGAGACACTGATTCTGTAGATAATTTGCATTCTAATAAGGTCCCAGGAGACACTGATTGATTCATTGACCACACCTGGAGAAGCAATGGCCTACACTAGGATGTACCAGGTTCTTCCTTCCAAGATTAGTCATTCTAAGACTACAGATGGAGAAGAATGTCGCCATTCTCAAATTTATTTACTTCAGCTCACTGAAAAAGAAAAGATGGTTGAAGAAAGAAAAGAAACAATCTGCTCAAAAGCAAAAACTACCCAAAGTGATAGACCTGTTTCTAGGGTGGTAAGGTGTTAAGAAGAAAAAGTTTCAAGCAAACCTCCCCTGATGATTCTTGTAAAATGGTTTCAGATACGATTTTTTTCAAATATCCCCAATTACACTTTATGCAGCTCTTAGATTGCACTGACAAAGCTTTAAAAAGGATGCATGTACTCCATGCAGGCAGCAGTCTCTGGAGCCGAAGCCTCAGCGTTAGTGATGTGTCGCAGCTGATTTCAGGGCTGCGCTGAAAGCTTCAAGCTTTGGCATGACCGAGCATTAACTCAGCATTAAGCAGAAGCTTTGACACTGGAGACTACAAACTTGGATGGATTAAATACACATTTTGAATATCTCACAAAATACTAGCATTAAGGAGGAGATGGAGATTGTTAAAAAGAGAGGGGAAGAAGGATAAAAAAGCATTTAGTGTAAATGAGAAGTGATATTGGACTGGCAAAGCTATCCTAACCTTTACCACAGCTCCCTTTTCTTTCAGACTTTAGAAAACTTCCGTCCATCTTTTCAACAGGAGTAGCTTTTTGAGATACTCGATTATCTGTGTACTATCAAAAGACAATGCAAAAATTATTCATAATTTGACAAACTCTGCACTAGCAGATTTTATTAAGAGATTCAGGCCAATTGGATCCCAGCTTCCGGCACCAGAACAGCAAAAATCACCATAAAGTAAGCATGCAATATTTTTGAGTAGGTTACTAAAATATAAGTAATAAATAATGTCTTCTAGTTCTAACATGCATGTAACTTTTTTCACAATTTCACAGATGTTGACTTATTTGATTCTCATCATAATCCATGTGTTAGATCAGGATTGCCTCACCCATTGCCTTCCCCAACACACTCCCTTTAAAAAAAAAAAAAATGTATCTGAGGGATTTAGTTCCTTGTCCAAGGTTATACAAAGGATTAAAGGAAGTATCAGGGCAAAATGCCAGTTTTACTAAAACCAAATTCTCAGACTTCCCCCGCACTGTGCATACATCAGTTCCAATTCCCAGTTCTACCACTGTAAATAAAGTCTACTCATATATTTAAACTTTAATTCACATTCAATGAGAGCCCTCTAAAGATTCTGGAGAATCTCTCTGTATAAATATAACATAATAGTGATAAGTAGTAATAACCTACTATTCTCAGCATCCAATGTTTTAAAATTAGGAATTTAAAAGTTTTCCTTTAGAATTGCCCAAGTAGTTTGCCAAAATTCCACTCCAACTCCAGAGTAGATTTATCTGTTAAATAAAGCATTTATTTCCCTTTCTTCCCTCCCTTCTCCCCCCCCTTCCTCCAGCCCTTCCCTCTCTTTCTTTCCTCCCTCCTTCCATCCCTTCCTTCCCTTCCCTCCCTCCCTTCCCCCCCTCCCTCCCTCAGTCCCTCCCTCCCTCCCTTCCTTCCTTCCTCTGTTCCTTTCTCTCTCTCTTTCTCCTTGCCTCCCTCCCTCTTTCTCTTTCTATCTTTCATTTTAGTAGTTGTGTTCAGAGCAGGATGTTCTAGATCAGATGAAGAAACTCAGGTGGACTAAGGAAACAAATCATGCCAGCAAATTTTCAGCGTAAGCATGTCTTAAGTAAACAGCTTCACCAGCTAAAAGAATGTTTTGGGATGCAAATACATATTTGTCAACTTAAACTATATGTAAAAATTCTAACACAATTGTTTGCAGGTATTAATTAATCCAGTCATCTGATTGCTTTTTTGCTGGCCCAAGACAATGACGTTTAGTTTTTATTACTAAATTTCTGGGGAAATATATACATATTATGCTAATACAGTCCCAGATCCATTTTCTTTTTTTATATTTCTTCAACTTCCAATAATTATTTACTAAGCATCTACCCTTAAGTTTCCAAATTATGAAGTTGATAGATATGGTCCTTATTTTCAGTAAGTGTAGAGGGTGGAAAAAGAGACATACATATGTGCAATCATATTAAATGAATTGTTACCGGTATCTAATAGAAGTTGCTATGAACTAAATGATTTTGTCCCTCACGAAATTCATATATTGAAACCTAATCCCCAGTTCAATAGTTTTAAGATGTGGAGCTTCTGGGAGGGGTTTACATCCTGAGAGCAGAGCCCATATGAATGGGATTAGTGCCTTTATAAAAGAGGCCTAAAGTAAATTGTTCACTGACTTCACCACGTGAAAAAATAGCAAGAAGTCACCATCTGTGAAGCAGATAGGGAGCCCTCATCAGACACCACATCTGCTGGTGTCCTAATCTTGGATTTCCCAGCCCCCATAACTATGAAAAATAAATTTCTGTTGTTTATAAAATACTCAGTCTAATGTATTTTGCTCTAGCAGCCTGATGGACTAAGACAGCAGTTTATATGGGAAGAAGTGCTGCACAATGAAGAAGTAATCAATTGTTATCTGCACATGCCAAAAAACTTGTATAACAGATGCAATATTTTCACGAAAATCTGTAAGAAAAAGTCCAGTGGGGCACAGCATACTGCATACAGGTACGGGTGATAGAAATCTAAAAGAGTAAGACACAGCCTTTGTCTACTGAATCTTACCAACGAAAATAATGCCACTAGGGAGAAGTTTGGCACCTCTAGGTGGCTGCTGTGGCAGACTCTCCCTATCTTTGCATTCTAATGAGTTTAGAGAGTTGTAATGTTCTTCTCCACCTACCCTTAATTTAGGGTTGATGGACACATCTGATATCACCACCATATTACAATATTATTGAAAATGTAAAGAGGTTTAGGGGCCTGGCTTATGCAGCTGGGTTATCTTAGAATGAATTTAATTCACATTTCTGCTTCTTCACTCTGCTTATTTAACCAAAAAGTTACTTGTAGGTATATTTAAGTTAAACCAGTAGTAAATCAAACATTTCCTGGTAGATAAGCCTATCATGGCTAGGCTGGTCCTCAGGAAACAAATTCATTGGTACATCATAGGAGGGGGTACAGCCTTAGCCCTCTACCTGGAAAATAAGGTGGTGGATATTTAGACAGAAAGACCAAATCAATTGGGCACGAAAGCAACTGGCTTCAGGGATGACTGGAAAGTGCGTGTAGAAGAGCAGTAGGGAATGCAGGAAACACACACAGTGGGGATGAGGAAGACTGGCAGCAGAGAGTACTATTCCTGGGCCATTCTGCAGACCTCAGGAGTACTGGTAACAAGTTCAGGTTCCCACTCCAGAAAATGGAACTGGTTAAGATCACCTAATCAGGGACAAGACCTGGGGAACCTGAGAAGACGGTGAAGCATTAGTATGGGTTTGATCTATTCATGGGGCCCCTCATGTAGTCTGTGTAGTGAATTCAGGAGGCAGGTACAACGGCTTATTTTATAAAGGAGAAAACTGAGTCTCAGGAAAGCCAGACAGAGAACAGTCACTGGGCCAGGAGCAAGGACTAAGGATGCTAAGTCACTAAACTCCAGCCCAACACTTCCAAAATACCCTGTGACAAAAACTGACTGTCAGAAGCCCATGGGGCTGTATCTCTATCTGTGGGGATGTGTGTGTGTTTCTGTACCTGTTTCAGAGGGGAATAAAAAGTGGGAAGGGGGAATGAAGATGGTCAGGTTATTACATTACCCTTTAAGGTTTTAAAACCTGGTGGCATTTATGACAATCATATTGTGAGCCATCTACTAAAACATAAAAACATGGAGGCCTAATCTCTCTAGGTTTAGGATGCAATTCTGTCTCTGGAATATCAAGTAACGCAGTATTGAATGTAAAGGCTGCCTTTGACTGAGGACACTCTGGGAAACAATTTTCCGCTGCATGTTAGCCTATCTGCAATCAAAGTGTGTGTGTATCTCTGATTTTTTTAATCCTTTCACTTCTTTCTTTCTCTTTTCCCTCATTGTGTCCTTACTTCCCCCGCCTCCCTCCCTCACAAAACACTTTTCCCTTGCCTATGGAGATGGGAACCAAAAGGAAATTGATGCAGTGGCGGGTTTAATATGACATTTGAAAAGTGACTTTTTGATTTTCAATTAACCTTGCACAAAGAGGAAATATTGAAATTCGCCCCTTTGTTCTTGGCTGGATCTGCAGACAGGCTGGTTGGTACCAAGAGCTGAACCGGGTTTTGGGTGGGGCGATAGGGAAGGAAGAGGCAGGTTGAAGAAAGTAAGAGAAAATCTGGCACCTACCAAAGCGCTCTGCTTCTATTTGCACAAAATGAGACAAGACTAGCCTGTACTAATTACTCTCAGAAGGGGAAACAGGTAGGAGAGAAAATGCTCTTGTCATTTGTTTGACTTAATTGTATGCTTTTATGAGCCGTCTGGCTGGAAGGATTAAAGTTACTTTTAATAACACTTCCTTTCAGAAAGAATGTGATTTGAAGTTTCCCAGCAGGGCCTCCCCAGTCAACAGCAGGACACTTTCCCCAATCCCTGACCCCTCCCATTCCCCCCCCACCCCTGCCAGTCAACTCTCTCCCCTTCCCTTCTTTGAAAGCCCCATTGTTCTGTTTGTAGAAGAAAGAGATGCTTATACCGTTAATATAAAACAGTAAAGTTAACTCCATAAGTCTCCGGATTTTCTATGCAATCTTTACTAAAAGCAATAGTATCTCCTCCCGCCCACCCAGACACTCTGCACCCCCCTCTTCCTCTACCCTCCTATTCCCTGCACTCCCCGCCACCTCCTTTTTGCAAAAGGAAACCTTGAAAATCATATATGGAAAATAAAGTAGCTTGACGCTCTGGACCTCATTAAGCTGCGTGTGGACACCAGCGTGGTGACAGTGACAAGGTTCCATAAACACACGCCTCGCAGGTGTTGAGGGCAGCCCGCTTCCGCTGATGGACCTTCCCTTTTTTGTCTCTGTTCTTGCAGGGCTTCTGTTCCTTGCTCCCTAGCTGTTTTCTCTCGCTCTGTTTTTACCTTCTCACTGTTTTTGTCTGTTTCCTTTTGCTCTGCGGTTTCCACCGCGCCAGAGTCTCGACCCCGGCTGGCTTCGGCGGGGTACCCCGCGGCAGAACAGGGGGTGTTGGGGGCTGCGCTGCGGGCACCACGCGCTGCAGGTGCAGAGCCGCCCGGACCGCGGCGACAGGACAGGAGCGCAGAGGCCCCAGCGATCCACCAGGGCGGCTGCACGCGGGAAGACGCTTCATCTCATCCCTAGATGGCAGCAGGATTCTGAAGCTGGAGCAGCTCTGCGCAGCCCTTTCTGGTCTATTTTCCTGAACAGATTGCCAGGGGATACGGCGGCTAAACAGTCCGGCGCCTCCCGGGAGTGCAGCTCCGGCAGAAAAGCGACCCGGCCAGGCGCCTCTGGCGAGGCTTCAGGGGTCAGATCCTTCAGCTTGGACATCACATTCTCTCTTTTTGCACACAGATGTGCTACTGTGTAGAAACACACAAACAAAAACAGGGGGGTTCAGCTTCTTGGAGAATGTGTCTTGGTCAAGACCAGTGATTCTGGACAGTGACAAAAGTCCTGGAGGCCTGAGTGCACACAGGACACACGCACAGACACACATGAACTCATGGGGAAACACTGGACTTCTTCGCCAGGGACCAGGCCGGCCATGCAGGAAGGCAGCAGGATGTGAAGACAGAGACTTTAGCTCCAGCTTCACTGCCATCCAGCCGTGCATTTTGAGGGAAGGTTTGTTCTGTCCCTGAGCCTCAGTTATTTCATCTGTAAAATTGGGGTTATTATAGCTCTCAGCTCTGTGTACATCCAAAAGACTGTTAGGATTATCAAGAGGAACAAAGAAGGGGGAAAAATCACTTTGGCAGGCACAGGCTCACTGCTGCAGCTCTTGGCCCAGCACAGGCATTTTCCTTCAAAAGAAGCTTCCAAGTGGTGCTACCGTATTTATTTTGATCAGCCAGAAATGACTTATTTGAAAACAAAGGGCAGAGGTTGTTTCACGACTTAAAAGCTGAGGACTTTTATTTGCAAACCATTTCTCTTATCCACACCCAGTCCCTCATCGTAGACCTTGTCAGTCCTTGGAAATCCTGTACATCAGAAATCTTTATCACCAGAAACTACACACAGCAGCCCAATAGCTGCATCCCCAAGGGCCCCAGGATTAAATAGGTAGAGCTGAAACAACTCTGGTTGGAGTATGTTATATTGGAAAAAGTTACTGTTAACATGGCATCTAACATACTGTGTGAGTCAGAAAATTTTCTCACCAAGTCTGACTCAGAGGGGAAAAAAATCAAAGATTTTAAAAAATCCCTCGTATTACATGTAGGACATTTTGCCTGTTTTCTATGAGTTCTGTTCTCTTCTGGCACCATGGCAACCTTTGTCACACAAGGAGCAGGAGGACAAAGGTGACAGATGCTTACCTCATTTTTTTTTTTTTTTTTTTTCGTGTGAGGTCATGTTTCTTTCACTCTCACCTGATTCAAAATTTCAGCAAATGTACCAGGGCCAGTAATACTTCCTCCTGATCCTGACCCCAGGAATGACGTAACGTGTAAAATCTTAAGGAACCTCGATTATTAACACCAAATAAAGTAGAGATTCATAGTCTACAACTTTGCTTACTGAGGGTTTTATGGGACTCAAAGTAAAGCTATTTCACGATGATAAGAAGGTGGGAGAAGAAGGAAAACAACAAGAAGATTGTATATAAAATCTAGCCATTGAGTTATCCTTCCTTAAAAACATTATGCTGGATCAAGGGGCAGAAAGCAGAGTCGAAATTTTTCTGTCATTTGATTTCTCCTGTTCTGTTTGAATATTGGGCCTAATTTGAACTATTAATAGCTCGAGCCTGCTGTAGCATCAACCCCATAAATATGATCATATCAGTAATTCCAGCAGTCTCCTACTACACTGTTGACTCACCACATCACCTCATCTTATAGCTTTCTAATAGTCTCTCCCATTTTGCCAATTCCTCAACCTCAGAAAGTCCTCTGCTTCCATGATCTCTCACACTATCCTGAAACTCAGCTTCTCATTGTTTCTCACCTAGCTCTTACCATAAGCCTTGCCAACCTGATCCCCAAGCTTGATCACCTGAATCATTCTTACTAACCCCCCCCCACCTTCTCCTCTGGAAAAAGCAAAACCCTAACTGGAATCTTATAAAGAGGATAGAAAAAAGTCAAAACTGCGATCTGCATTCTTTCCTCCTATGACCAGGGAACAAGACAATGTTGATGGAAATCATCCAGCCTTGCTTATTGTTGTCAATAAATTCATTGCACACAATCTTAGATGGACCCTTTATGCTGCCTAATATTTTACTTATTCTTGATTATTTATTTTTCATTGGTTATTTGGTTTATGTACCCATAGTGATTTTTTTCCCTGGGATATTTAGTGAGTATGCCAACACGTTGGCCTTCTCTTCAAGGTTTTCCTCGCCTAATACACTCTCACGCAGGCAAGAACCTCAACTGCCTCACAGAAGAATGGAAGCCATTGGGGAGAATGGACCTTGTAGCTCTCCTCCCTGTCAATATGTTTATCTACCTGTACTCCTGTCTTTATTTCCTTTCCTCTAGTCTCAAGGGAGAGAAGCACTTTACAGTAGCACTCCATCCAAGAATTCTCTCCATTTTTTTTCTCATTTCCTCTAGGACAGAGATTCATCAGTTACTCTCCCTCTGTTCTATGTCTTTAACCACACACTCTGACCCTCACAGTATTTTTCTTTCTATTCTCATTCCCTTCTCATTCATGTATTAATCATCTGTCATGTTCTCTAGATGACTGGAAGTGCTGAACCACAGTCATGTTTCACTTAAATACAGGGACACATTGTGAAAATTGCATCACTGGACAATTTTATTGTTATGTAAACATCATCATTTCCCTACACAAACCTAGATGGTTTAGGCTACTACCCACCTAGGCTAGATAGTATGACCTATTGCTCCTTGGCTGCAAACCTGTAAAGCATAATACTGCACTGAGTAATGTAAGCAATTATAAAACATCGGTAAGTATTTGTACATCTAAATATACATAAGCGTAGAAAAGGTATAGTAAAAATACTGTATTATAATCTTATAAAACCACTACCATAGCTATGGTCTATCGGTATCCAAAATGTTGTTTATGCAGCATATGGCTACAGTTGTAGGATCACACACACCCACCCCCACTCCCAGACACACACACACACACACTCCAATCTTCTGCCACACTTCTCTACCTTTGTTCATCATCCATGTCTCTGTGATGTAAAATGACTTTCTAACACTTTATTTTTTTCCAGATTTTTTGCTCATCCTTTAAGACTCAGGCTCAAGGATCATACTCTAAAGAGCCAACATTTCTTAACATCCAATGTAAGCTAAGATCCTTTTATTTTGCCCTTGCAGAGAACACATACCTTTTGATAGCAGTTACACACTCATTTTATCTCAATGTCGTTTCTGTTTAACACACCAGACTATGAGCTCCCCAAGGGCAAAAACTCTGTCTTATTCAGCTTTATTTTCTTGGTACCAAACGCTGGCCCAGGCACATAGTCTTAAACTTGGTTTTATGTGAATCAGTCATATTGCCTTCTATACCTGTTGCCTTATAAGAAAAATGCTTGCTTACACCAGCAGAATAGAGTTTCCTAAACTCTGTTCTGTGTCCTATGGCCCCTCTCCTCATTTTGCCTGTTTGGACTGTGCATTGTATTGGTTTAAAGGCCAGCCAACCTAACTGGCCAATTTTCTAAAAGATGGACTGGCGGAAAAAGCTCTTCTGAGACAATCATAATATAATCAAGTAGTCTTTCAAATTTGAAATGGATGCTTTAAAAGAGGAAGATGGCTACAGAAGCAACAACTTTAAAGTCAGGAGAAAACTAGAAGCTAGGAGACAAGAAGACTTCCGGGTCCTTCAGTGAGCTGAGTTTCAAGAGCAGAAGCAATAAACGTATACTTAGAATCAAAATCATGATCATCTCAAGCTCTCATAGAAAGTGTCAGAATGGGTACTAGAACCCAGTTCTCCTTATATTAAGACCAGTGCTTTTTCTAGTTCAACTTACCTTCTTTGTTCATTATTTCATATAACTTATTGGGCATTTCTAAAGATAGGTGTCAAATATTCAGGCCTTACCTAGTAAGAAAGAAAGAAAGACAGATATAAAATAAGGAAAAAAATAAAATATGAGCCACTGAAATAAGAAGGGAAGAGTGTGAGTTTAGCAACTAGGTTATTAGTTAATGCACTATAAATTACTGAAGGTGGATTTTTTTTAAGTTAAAGACTTCTGCATAGGAAATATAAATTAATGATCATAATTGATTGGTATTTGGTACAGCCAGACAGTCAGTATATCATCATCATCATCATCATCATCATTTTCATCCTCACGTATACTTAATGATCACTACTCAAAGAACTAACATGTATAAGATATTTAATCTTCCCAGTAATCCCTTGAGACAGCTACTATAATAAAGCAAACTTTAAAAATCAGAAAATTGAGGCACAGGAGTTAAGCAAATTGATTAAATTACACAGCCAAAAAGTTGAAGCCTAAAAAATATACATTTATTCACATGCATTCTCTCATTTAATCACTGCTGCGATTTTTTAAAGGAGTAATATAATCATATTTTACAGTCATATAGCTGTCATTTTACAGAGGAGAAATCTGAGAGATCAGTTGAGTAACATTTTATGCTCTTTGCTAGTGTGACCCTAGTCTATCTGATACAAAAATACATGCCTCGGCCAATGGTGGTGGCTCATGCCTGTAATCCCAGCACTTGGAGAGGCCAAGGCAGGAGGATCATTTGAGCTCAGGAGTTTGAGAGTAGACTAGACAACACAGTGAGATCTTTTCTCTACAAAAAATAAAAAAATTAGCCAGGCATGGGGGCATGTGCCTGTTGTCCCAGCTACTCAGGAAGCTGAGGTGGGAGAATTGCTTGAGCCCAGGAGATGAAGGCTGCAATCAGCCATGATTGCACCACTGTACTCCAGCCTGGGTGACAGACCAAGACCCTGTCTCTAAAATAGGAAAAACAAAGAAAAATTCCACAGCTTCTCTAAAGCATATTAATGCTTCTGTCTTTTATTTTGAATATTGAGGAATAACTAGCATGTTACTATGAGCTAGTAAATTATCTTCATATGTGATCATTTTTGTTCACATGTAAATAGTTTTCAAACTTAAATTTAAATTAAATGTTTTAAATTCATCATCACATCAAAGAGGAAATTTGCCTTTAGACTTTTCCTGTTATTCCTTTAGTCATAGCTGCTCATCTCTTCCCACCTCCCAAAGTCATCTATTCAAATTTTTTCTTAGGCAATAGGACTCTTATTTCTTAGGCAATAAAACTCTTAGGGTGCCTCCTAAGCCTTGAATTAAAAGAGGACTGCTTGAGAAGACAGTAGAACCCCACCCCTCTCTCCTATATGTAGGGGTGAGGATCACGGGTAACCTGAAGCTGATCAACAGTGGTCAGAAAAAAACCTCTGCAGTGTCCTTTCTCAGTACCACATATATGAGGCAGTAGTCACTGACCGTTCTCAGAAAATGTTAGTGAATAGCAGCTTCTATTTGTAGAGAAGCTTAGTAATCCTGCCTTTCTATTGGCTGAGGGGAAAAAATGATTAATTTGGATAATGAGGCATTTGTTTCCGGATATAAAGACCAGGCTGATCTTTTTCTCCATGCACTGACAGGGAATGTCAAACTGTTCCCTAAAATAAAATTTCTGGAAGGAAGGAGAATCTAGGCTGTTGTCCCAGCCCCAGTTTACGAGCCTCTAAGAGTCTCAGGAATGTCTGATATTTCTGTAGGGACTCCATGATTGTGCAAGAAATGATATGGTGAAAAGAATGGAAAGAAGGAAAAACAGATGAGGGGAGAAAGGAGTCTAATTCAAGATGCTTCTGCAGGCTGGCCAAGATCTGGGCTGCAAGAGTGTCCTGTGAACAAAGAAAACTATTTCACCAAGTTAGAATGCCCTATCTTACAGAGTGATGCCTTGAGGCCAAAAATAAACAAACATAAGCAGAACTAATCCGTTTCTCCTTGGCCACTTGGAAGAGAATTGAAACACTTCGATGGATAAATTCCCGTGTCCTTAAGAAATTACAGAAGGGAAGTAGGTGCCAAAAAATATTTATCCTTAAGTGAGTTTGGGTGGACAGTTCGATTAACTAAACATAGTCAAAAATTAAAGTGTATACCAGTTCTGAATTTGTGCAACAAGTCAGACTGATCATGGGCTGAAATCATGGGGATCTCCTCTTGATGACCTCAGTATCTCCTGTATCCAGATGGATGTGTCTCTAGTGGTAGGAAAAGAAGTTGTAGGCAGGAGTTCTAAAATCACAGCACAAAGGAGACCAATCCACTGATGGCTTCCAAAGCCCTACTGCTGATATCAAGCATTGCCTTGAGCCATACTTGTCACCAGCAGCTCCATAAATATCTCTCAGTGTGTATTCTTATGGTCATTTTGAAAAATACTTGTTTGATTAGATGTAAAAATTAAGCCTTATAAAGGCTGAGAAAAACGTCTTTTGTTTCAGCAGCCACAGATCCTGACTATGAATTGTGTTGGGTGTGTCTGACTCAGAAATCTCTGTTGGACCTACCAGCGACCTTCATGTCCTACAACATATGGGTCCTAAAATGTTCTTCCTCCATGAAAATTACCCCAGGTTTAATATTTCATCATCCTTGGATTATTTTTCTCCCTGAATTTCTATAATACTTGTGAGAAGTATAAGGGCCAAGGGAAAACTCCGCCTTTACCCACTGAAGTTTCATTGAAAATCACTAATGAGAAGCAGACTAATAGGGGAAAAGACACACAAATTTCTTAACATGTACATGGGAGACTTCAGAATGAAGACACAAAAATACAAGGGAAATTGTCTGTTTTTGTGCTTAGATCCAACAACATATGGACAGCCATGTAGAAATATGATTGGACAAAAAGGGTATAATTTAATGCTAAAAGATTGAATGGGGAAACCAGCCAGGACTATCTATCTAGGTTCTTCTTGGCCTCTCTGAGCATGCATTCTTCCCTTGTTGGTAAGCGGCAGGACCCTCTCTAGAATGGGGCTCTCATGTCTTACAGTCAACCAAGGTAGGTCAGATAATTTTTTATGGCCAGTTTTGCAAAAAAAGGCAGAGGGAAAGTTAGAGTCATATTTTTAGGGTTTTTTGCCTGGCTTTGGAAAATGAGGTTCAGGTTTCTATGACTCGCCTTAAGAAAAAAAGGTTCTAATTTCTATGGCTAGCCCTGGGGAAGAATAGGACTGAGAGGCAAGAAGGAAGCAGAAGTTCAGAGGAAAACTTTTGCTTCTGAGGCTTTCATTTTGGGATATTGTTTTCTGAATTCCAGCAGCTGCAATATTCATCTTGTCACATTTTTTATATCACTCTACCCTGTTGCTTAATAGTAAATCTAGGGAAACTTACAACCTCAGGACAGTGTAAAGTTCTTAGCAAATGTACCTAATGCAATGTTTGTCACATTTTTTTTACCCAAAGATCACTGGAATTCCACAGAGAGCTATTGGTATTCTATGGGGAAAAAGAGTAGTGCTGTGTGTTCTTTTAAAGATTTTGACAAGCTGTTTATTTAAAAATCAACTTACTTTAATTTGACTTATACATTCATAATTTTAACCTTTTTTCATGGAAACAAAATTTTTACCAGGCACTAACCAAAAGGAAGAAAATATTTTTTAGTGTTTTGTTCAACAATACAAATAAAAAATTACGATGTTTTCAAATATAAAAGATGGATTAATTGGAGCTTGAAAGAAAATGGTTGAACAACCATATAAGTATTTAAAATTGTGGTCTACCTGGAAAGATGTCATTTTGTTGACACATAGAACTTTACACTTGGTCATCTTGGTTCAATATTCTTATCAGTGTTAATGTACCGAGAATTACTTTAAAACTGTAGATTGTAAGATGTCATACCGCACTTTTCACACCACACCAAGATGCTGCATTTCATTTTTTCCTTCAAATGTCCCTAGCACGTTTTTGCCTCAGGTAGTTTGAGCCTGTTTTCTTTACACAAAGCACTCATTCTACTCATTCAGTTCCTCCACTGCCTACCACATGTGACAGGTAGTAGAGGTGCTGAATGTGTGGAATTAATGTTTTTGGGCCATTCCCACCAAAACACACAAAATGCTCATGTAAATGCTTCAGATATATCCTAGCTGTCTTCCAGAGATTAGGGAACATATTTGCATATAAATGAATATTAAAATGGTGATGTCTACTTGACAACTGAGTGAAGATGATGCTTGTATCAAACTGGTGACATGTGGGCTGAAATTTGAAATTTGGGTTTCACAGGATTTTTATAGGCTAAAAATAGAGGACACTTATTTGTCCCACTATACTTTGCACTATCTAGACCATGACTCAAATGTTTTATAAAGTTCTGACTGCCCATTTCAAATAATGGGCATGAATAAATGGGAGTGCACAGAGAAAAATAAACTAATAATAAAGTGCAAGACATATCACACAGGGCATTGCTGAAGGAATGGGATGTTTAACCTGAAGAAGAGAAAGAGACATGTCATCATACTTTCACCATGATACCATGATACCTGTAGAGAAGAGAGACTATCATTATTTCTTGGAGCCCCAGAGAGAGTTTAACAGAAGACCATTTGATACAAGTTACTGGGAGACAGAAGTGGATTCTGTATATGAAGATCCCTCTGCAGACTATAGTGAGTTAAATACAAAATAATTATATACTGGAGCCCCTGAGTCTGGAAGGATTCACATGGGGACTATGTGACTTTCTCCCTAAAACTAATAGAGGGTAGTACTGAACTGGGTACGAGACACAAATAGGTATTTCCTAACGTCTTGTCAAATTCTCATTGGTTTAGAGGCAGATATTATGTTTATGCCTGTTTTTTTGTTTTCTCATTTGTAAAACGTGAGGATGATAGTTATAATAACACTAAGAATAACAATAATAGCTACTTTATAGATTCCTAATCGAATTATAGATTGTATGTGATACAGAAAAATAAAAACAATAATAATTAACATTTATCAAGCACTTATTAGAGCTAGGCACTGCACTAATCATATTTTGTTACATAAATATTTATTTGTTAAATTGAATGCATTAAATATTGTTGTTAATATTAACATTTTATATGAAAATAAATGGATGATCCTAATTGAATGATTATTATATCCCCTAGATTATGATAGATTCATTCTGGCTCTCTTTTTTTCCCATTATCATTGCTCACACAGTAAAGAGACTGTCCCATCAGCAAGAGCAGTGTGCCTGGGTCTTTGCAATAATGCTGAGAAAAGGCTGGAAACCCACCATAGTTATTCACACTTACACAAGCAATATTTGATGTATGGAAATTGGCCCACAATCTAAGAATTAAAAACATTAAATAGGAATTCATAAGCTTGGTTCTAGTCACCAATTTGTCATCGACTTGTTTTGCCACCTAACATCATAGGCATGTGCACATGGGAAATGAAAGTTATTTATTTTTGCCTATTTTATTTCTATCATCTATTTTAGATTCAATATTCTCTCCTTAAAAGGTGAGTCTGTGATAGAACTGAAATTTTTGAATTTAATAGTTGTTTTAAATGGGAATTCAAAGAGCCAGCAATTGAATCCTAGGACTGGGGGATTGATGTGGGAACAAATTTATGCAAATGCAATACATAGAATAGATTGGAGCAAGTCTATGGCCTTAAGAAGAAAAATTATAAGGGAAGCAATCAAATTTGAGAAAACTCGTTTCCTCATTGGGTAAAAGACAATAGGATTTCTTACAGATAAGTTCTGTGGTTACGAGTAATTTTTATCTATTCTCTTGTCCTTGTAGAAACTAAATATAAGCACAGGAGTGCTCTCTTCCCTTTGCTTCTAAGCTTGTTTTAAATTTTTTTGCTAGGAAATATAGTCTGTGGTGGTGATGCAGTGGTGCGGAGGAGGGAAAGTTCTGGTACTGGAAGATTTCTGAGGAGCTTTAACAAAGTGCCAAAAGGGTTTATTGTGCAACTCCTCTCACTGTGATAGTACCCCTCCAGCCTGATTACAGAACGGCTGTCAGAACACGAAGCCATCGACTGCAATTAAAAACAGAAGTAAAGCCTTGATATTTTAATAGAAGTGCACACAATGAACAAGAAGAAAGAAAAAAGAGAATAGAATTCGTGATAATTGAATTTCTATTTTGTGTGAGGAATTTTGGGATTTTATAACAATTCTATGATTTAAGTATAACCATATCACTTTTAATCAGAGGAAACTAAAGTTCAGAAAACAGAAATTTTTCCTGAAGTCTTATCACTAGTGGGGAACAGAGGTAGCATGTAAGCAAAGACCAGCTCATGCCTGCCCTTCCCGCATGCTGATCAAATACAGTATTGTTTTAAAACTTTTTAACAGCTATTCTTAATTATTTTAATAGATCAATTGAAGAAGCCAATTAATCTTTATTTCTGAATTAAGTGGAAACATTTTGAAATTAGTAGTTGGGACTATAAGATAGTAACCAAAGCATTGTTTGTAGTCTAATAGCAAAATTATCTAATTACCAATCAAAGTACAAGATAGAAAAAAAAATTGAGCAAGTTGATATCTTGGGTTTATTTTCACTTTTCTTACTCCCATTTTTTGAGTTACTTGTATCAGAAACTGGTTATGGCATTATTATAGACTACAAAGTATTACAGCGTTACATCTAGAAGTTCTATATCTAAATGATCAGACTGTTGTCCCAACCTATCAATAAAGAAGCTAATTGCTTCAAATATGGTGACATTGGTAGTTATAGAATTAATAAAATAATTGTGAAGATCATTTATTCACCAAATATTTATTGGGAACCAACACTTTTGTAGGCACTGGATATGCAGTGGTGAATTGTAAAGGCAATGACACTGTTCAACTAGAAATTATTTACTGATAAATGCTTTGCAAAGAATTAAAATAGAGAAGTCCTAAATTATAAGAAGGAACCAGCAACATAAAAATTAGGGAGAAAAGCATTCCTGACAGATAAGACATCAGGAATAATGAACCTTAAGGTGAGAACAAGATTGACATGTTTCAAGAACAGAAAGAATGCTTAAGAGCATTGGCTCAGGGGAGAGGGCTATTAGTTGAGACCAAAGGTAGACTCAGGTCAGATTATATGGGTCTTCACAGACCAGGGTCAGAAGTTTAGATTTTATTCTAAATACACTGAGAAATTGTTAAGGTTTTAAGCAGGGGAGACATGATCCACATTACAATATTTGCAGACTTTTTGGGCTGCTGGATGACAGGATGGACCAGGAAGGAGCAGGAAGATCAGTCAGGAGATAGAAGATAATAGGTCTATAGATGAGACTGGAAGAGACAAAGATGGAGTGAAATCAACAGATGGGATATAATTTGGTGGCAGAGTCAGCAGGTCCTACTTGTGAATTTTATGTCAAGGGAGAGGGAAGGAGAAGAATCAAAGGTGACTTTTGTTTGGTGGGTTGGCTGGTGAAGTAGGTAGCTGGGGAAATGAGACAAACCAAGGAAAAAGGAGACTGAGGGTGAGAGATGGGGAAGGTAGTGAAGAGTTCTGTTTTGAACATGATAAATTTGAGATGCATATTAGGCATCCCTTAGAGATACCCGCCTGGAGATGGGGGAGAGGTCAAGGCTAGAGATACAGTTTAGGAGTCATTATCATATAGATGAATTTGAGGCCATGGGAGTAGATGAGATTACCTATGGAGACGAGATAAAGGATCCCAGGAATGAGCCCTAGGGCACTTCAAAATTTTGAAAGCAGTATTTTTCCTTAAATAAATAACTTCCTATTTAACTAGTAAATTTAATTTTAGTAGTTTTCTATGAAAGGGTAATAATCCAAAGCAAAGCAATTATTGTTTTTTCTTTGAAATTTTCTCTAATCCCTATGCCCTAAAGGCTATATATAAAGTTTTAAGTAGTTTAATGAGAGAAATATGAAAATATACGGAATAACACAATTGGTTTAAGTAGGGTTTCTTGATGATTGCTTTGTACTTGATAGCATTTCTATCTTTGGACATTACCTGTCATTCAGCCTTTCCTAATAATAGATTGTGATTGCGTATGTTACACCTCTCCAAATTCAGAAGAAAGTGTTATATTCCGTACCCTATGAACTATATCCTCATGAGTTTAAACCCTGTCAAAAGTACAGCTAGGGAGTACCTTTGTCACTGAGCAATTGCAGCTCAGTATTGCTAAAATCTTCTTTAAGCTGCTCATTGAAGAGTACCATGGCACCATCTTCATCCTAAGGAAGTCTCAGTTCCAAAGCACAGTGTTATTATGCCGTACCAATTCCATGGCCTGACATCTGCAGGTATGAAATAACTGCACTCCATGAAACCCAACTTTTCAATCCCTGAAAAGGGAGCTCAACCTTTCATTGTCCTAGAATAGACCAATGTGATATGACTCAGTAAGGGGTCTTTCTGATGGTGCCTTCAAAATTACCATCCTCAATGGTCTGTGGGAAATAAAAGTCCAGGACAACTTTTTGAAGGCAGGCTTTTGGCCTGCAGTTCTTGAACAAAATCATTTCAGTTTCAGTTTCTTCCTAGACATATACATCATGATCCACAATTGCTTATCAGCCTGTGCTGAAAGAAAGAACTATTTCTTTCTTTCTTTTTTTTTTTTTTTTTTTTAAAGACAGAGTCTCACTCTGTCACCAGGCTAGAGTGCAGTGGCATGAACTTGGCTCACTGCAACCTCCGCGTCCCGGGTTCAAGTGATTCTGCTGCCTCAGCCACCCCAGTAGCTAGGACTATAGGAGCACGCCACCACGCCCAGATAATTTTTGTAATTTTACTAGAGGTGGGGTTTCACCAGATTGGCTAGGATGGTCTTGATCTCTTGACCTCGTGATCCATCCCCCTTGGCCTCCCAAAGTGTTGGGATTATAGACTTGAGCCACCACGCCCAGCCAGAAACTATTTCTTTTATGAAGGTGCATTTTATGTGTAAGGATATATCAAGTCATTGAATTGCAGACGTAGTTTATTATTGGTGTTAATAACATTGGTTGCTAATTTTTAAATATCTAAGAGTGTTGCATAAAATATAATACTTCCATGATTGCACAGGAGTATAGAAAACTCAGCTGAACCTATTTCTAATTTAAACTCAGATTTGTGTCCTTCAGCATACTCCTCAACACTCCACCCCAGCCACTCCCTTTTGGGAGTTTTCATACATACGCGCATATGCACACACACATAGACACACAAACACACTTGTCTTACCTTTGCCTTTCCAACTATTCATACCTAACACGTCATTCTGACTCTAAAAGGAATGACTAAAACCATCTTCCTGGATTCTCCTGTCTTCAGGTGAAGGATATGAACTTTCCTGCTCCTGTAACCTGCCTTCCAGATCTGCCTCTGGGTCGGGGTTCTAATACTAGCATGATCTTATCTGCGCTGCTTTTATTCGCAGACTGTGCTCAGATCTGATGAGCATGTTCTTACCATAGCCTAGCTCCTCCAGTCTCAAAATTTCCCTTGATACGCTTCCTCTGTGATATCTACCTCTTTCATCTTTGGGTTCCTCATTATCCCTAAATTTTCTCATTTAACACAATTATATGATTCAGCTGTCCTCAGATGGTAAACACACTTTTATGTCTGGCTCTAGAAAGTCAAAGTCCCATAGAAAGAATAATTCTCTTCACGTCCTTTAGGATACTCACTTGAATTCACTGCAAATGAAAATGAGGTCTATGACAATATTTTCCTAAAGCATATACATTAATAATATGCCTGATTTTCTATTACATTTAGTAAAATAATTATCCAAATGAATGCTTCTTTTATTATTCCTATTATTTTCATGCTTTTCAATATGATTTAGGTTTTATTTTGAGAATTAAATGGCTTGAAACAAGAGAAGTCTTGAGCATGTTATTTTTTATTTTTTGTACATCCTTGCCTCATTGACCTTTCCAAAGTAGAGGTGATGGCCAGTAGTATTTCTTCCATACTGACCTTCACTTCCTATGCCAGTTTTCAACTCTTTACAAGTAAAGACGGTAATAAAGGAAAAAAAGGAAATTTTGATGCTGCCAACTCTTAAGCAATTTAAGCTGTGACTTTACTAACCTTAAAGTAAATGAAGCCAGATCCAGTAGCTGCATTATCAAATGCTATTACAGTATAATTTAGGCCAATTGAATATTACAGTAATGGGGGGAAAATATATTCTGTGCACATTGATGTTTCCACTTTTTCTAGAGAATTAAATTGCTGAATGACCATGTACCTCACTGAAAGTATCTCAAATACATACATTCAGAAGGTGAATATAGCCAGCAAATATAAGGAAAGATCTGAGAGCTATAGAGGAGGAGTTAGAATATATTTCAAAGATAAAGAATAATATCTAATATAAAACCACATTTTATTAGTATGTATAGGATCACTGGTTATTTTCCATATTTTCAAAGAAGAGAGAGAAGAGAGATTCCAGATACCTTTCACATATTGGCATCATAAATATTGTGGGACCCAGCATGTGTAATTCTCCCAAACATATATGTTTCTAAATTAAGCAACTACTTATGAACTGCATCATATATTTGAACATCAAACCATTTCCACAGTAGATGGGATGGATCAGTAGTGGGTGTTCAGAGGACATTCTAGCAAATGCTGATCAAGATCTGTCAATGGGCAGCATCCAGAGAGCAATTACCCCTTAAAAGTGCATAACATGTTAACTTAATTCAAGCATTTACGGGATTCCTTTGTGTGTCTCTAGAATGTCCTCTGTTAGGATACTAACTTCTACTGCTTCCCAAATTCTAAGGTTCATCCCTAATTTTATATTGACTATTGCATAGGAAAAGTCCCTCTCATTGATCCATGTATCCATTCATCCATCCATCCATCCATCTACCCATCCATTCATCCATCATCATCTATACTAAAAGATTATTTATTGAGCATCCACTCTTTGTCAAATACAGTGCTAGGTACATATAAACATATAAAAGAAATATTTTGAGATGGTCCTTTGCCTCCTATAATTTATCATTTTGCAAAACTTATCTGAAATTCTCATTTTCATTATTTCTCATTCTATTTTTTACCACATGAGTATGATGATTTTTTGTGGACATTTCTTGCTTTAAGAGTTTCTTTGTTTTTATTTCATCCACTTGCCACCTTGCTTACTATAAATCATAACTTAGGATTGCCTAGCCTTTCTTTTTTGTCCAGGAGCACCACTTCTCACACACCATTTCAGCAATGAAAATCTCTCCTTATGCCCTTCATTTCCTGTCCCTTTTTTAGTCTCTCTTCACTTGCTACAAAAAGTATGTATCCCAATTTTATTTATAGTTAGATGCTTACAATTAAAATGCCACAGTCCTTGTTAAGTTTCTTTAGTAATATCATTCTCTGCCAAAACCGTGGTAGCTGTAAATGAGGTTTGAGACTCATTTTTTTTCACAGACCAAACAAAACCTAAATTTATGTGCACAACTGGTAGCCAGTTTTCTTACTTCTGCAAACAAGATAAAATCAAGTGTTCAGGGACACATGTCACCTTGATGCCTGTCTACCCAATGCCAATTCGCTGTCCTTCTCATTCTTTTTGTCCTCTGCAATATTCTGTTGGCCCCTGGTTTCCTTGTCATAATCATCATCATTTCTATTAGTCTCAGGTATTCCAAGTTTGACTAACAAACTCAGTATGTCTAGGCACAAAAGCCACAGTGCCTGTGACTATGTCACTTTCTGTATTAGCAGGAAAGAGAATAAGAGAATATGAATGAATTGAAAAGAAACACTTAATAGAGTGCTTATTTAAACATATTCTAAAATATGTTTGTCTACTTGACCTAACTACTGACTTAAATGCAATAAGAAGGCATTTTAACACCATTAGTATCTGGATTTCTGCCAGAGAAAGCTCCTTGCTTTATATCCCCTTAGGCTGTACTGATGAAACTACCTAAAAATGGGGTTTAATAGCATTTAATTCATTTTAAATGCTAAAGCAACCAGTAAAGTGTATCAGATGATTTAAAAAAAAAAAAAAAAAAAGACTCTAGAGGTTAAAGAAAGTATTCCAGCCTGGACTTTCTTGCTTATATATAACGTATGTCATGTGTTCTCCCGGAGTTATGGTGAAGGCTTGTCTTTCACTAGGCAATGATTCATGACAGACATTGCTTTGCTCCAAAAACAGTGACATTGCAGCTTTCACTCACGTGTTTTTCCAGTCATCACAGTCCAGTTCTGGTGCAGCTATGGCTTATGTTAGCAGTCTTAGTGGCGGATGGGGTAGCAGCATACCAAAATTCTTTCCACTCAATAAAATTAAGCAGTCCAAATTTCAGATGCAAACTGCTCAGGGACAAGATGCTAAGTGTTTCTAAGTATCTTGTTGAGAGCCAGTGTTTAAGTAAACATTACAAATTACGGTTGTCTAGTAAATAACGAAGACTGAAGCCCTTGAGAAAGTTATTATTCATAATATACATCATTTTGTCAGGTGGATCATGTAGCTTTTTTCTCAAAGATATTGACAGAGGTTTTGGTTTGATCGTTGGCACGGAACAGCAAGTGCTTTTCAAAGACCCAGGCAATGGCAGGGCTTAAGAGGCTTCCAAGCTGAATCTCCAACAGAAAGGGCAGTCCAGAGAGGCAACCAGGTACCCAATTCTCCCTGTACATGTGTTGACAGGGGTTTTCAGTGTTTGATAAACTCAGCCACAACATCCTCAGAAGAATACACGATTAGAGTCCAGGTCTTGTTTTATTGTATTTGCCCTAAGGAGCCGCATAGAAATTTTTCCACAGAGCCAATGGATTAGTCACTTGGGTAGAATTTTTAGCTGAAAGTGTTTCTTTCCTTTCAAGCTCTGTCATGTTAATATGTGTGCACACAAGTACACATTTATGCATGTAGTAAAGTGAAACAAAGTTTAATACTACGTTAATTTCTAATACTATCAGGATGAATTCATGATTGAATCCATTTTTTTCTTGTATTGTGATTGTCTGTTTATGTTTTTGTTTCAGGACGTATAAGTATTGGATTCTACTCATGAAGTTGTTCACATACGCAGTGACTGTTCCAGCTATGAACCAGTCCTGTGCTGGCACCTGGAGAACAGGCAAGCAGAGAAGTCAGTCCACAATGTCAATGCAAATAATATGCATACTGTGGTGCCAATAAGAATAATGCTTATCAGAAGCATAAGGAAAAGACACTTGTCTCAGCCTTTTAGGACAGGGAGCGCTTCCTGAAAGAAGTAACTCTTGAGCTGAGTCTTAAAGTAGGAAGTGTACACTGAAGAGGAAAAAATGTTCCCAACAGAAGGAGGAGTATTAAAAGTCCTGGAGAGGAGGCTGGGCACAGTGGCTCATGCCTGTAATCCCGCAACTTTGGGAGGCTGAGATGGGCAGATCATGAGGCCAGAAGATCCAGACCATTCTGGCCAACATGGTGAAACCCCATCTCTAGCAATAATACAAAAATTAGCTGGCCATGCTGGTGTGTGCCTGCAGTCCCAGCTACTCAGGAAGCCGAGGGAGGAGAATCACTTGAACCCAGGAGGCAGAGGTTGCAGTGAGCCTAGATAGCGCAGCTGCACTCCAGCCTGGTGATGGAGCAAGGCTCCATCTCAAAAAGAAAAAAGAAAGAATGAAAAAAGCTCCTGGAGAAGAAAGGAGAACGGAGAAGCCATGCAAAGGATTTGCACTTCACTGGGCCTGCCTGCAACTCTGTATTTGCGTATGGGTGAGGCAGAAAATGAGTTGTTAGAGAGGGTGAAAGAGGCCGGCTTTAGTGCTTGGGGAAGAGGAAAACACTTATATGTGGCAGAGAAACTAAAAAAGAGCTTTCCTAGTTCCCTTTGTGGGTCTGAGAAATCAGTTCTCAGTTTTCTCATGTGTAATATGAGATATTTGGACTCTCCAATCACCAAGGCCCTTTCCAGCTTTAAGATTCTGTAATTTTACAAATTTTTAGTACCTTGCAGGAAAACATGAAAGTATTCATGAACACACAAATCACTATTCTCTTTTCTAGGAGACAACAGTTCCATTATTTGAGATTTATACTTGAAAAATTGCTATTGTGCTAACCATGTCTCACAAGCAACCATATCATTAAATTATTAAAATGGTGTCTACAATGAGTATAAGGGAAAAATAATTACAAATACATTGTATTTTTAAGAATAGTTCAATTCTTTAGGAAGATTGTTAAGAATAGTTCAATTCTTAAAGAAAATACGAGCCCTCTCAACTTGTGCTTAAAATTTCTTAGCAAATTAAAGTGCTAATTGAAGCTAGTCTCCTGAAATGAAGGACAAGATATTTCAGGTAAAATACAGTGGTAAAAATTCAAGTAAAGATCAGTCATCATTATTTTTATCAGAGTAGAAGCTAAGCAAATAACAATTAAGTTTGGGAGTATTTATAAGGAAAGAAAAAATATAACTTATAAATTTTCACTTTGTTTGCTGTGGAATAGAACCTCATGTGTGCTATATTTTCAGCCTCACCCTTATTTGTAATTGCTACCTTTTTATTAACAAAAATTCTAATCAATTTACATATAATTGTATGTAGATATAGACATGTATATCCAGATATGCTTTTTTCCGAAGATATGTGATAATTATAAAACCCTAACATGACTAAATATGTAATTAATAACTCTTTCCTTAAGTCCTTTAAGAAGAATTGAGCAAAGTAGTTTAATTATTTGAATAAATAGAAAACAAGCTTAAAAAAAAAACAACACAGGGGCCTTGAGTTGCCTCTTGAGAATCACATAGCAATCACTGTACAGAGATGAAAATAAATTTTGGTGGTTTAGAGCCATCTAATTAAACTTACCAGCCATACTGTATCTATTAATATACTGGTTTTCAAGTATCCCACATCATACCCAATAGTCTGGAAATTTTCAGAAAACCAGTCTCCTCAGCTACAATCAAAATGTATTAAAAAAATATTTGTAATGTGACAAAAGCTTGCCAGCATGAAGTTCTGTGTTGAAGTTACAAGAACAAATCTTTTTTTTTTTTTTTTCCCCAAGGAGTTCGTAGTACCATGGGGATAACACCCTGTAAATTAGCAATGACAAGATTCGAAATAAATGCAAATAGGAAGTAGGCTTGAGGTGCTTTGGAAAGTTACGTTAGAAGAAATACAACCCTATTTGTGAAGGCCTGGGAAGATCCCCAACTGGAATGATTTCCTAGCTGAGATCTACTGAAGAAGGGGAAGTTAGAGGAGAGGAATTTGGACCTGAGAAATGTTAGTGTTTACAGGCTGTGTGAAGGAAGGAAAGACCAAAGACGCCTAAGCAAAAGCAGCCAGAAGGCATGATGGGAGAGGCATTCAGATTGAGTTTACAGAAGTCCAGGGCATGAGAAACTTCTGGAACAGAATGATTGTCAAATTTGAAGCCTATGGAGATAATAGGAAGAAAATGATCAGAAAGCAAATGATAGATTCAGCAAGGACAATGCCATCAGGATCATTGGCAAGGGTTATTCCACAAAATGGTGGGAATAGAACCCAAGGGCAATAAGTTCAAGAGTAACTTTGAGATGAAGAAAGGTGACAACTCTTTTTACAGCTATAAAGAGAAAAGATGTAGTAATGTGGAAAGAGGAAAGGTTTCTTTTAGTGTTTTTTGTTTTAAATGGTATAAGAGCCTGAATATCTTTCAATACCAATGGAAAGGAATCAGGAGCAACTATTAAGTACAAGGAAATTTAACAGAAGGCATACTTGACCAAAAGATGCTTAAAACTACAGAGTCAAATGCATACAGTTAGGGATTAGCAATAGATGGGAAAGTGGAAAGCTTTCAAACACAAAGAATGACGCACTGAAAAGCTATCTTGTAGGGAGGTGTTGAAAGTTGATGGTGTTTTAATCTAATAGCTTCTCTTTTCTCAATGATGTTGCTTATATAGCCAGGGCTAGAGTAGAAGGGATTAAATGTTTGAGAAAAGATATTTTAAAACAATACTGGAAATGGCACATTTATCTAGTAGCACAAAGGGCTTAGTTGTGACTGGAGATCATGAATATTAATATAATATCGAGTGATTTTTTTTCCAACCGTGTTCAGAAATCAACTACAGGAAAAGAAGGACCCTTGAATGGATAACAGTGTTGCTATGTTGAACAACAGAGCCTGATCAAATGTCAAGAGGCAGGAGACAGAATTTATATGATAGATAGAAAAAAATAAAACCTAGATAAGTGATTATACTAGAGTATCAATGAGATTGAAGTTTAGATATAGTGGGAAAATAGCCAAACAAGAAAACAGAAGGGCAATAGACTGAGGTGTATTAGAATTTAATATTTTATAAATAGAACAGGTTAGCTTTTTGGTTTGATTTGGTTTGGCTTGATTTTGGTTTTATTGACAAAGCCTAAATTTTGGTCATAGGAATGGTTGTCTAAAATGTACACAATTACTTTCTGAGATGAAAATGTTAAGGAACTAAAAAATTAGTAAATTGGATGAGAGGCCTTGATGTCATTTGGGACAATGGAAGAACTGTCTCCTTCCCCAAGTTCTAACGATGAACTTAGATGACTGGCAAAACCCCAGGAGCATAAAAGCTTGTGCTCACTGTAGCACACACCACCACTCTCCCACTGTCAGCCAGCATTCTGCCATCATTTCCCCTCACTGCTTGCTGTGGGGCAGGGCATCTGCAGCTTGCAGAGGAATGGTGGCAGAAACGGGCATGCAGAGTGATGCTAGAAAGGGTACAACTCATCTGGACAAATATGTCCCAGTTTGAAACTAAGCTCCTGGAGTGGACAGATGACTGATTAGCCAAAAATGAAGTCTTTGAAATGTCCCAGTGGATGAACAGAGAGCCAAGGGCAGAAGGCAGACTGGCCCATGTCCTCTCTAGAAAGACTACCCTAATGTGGCTTCTGAGATAGTCCTATTCTGATAGGAAGGAAAACTGAAACAGTTTAGTCCCAAAACACTGACCATGGGTAAATTCTGTTTTTCCCTCACTTTTACCTCATGCTTTCCTCTCACACCTTCTTCTGTCTTTCTCTCTCACCCTGCTCTTCCTTCTGTTTCTCTGGTCTACTCTCTCTCTCTGTCCTTCTCCATACTCTTTTCTCTCTATTTCCTGTCTCTTCCTCTATCATAAAATATAACCTTCATTAAAGTGCAAGAACACTCTGCCGTGGCAAAGAAATCTCTGCAGAAACTTTCGTTGCTGGGCTGTGGGCACTGCCTGGAAGTGTCCATGGTGCTCTCTGTCTGATTCAAGATTAAGCAGTACTTCCAGTTCAGCGCAAGGCCAGCAGGTACTGCTTCCAGAAGTAATATTTACCCCCAGTATTCCCTTCATTCTGCCTGCCCATGACCTTTCAACAAAGCACAATTCTGCAGAGATGACTGGTATTTTTTGCCCAACTTGTAATTTCATGTAGACACAGAGATGTACGCTCCAGGGCAGCTGTGCTTCCTGCCCTCCTCCTGTCTCTGCTGCTCAGCCTTTGCTCCTTGACTGCTTATACGTCCCATTGGAATGGCACTTCTCAATTTCCTTCATAATAAAATAAACTCACGCCATATATGATTGTCAAATTCTGAAGGCCTTGGCCAGCTAGAGGTCGTCAGCAATTGTTGAGCAGCTCATTGTGGGACATCACCTCTTCCCTATTTTGGATGAAGTGGCAACAGAAAGGAATTGGCAGGGGTGCTTTTCTTTCTTCTTTGTGGGAGAGATTGGAAAAAAAAATGAAAGAGAGAGATACCTTCATGAATCATGCAAGTTGTCTTCTACCATGCCAAGGAAATTATCTTCTCTATACTACCTATCAATACCATTGACCTTTGTCATAAAAAGCAGGTCGCTTATATCTATATCCCATTAAAAAGCATCATCTTACAATCACTTCTTCAGTACTATTAAAGTCGTGTCAAAAAGAATCATTGACTTATTGTCAAATATATCCAACCTTCCACATTAATGTACCTAGAGACACCTCACTAATCAGCAGGAAAACAATGCCAGCTATCCAGGAAGCCAGGGGAGCTGGGGGAAAATGTCTCAGCTCTCACTCTCCCTGGCCTACCTGTGCATTTGCTTTGTATCCTATACATGGGCACATCTGATAATATTTAGTTTGGCCACTTTAGCATTTATAAATTTAGAATAATACTACTTTTCACCTTAGTAGTTCAAAATGTGTCAATGATAGAAATTCTGCTGCATTCTAGAGGGTGTAAATAAGTTTTCATATCCTTTCTGGTCCTAATATGGCAGTGAGCATTAAATAGGTGCCAAATGACTGTTTCTTGAATGTATCTTTTGCTGAAATTAACTGGAAGCATAGGATTGTTAGCTTGCTATGTGGCAGAGATTTGTATGTTATATGAATTCCAGGAAATAAAACAATATTTTGGTTTAGTCAAATAAGGCTTCTTGCTTTAAAAGGTGCATAAAAGTGGGGCTTTAATAAAGGTCAAATTAGAACATCTGGATAGGAAGAGGAAGGAATTTCCAGACAGGGAACTATATTAAGGAAAATCTAATTCTAGAAGTGGGAATACACAAGGAGGTGGAGAAAATTATGGAAAGAGAGGCTTGTCTAAGGTTGGATGCATGTATGTGATAAGATATATTTTCAAACGGGAGAGTATTTAAAGACATCTGACTTCCAGACAAATATTTTTTTTTTATTTTCTTCAAAACCCTCAAAATTTTCAGAGGTTTTGAGTACAGGAGGTAAATAATGAAAGAAAAGAGAGTGATTTGGGTTTACTCTTCAGGTGAACTGGATCCATGTGACGTAAATGAGATTGCTGCAAAAATTGCCAGAGTAAGGAGAAGAGCACTTGGATTTTACTTAGAGAGAGATGGAATTGAGAAGACTTAGAAATAATTAGCTCACTGAATTGGTAGAGTTAAGACACTATGTGCAACTTAAACCCTGAATTGTATTCAAGTTTTCCTTCCTTCTTTCCTTCCTTTCTTTTTCCCTTTCTTCCTTCATTCCTTCCTTCTTCTTTCCTTCCTTCCCTTCCCTCCCTCCCTCCTTCCTTCCTTCCTCCTTTTCTTGCTTTCTTTCTTTCTTCCTCTTATCCCTCTTGTCTCCTCCCCCTCCCCTCCCCACTTCCCTCTCCTGCCTTCCTTTCTCTCAAAGGCTATGTTTTGATGTAGCCAATGTATGTTGGATGAAATTGACTGTCTCATCCAAAATGAAAGGTGCTGGTGTGATCACAAATCAGAGGGCAGAATGAAAAAAGCAGATATTTTAAAGTTAGAAAGACTTTGCCAGAAGTCTTGCCTCTGTACAGGATACTTAATAGTTCTGCGATGTGGTATTTCTCATATTTTTGTACCCATTATCTCTAATCACTTTGCCCCTACATAGTGCCTGATGTGTGTATGTGTACATGCACAATCATCAGCAATCTACCTTCACTTTTCCAAGTCCCTTGGTCACACAGCGCTATTCAACTCCATTGACTATTTCCCTTTTTGAAACATATTTTTACTCAGTTTCTGTATCACACACTCCATAAAATCTCAACCCACTTGTTTGGGCCCCTTATGCTGTTTCACATTAAATGGTAGAGGGAATGAAATCTAGGGCCTGAGTTCTCTTTTGTTACTTATATTTTTCTCCCTAAGTATTATTCATTTCCATTTGTATATGGATAATTTTCAAATATATATCTCTCCCTCTCATCTTTACTTAGCACTTAAGTTGCCCTGGACACTGTTTTTATTATAGTCTAAGTGGAATGTTTGATTTACCCTCCAAAATCTGCTTCTCACCAAGTCCCCTGGGGATAAATCAGTAAATAGGTCTACCATCCAACAACTCCAGCTAAGAAACTGAGAGAAATTTTTACTCTTATAGCCAGTCATCAACAAGTGAAAACAAAAACCACCTATCTGTTTTCTGTCTCCATTTCTATCATATTGATCTTACCTACCACCATTTTTTTTTTTAACCAGAACCTTTGAAGTGGCCCTTTACCTGGGATTTTTTGCTTCTACTTCATAATCCATTCTCTGTATCATATCCCAGAATGAGTCTAGAAAATGAAAAGTAGATCATTGTTTCAATTCTGACTTGGTCTCACTTAATGCTGAGAATAAAATACAAGTCCTCACCCAAGATTTCATGCCAGGACCTTGACTCTGTCTCTTAAATCACTATGCTTAAGTCTCAAAGGCCTTCTTTCCATTCCTTTGACCTGCCTATCTCTCCCTGCTCATAAGACCTATTGTAATAACCTCTTCCTTTGCCTGAAATGCTCTCCCCATAAACCTTCAATATCTGGGTTCTCCACTTAACCACAGCCTAATCAGAAAGGCTGACTCATGTCTACACAACCTAAAATCAATGATAGTAAGTAGCTGAAGACTTGCTATTAAAAGTGTGGTCCAAGGACCAGCAGTGCTGACATTACCTGCAAGCTTACTAGAAATACAGTATCTCAAACCCCACCCCAAAGGACTACGGAATCTGAATCTGCATTGTAACAAGATCCCTGGGTGATCTGCATGCACATTGAAGATTCAGATTCAGTAACCTAGCACACCACTCTCTGTTTCTCTTTTACCACTTACATTTCCAGATTTTCTCTGGTCTGTCAGTGTGTATTTGTATGAGCTATACTTCTCCACTAAATATATACTCCATTAGAGCCTGAGCCTTGTCTACTTTACTTACCTCTAACATGCTCAGGAACAAGAGTAATCCCTGACACTCCCATGATGTGTTGAATTAATAAAGAAGTATCCACATTTGCCTGAGGCTTCTCCAAAACCAGACTCTTTAAGGAAGGGAAGAGTTGAGACCCAAACTCTTCCACTCACTTCATAACTCCTCAGTTTATGAAATAAATTATGCCTCCTTTTGGGAGCCTGAAAGAGATCCACGATCAAAAACGTGATTTGCCTTCAAACTGAATTGGGATTGAATGGAATGTCAGGCTTCTTTTAGCTTTCTTGTTCAAGAATGGCTGTAATAGGAGGGTTTCTGAGTGCTGTCCTCAGAGTTCCCATGAGTGATTCTGACCTATCAGTGGTAAAAGCTGAAACTGCAGTTGTGTTTACCCCTTTGGCAAAAATGTGAGTTTATATCACTGAGGTATTGCCATGTAAAGAATGAATTATAGCAGGAGAGTCAACAGACTGGCATGGGGAGAAGGGTGGCATGCAGGTTGTGAGGAAATTAGGACAGATGAGAATAAAAGATAGAGGAGTATATCTGAAAAGTGGGTGGCAGCAGAAGTCAATTTCCTAAAGCTATACGTACTTTCATAAGAGAGAGAAGGCACAAACCTTTCCTTCTCCAGGATTATTTTTTTTCTGTCTGTCATCATAACACATTTTAATTTGTCACTCCACACCCGAAAAATGAGATTATCTAAAGAGTGAACAATTTAATATATAATGAACTTTTGTTTACCCAAACAATGACTTTAACTTTGCAAACAGTGCTCAAATATACATATTTTTCTTTTCTGCCTTTCTCATACTCCCTTGTACCATTATCTCCTCTGGGTTTTCACACATAACTCTTCATTGCTGGACAGCTTACATCTCTGAAACAGAAGAACTAATTAGCAGTACCCATAGTCTTAAATTCAGAATTTTTATAAAATAACTTAGATACATCGGTGGCCCTTCTCCCCTGTAAAAGCATGCATAAGGCTAATTTGAAGTATAATAAGTAAGGCTGGGGCAGAGATGGCCGATTAGAAGGAGCTACAGTGTGTGGCTTTCACAGAGACGAATGAAAGAGAAAAGCGGCAGGGTGCGGTGGCTCACGCCTATTATCCCAGCACTCTGGGAGGCTGAGACGGGTGGATCACAAGGTCAGAAGTTCAAGACCAGCCTGGCCAACATGGTGAAACCCTGTCCCTACTAAAAATACAAAAATTAGCTGGGCATGGTGGCACGTGCTTGTAATAATCCCAGCTGCTTGAGGAGCTGAGACAAGAGAATTACTTGAACTGGGACCTGGGAGGCGGAGGTTGCAGTGAGCCAAGATCACCCCGCTACACCACTACACTCTAGCTCTGAGTTACAGAGAGAGACTTTGTCTTAAAAAAAAAAAAATGGTAAGTAAATATAACACCTTCAACTGAAACATTCAGGTATTCACACTGATAAGGAAAACAGCTCTACCAAGGGAAAATGCAAAAAAGCAAAGCAGGGCAGTGACCCACTCAGTAGCCACATGAAGCCAAGGGAACCTCCTTTGTCCAAGGAAGTGGAGAGTGAATCTGTGACCCCAGGAAACCATGCTTTTTCCATTGATCTTTATAACCCTTGGGTCAGGAGATTCCGCCTCATGTACCCACTTCACCAGGACCTTCAGTCTGACACACAGAGCTACATGGAATGTTGGCAGAGCAGCTGCTAAGGTAAGGAGCTTTACATACTCTGGTTCTGGGCTTCCCAACAAAAGTAACTGCCAGGAGGTTGAACATTTGTACACAGTCCTAGGAAGAGGGCTGAGTCCAGGAGGCTGAGCAGCAAAGGTCTGCAGGCCCTACTTCAGTGGTGTCCCATAGGATAAGACTCACTGGTTTGGAATTCCAGCCAGCCACCAGCAACAGTATTGTGCCTACCTGGGACAGAGTTCCTGAGGGGAGGGCTGGGTTTCCATCTCTACTGTTTGGGCTACTCAGCTGTTGCAGCCTGTGGGCTTTGGGGAGTTCAATCCAACCCTCAGCACAGCACAGCTATTCTACCAAGATGTGACCAGAGCTCTTCTTTAAGCAGGTCCCCGATCTGCTCTCCCTCACTGGGTAGGACCTCCCAACTGGGGGCTCCAGCCACCCTCACCAGTGTTTTTCAGCCAATAGAGGTTTGAAAGCTTCCTGAGACAGAGCTTCCTGAAAGAGGGGTGGCCCACCCTCTTTGCTGTTTATGCAATTTCGCTGTTTCAGCCTCCAAGTTTTGGAGAGCCCAAGCTGACCAGGAGCAGTAGTGGTACCCCAGAGCAGTGCAGCTGCTCTAGAAAAACATGGCCAAAATGCTTCTTTAAGTGCATCTCTGATTCTGTTCTTTCTGCCTGGGTGAGACCTCCCAGCAAGGGTTTCTGTGTTGACACCACCCACAGCTGTGTTCAAGTCAGCAAAGGCTTCGTACCTACCTGGGACAGAGCTCCCAGAGAAAGAGGTGGTCTGCCATATTTGCTGCTTAGCATCCTTCACTGGTGATACCTGCAGGTACTGGAGAATCTGAAGTGAATGGAGACTGCAGCAGATCACCAGAAAGCCACAGTAGTCCAACAGAAAAGTGGCCATATTGTTAAATGGAAAAAACAAAAGATCAGCAACCTGAGATTGAAGGTAGATAAGTCCACAAAGATGAGAAAGAATCAGCACAAAAAAGCTGAAAACTCAAAAAGCCAGCATGCCTTCTTTTCTCCAAATGATCACATCACCTCTCCAGCAAGGGTTTGGAACTGAGGCTGAGATGGCCAAAATGATAGAAGTAGAATTCAGAATATGGATAAAAATGAACTTCACTGAGCTTAAGGAGCATGTTGTAAGGAAGCTAAAAATCATGATAAAATATTTGAGGAGCTGACAAACAAAATAGACAGTATAGAAAAAAATGTAACCAACCAGATAGAGCTGAAAAACACAATACAAGAATTTCATAATGCAATTGCAAATATTAATAGCATAATAGACTAAGGGGAGAAAAGATTCTTGGAGATTGAAGGCTGTCTATCTGAAATAAGACAGACAGACAAGAATTAAGAAGAAAGAATGAAAGGAAATGTAGAAAACCTCTGAGAAATATGAGATTATGTAAAGAGACTAAATTTGCAGCTGATTGGTGTACCTTAAAAGGGATGGAGAGAATGGCAGCAATTTAGAAAACATGTTTCAGGATATCATTCATGAGAACGTCCTCAACCTAGCTAGACATGCCAACATTCAAGTTCAGGAAATGTAGAGAACCCTAGTAAGATACACCTTAAGACACATAGATTCTCCCAGATCTAAATGAAAGAAAAAATGTTAAGGTCAGCTAGAGAGAAAGGTCAGTCACCTACAAAGGGAAGCCCAGAAGACGAACAGTAGACCTCTCAGCAGAAACCCTATAATCCAGAAGAGATTGAGGGCCAGTAGTCAATATTTTTAAAGAAAAGAAATTCCAACCCAGAGTTTCATATCTGATCAAGCTAAGCTTCATCAGCAAAGAAATAAGTTATTTTTCAGACAAGCAAATGCTGAGGAAAATTATTACCACTGGATCTGTCTTACAAGAGCTCCTGAAAAAAGCTTTAAAATATGGAAAAGAAAGACCATTACCAGCCACTATAAAAACACACTGAAGTACACAGATCAGTGATACTATAAAGCAACCACATAAACAAGTTTGTAAAATGTCCAGCTAACATCATGATGACAGGATCAATTTTACACATGACAATATTAATCTTAAATGTAAATTGGCTAAATGTCCCAATTAAAAGACACAGAGTAGCAAGCTGGTTAAACAACCAAGCCCATTGTCTTTCTGTCTTCAAGAGACTCACCTCACATAGAATGACATACACAGGCTCAAAATAAAAGGATGAAGGAAAATCTACCAAGTAAATGGAAAACAGAAAAAAAGCAGCAGTCACAATCCTAGTTTCTGACAAAACATACTTTAAACCAACAAAGATCAAAAAAGACAAAAAAGGGCATTGCATATTGGTAAAGGGTTCAATTAAACAAGAAGAACTAACAATTCTAAATATGTATGCAATCAACACAGGAGCACCCAGATTCATAAAGCAAGTTTTTAGAGACCTTAAAACAGACTTAGACTCCAACATAATAATAGTGGGAGACATTTACATCTCACTGACAGTATTAGACAGATCATTGAGACAGAAAATTTAAAAAGATATTCAGGACCTGAACTCAGCTCTGGATCAAATAAACCTGAGAGATATCTACAGAGCTTTTTACCCAAAAACAACAGAATATACATTCTTCTCATTGCCACATGAGACTTACTCTAAAATTGAACATGTAATCAGAAATAAAACACTCCTTAGCAAATATAAAAGAACTGAAATAATAAACAATATCTCAGACCATAGCACAATCAAGCTAGAACTCAAGAGTAAGAAATTCACTCAAAATCATACAAATTACATGGAAAATTAATAACCAGAATGACTATTACTAAAAAATCAAAAAATAACGGATGCTGACAAGGCTGTGGAGAAAAAGGGAGGCTTATACACAATTGGTGGGAGTATAAATTATTTCAACCATTGTGGAAGACAGTATGGCAATTCCTCAAAGACCTACAGACAGAAATACCATTCAACCCAGCAATCCCATTATGGGTATATACCCAAAGGGATATAAATTGTTCTATTACAAAGACACATGCGGCATATGTTTATTGCAGCACTATTCACAATAGCAAAGACATGGAATCAACCTAAATGCACATCAACGATAGACTAGATAAAGGAAATGTTACATATATATATATATATATATATATATATATATATATAAAATATATATATATGATATATATATATATATATGATATATATATATATATTTATATACTACTGTGTACTACGCAGTCATAAGAAAAGACAAGATCATGTTCTTTGCAGGGACGTGGGTGGAGCTGGAGTCCATTATTCTTAGCAAACTAATGCAGGAACAGAAAACCAAATACTACATGTTCTCACTTACAATTGGGAGCTAAATGATGAGAACACATGGACACATAGAGGGTAACAACACACACTGGGACCTACTTGAGCGGGGAGGATTGAGGGAAGGAGAGGATCAGGAAAAATAACTAAGAAGTACTAGGCATAATACCTGGGTAAAAAAATCATCTGAACAACAAACTCCCATGACAGAGGTTTACGGATGTAATGAACCTGCACATGTACCCTTGAACTTAAAATAAAAGAATTAAAAACACCACCACCAAAAAAAGTATAAATAAACACAGAACCACAAATGTGAAGGATGAGCTGTGGAGTGGAAAAGATCAAACAGAGTGTAATAATTTGAGAGAAAAGAAAGAAAAGCTATGATGACCAAAGAGGAAAGTGATGCTTGCCTTTTGAGCCCATGGCTCTGACTGGTCTAGAGAAATTCTGCCATTTTATCCCAGCCATTGGAGCCTATCCTCAAGAGAAATCATTGGGCGATCAATCAAAGCCATCCCGAGTGAAGATTCACATTCTTTTGCTTGAAAAGATTATTTGAATATCTCTTGATCTCCATAATTTGTTTAATGCCTTTGTATTAGTGAAATATAATGTATTTTCTAATGATTATAAGATAATTATAAGGAAATTAAGAAAGTAAAATATAGATTTAAAAATGGCAATGTTTTTCAAAGACATAGGCCACATGATCTTTCTTGTGCACACCCCACAAAAGGTTTAATTAACTTCACATCTGCACTGATGTCTTTCCAGGTGTTTTAACTCCTATGCTCATATTGAATAATCTTATCAATTACTTTTGGACTATGCTATCTGTTTGAAAAATGAGTGCAGCCATCTGCAAATGAGGTGGACATACACACACACATACTCATATTGGCACAGGAGAGTAATATTAAACTCAACTGAATGCTTTTCAAAACTGCCTGTTACGATTGTAAAACACATTTCACTTTGTTGAGACACTGGAAAGGCAAAGGTATTGGAGGAAACAAATAAAAAAAAAAAAACAATGGCCTGGCACGGTGGCTCATGCCTGTAATCCCAGCACTTTGGGAGGCCAAGGTGGGCACATCATGAGATCAAGAGATCGAGACCATCCTGGCCAACATGGTGAAACCCCATCTCTACTAAAAATACACAAATTAGCCGGGCATGGTGGCACGCGCCTGTGGTCCCAGCTACTCAGGAGGCTGAGGCAGAAGAATCGCTTGAACCCAGGAGGCGGAGGTTGCAGTGAGCCGAGTGCGCCACTGCACTCTAGCCTGGCGACAGGGC